>NC_054469.1:14761511-15076198 GCF_017639515.1 Carcharodon carcharias | reverse complement strand
GGCCACACGAAAGCCCTGTACAACTTGGAGCGAGACTTTTTAACTCTTGTACTCCATTCCTGGGATGTGAGGGGTTTCCTATGAAGGGCGATTAAGTAAATTGGGCCTATAGTCTCTGGAGCTTACAAGACCGAGAGGTGATCTCATTGAAACATTTAAAATTCTTAGAGGGCTTGGGAGGGTAGATGCTGTTCCCTGGCTGGGAAATCTAGAACTAGGGGACATAGCCTCAGGGTAACGGGTTTGGCCATTTGGACTGAGATGAGGAGAAATTTCTTCTCAAAGGGGGTTGTCGGTCTTTGGAATTCTCTACCCCTGATGGTTGTACAAGATCCATTGCTGAATGTTTTCAAGACTGAGATTGAATGATTTTTGAACACTAAGGGTAAGTGTCGATGTGGAAGATCAGCCAAGTTCGTATTAAATGACAGAGCAGGCTTGAGGGCCTACTCCTGCTCCTATTTGTAATGTTCTGTAAACAGCCACTGGCAGAGTTACTGTGACTTCACTGGAAAAGTGAAGGCTGAGGGATGATTTGACAGAGGTCTGCAAGATTATGATAGGGTAAAGTCAGGGAAACATAGAGGAGATATTTTCACTTGTTGGTGAGACCAGAACTAGGATCCATAAATATAAGATAGTCACCAATAACTCCAATAAGGAACCTAGGAGTAACTTCTTTATAAGGAGAGTGGTTAGAACGTGGAACTTGCTACCACAAGGCGTGGGTAAGGCAAAGAGCGTAGATGCTAAGAGGAAGTGAGAGAAACTCATGAGGGAGAAAGGAACAGAAGGTTATGCTACTAATCATATGTAGTGGTGATATCACTAGACTAGCAATCTAAAGAACCAGATTAATGCTCTGCAGGCAAGGGTTCAAATCTTACCATAGCAGCTGGTGGAATTTAAATTCAATTAATTAATAAATTCAATTGATACTCAATAAAATCTGGAATTGAAACTAGTCTCAGTAACAGTGACCATGAAACTATCACTGATTGTTGTAAAAACCCATCTGGTTCACTAATGTCCTTTAGGGAAGGAAATCTGCCATCCTTACCTGGTCTGGCCTACATGTGTCTCCAGACCCACAGCAATGTGGTTGGCTCTTAACTGCGCTCAGAAGTGGTTTAACAAGCCACTCAGTTGCACCAAAACCAGTACAGACAAGACTCAATGCTGATTTATACAAAAATTTACATCCACCGGGCTGTATATCGAAAGGGAATTCAAAGAACCAAAAGGTGATGGAAACCACAAATAAAGGCTCCAAATGCAGCATCTAGTCTGGTAACCAGTCATTCAGAGCAGGAAGGTCTCAGATATGATCCTTGTCACACAGGCAACACAAATCAACTGAGCCAGAGCGATGGTATATTTTATTCTTCCTTGGGATGTGGGTGTCACTGGCAAGACCAGCATTTGTTGCCCATCCCTAATTGCCCTTAATCTGAGTGGCTTGCTAGGGGCCATTTCAGAGGGGAGTTAAGAGTCAGCCACATTGCTGTGGGTCTGGAGTCACATGTACTTCCCTAAAGGACATTAGTGAACCAGATGGGTTTTTACAACAATTAATGATCATGGTCACATTATTGAGACTAGCTTTCAATTGAATTTAAATTCCACCAGCTGCCATGGTGGGATTTGAACCCATGTCCCCAGAACATCAGCCTGGGCATTTGGATTACTGATCCAGTGATATCACCGCTACGCCCCCACCTGCCATGTATAGGGAGGTCATCAATCCGTCTGGATTACTATGCAGTGACCTCCTTCTGTCGGCACATCTGGTCAGACAGGTCGAAGTGTGGGTGAAAGATCAAAGTTCCCACCATCGCTCACTGTGTTGGTACAGAAGGTTCACAGATGGTGGAGCAGACTCCTGGTATGAGTCATTGTCTTTAAGAGAAAGGTTAAGAATATAAACCTTGATGGGGTGTGGGGGGATGCACCTTCTGTAATAAGTGGGCTAGTGGACAACAAGAATTGGGTAACGCTCCTGAAAAACGACAGGCCATTTTGCAAAGGTTCAGTGGGACTAATGTGGTCAGTGATGACGGTGAAAACTGCTCCTGAAACTGTTCATACCTCTTCCCATGTATCCAATAACATGACATCATCCTCATCGAGATCCTCTTGAGTGAAGGCAAAAATTTCAGTCATGATGAACCGCCCAGTCTGATTGGAGCATTCGAAGAGGCGAGGGTCATAATCACTTTCTTCCTCCTGAAGCCTTCAGTTCAGATAAAAGGTCATAGGTTATCCACACAGAGAGAGAGAGAGTAAGAGAGGATGATAGAGAGATCACTGAGTAACACAGAGTGAGGTTCAGAGAGAGAGAGAGTCATCACTGAGCTACACAGAATGAGGTTCAAAGAGAGAGAGAGAGAGGCATCACTGACCCACAGAGAATGAGGTTCAGAGAGAGAGACATCACTGACCCACAGAGAGTGAGGTTCAGAGAGAGAGAGAGAGAGACATGATTGACCCAACAGAGTGAGGTTCAGAGAGAGAGAGAGACATCACTGACCCACAGAGAGTGAGGTTCAGAGAGAGAGAGAGAGAGAGAGAGACATCACTGACCCAACAGAGTGAGGTTCAGAGAGAGAGAGAGAGAGACATCACTGACGCACAGAGTGAGGTTCAGAGAGAGAGAGAGAGTCATCACTGACCCAACAGAGTGAGGTTCAGAGAGAGAGAGAGAGAGAGAGAGTCATCACTGACCCACACAGAGTGAGGTTCAGAGAGAGAGACATCACTGACCCAACAGAGTGAGGTTCAGAGAGAGAGAGAGACATCACTGACCCAATAGAGTGAGGTTCAGAGAGAGAGAGAGAGAGACATCACTGACCCACAGAGAGTGAGGTTCAGCGAGAGAGAAAGAGAGACTCACTGACCCACAGAGAGTGAGGTTCAGAGAGAGAGAGAATATTGGACAATTACTGATAGTAATTCCCCTGGATTGATATAGTGGCTCTTACCTTTTGTTACTTGCATAAGGTGCTCTCCCTCCCAGAGCTGCCCAGAAATCCACAGGTTCCTGAGCTTCCAGAACTGTCTGCTTCTCATGCTTTGACAGATTGTTGGCCATCGACTTGGCCATCTCCCGCTCATCACCGCTGCATCCCTGGAACAATCACTCACTTTGAATCCGGCCCAGAAAAACTCCAGATCTTTCTATCGTATCCTCCTTAAACATGAGCTCTGACTAAAGTCCGTTTCCTGTGTCCTAACTCACGCCAAGTCGCAATCACCCCTCACCCCCTGTGCCCGCTGACCCAGGCTGGCTTCCCAGTTAAACAACGCCTCAATGTTAAAACTCTCGGCCTTGTTCTCAAATCCCTCTAATGGCTTCACTTTAGGCCTCCGCACAGGCTTCGGTTTTCCTTTATTATGGAGTAGATAAATTATGGAATAGATACTTTGTCATTCAACAAGATCTGGCCCCCTGTCTCCGGGGAGCTCAAATCCTGTGACATTGGGCTGGATTCTACTGCACCCCCAGCAGTGGGGTTGTAGGGAGGTGGGGCTTGGAAAATGTCATGAAGGCCAGGCCCGCTGCCCCCAACCACAATTTTATGGGGGGCAGAGGAAGCCTGTGGGTCAACTGAGGCCCTTAAGCAACCAATAAATGATCCCTTAGTAGCCTCATCCCGCCACTGGTGAGCTTGAACCAGCAGAAGAAGAGACACTCGGCTAGTGTCCAGCTGGTCAGCTGGTGGTGGACAGTGGGGTGGGGGGGGCGGGGAGTGGGACTACCTCCTTAATGGGCCAACTGGACCCAGCAGAGGGTCTCCCCCCCACCCCCCCTAATCCAAATGACATCCCCCCCAACCCCAGGTTCCCCTCAGCCCGCCTTGCCCCCTACCACCTGGTCTACTCTGGCCCCAGATCTTCTTCACGCCCCTCGCCTGGATCTTCTAGCCCTGACCCCAGCGATACAGTTTCCCCCCTTCGCCACCCCGCTCTACACCCACTCCCACTCAAATTCCAGTCCGCTTCCGGCTCTGGGTCCTCGGTGCTGGGGAATGTTGCAATCCCAGCAGTGGCCACCGTGCCTGGTGGTGCTGCTGGGACCAGCGAACTGATGAGATGAGGGCAGAAGTGCCCCCTGACGGTAATTCACACCCCTTCAAGTGTTAAATGTCTGTGGCGTGAGTCAGCGGTGCAGGGGTGAACTCACTCCTGACTTTTTTGCCAGGGTTCAGGGACCCCATTAAATCTAGCCGACTGTGAATTCTCTCCTAGGGTGTATTGCAAGTGTCCCAAGATATATAAGGGGTCTCCCACTTAAGACTGAGATGAGGAGGAATTGCTTCTCTCAGAGGGTAATGTCACTGGACTAGTAATCCAGAGGCCCAGGCTAATGCTCTGCTTCTAACGCATTTACACCCTTCTTTAAATAAGGAGACCAATACTGTACACAGTACTCCAGAAGCAGTCTCACCAGTGCCAGGTACAACTGAAGTATAACCCCCCTACTTTTGTGTTCAATTCCCCTCGCAATAAATAATAACATGCTATTAGCTTTCCTCATTACTTGCTGTACCTGCAGCATTTCTATGATCAGTAATCATAGTTACCATTGAACACGCAATCCCTAAGAAAGCTGAGGAATATTACCAGGTGAAATAATTTAAGAAAATAATCACAAGATAGCATAGCACAGAAATAGGCCATTCGGCCCATCAAGCCTGTGCCAGCTCTTTTGAAGGGAAATCCAGTTAGTCCCGTTCCTCGTTCTCTTTCCCATATCTCTGCAATATTTTCTGCTTCATGTATTTATTCAATTCTCCTTTTGAAAGTCACTATTTCCACTGCCCATTCCTCAATGAAGATGCAGCCTATCCTCAACTCACTACACTTGGGACAAGGATGTAAGAAACAAGAGCATGGGGTAGGCCATTCAGCCCCTCGAACCCCCTCCCCCATTCAGTACAATCATGACCCGATCTTCTGTCACGACTGTTCTCTCCTTGCCCCGTGCCCCCATACCCCTTTTAGTCCCCGAGTATCCTTGGATGCCCATCGGCGACCCTTCCCCCGCATACAGCCTTACCTTCCCACACCACAGATAAGTGATCTGCTCCGTCTTCAGGACAAAGATGTCGTTGGAGTTGAGGGAGGAAGCGCGGGCAGGAACCTCGGTGGCTTTGGTGTTCAGCTCATCGGTGCCACGGACTTGGAAGAGTCTAACAGACGGCTCATCCTTCTTTCCTTCACGGCCTGTTCCTCCCTACAGTCATCAGGCAAGGACAGAGGAGCGGCAAGTCAGTCCTGGTGGTTTGGTTTTGTGGACTCCCCACCACCACCCCCGCGCCCACCCACCCGCCAATGGTAAAGTTGCCCAATTTCACCCCCCCACCACCCACCCACCCGCCCAAGGAAGCCCTTAGGTTTACAAATCCCTCAGCCCAATGCTGAGCCGCTCAATCTCGGCCAGGGGGCAGTGGCTGCAGTGGGGAGTCGAGGGGAGGGTGGGAGAAGCCAGCCAAGAGCCAGTACTTCCGATCACCATCCGGGAACTGCCACCCGTGGGGTTCCTCCTGCCGGCCGCTCCTCCCAAATGTCTTCCTGGTGCCTGACGCCCGCGTCGGCAGCGACCTGCCCCCCCAAGCTCCCTCGGAAAAAGCCGGGAGGCTGTCCGTCCGGGGAGGAGCGGCAATGAGGCCTGGGGAGCGGGACAAGTGAAGAGCTGACAGGCTCACCTCGTAAACGATTAGTTTGCCCTTGAAGATGGCCAGGAAGTGTCGCGGCTCCTTGCCCATTGTCACCCGCACCTGGACTGGCTCTCCGTTGTACCTGCCATCGAGGCTGACAGCCTGATAGGCGGAAGCGGCAATCTCATCCCGAGAAGCGTGCAGTCCCTGATTGAACAAAGACGCAGAGAGTGTTACTGTACCCTGTAGCCCAGCACTTTAGGAAGGATGAGGAGGTGATTGACTAGAATGGCGCCCATGGGTGAGGGTCGTAGTTACGTGGAGAGACGGCAGAAGCTGGGATTGTTCTCCCTGGAGCAGAGAAGGCGGAGGGGAGATTTGACACAGGCGATGAAAACTATGAAGGGTTCTGGTGGGTTTTTGATCAAGTAAATAAGCAAAAACTGTTTCCACCAGCAGGAGGTTCAGTAACAAAAGGATATAAGATTTAAGATAATCGACAGGAAAACAGGGTGAGATGAAGGATTTTTTTTTGTTCTGAGCAATGAGTCAAGATGACCTGAAATGTGCTGGCTGAAAGGGCACTGCAAGCAAATTCAATAATAACTTGCAAAAGGGAATTGGATATATACTGGAAAGGGGAAGATTTGCAGAGCTATGGTGGAAGGGCAGGGGGAGTGGGAATAATTGGACAGCTCTTTCAAAGGACATAAGAAATAGGAGTAGGAGTAGACCATTCGGATCTTCAAACCTGCCCTGAATTTAATAAGGTCATGGCTGATCTGATCTTGGCCTCAAATTGACTTTCATGCCTTTCATACTCTTCCTCAAAAGGCGGTGGAAGCAGAGTCCTTGAATATTTTTAAGGCAGAGCTAGATAGATTCTTGATTAACAAGGGGGTGATAGGTTACTGGGGGTAGGCGGGAATGTGGGGTTGAGGTTACATTCAGATCAGCCATGATCTTATTGAATGGCGGAGCAGGCTTGAGGGACCGAGTAGCCTACTCCTGCTCCTAATTCATATATTCGTATGTATGCTTGTCTGATTCACCCAGCCCCCCACCACCATAACCTTTGACTCCCTTGTAGATCAAAGATCTGAGTAACTCAGCCTCGAACACATTCAGTGACCCAGCCTCCAGTGCTCCCCTAGGGTAGAGAATTCCAAAGACAAATGACTCCCCTCCAGCAAAGAAATTCTTCCCCGTCTACATCATAAATGGGGGACCCTTATCTTTAAACTGTGCCTCTTAGTTCTAGATACCCACTATGAGGGGAAACATTCTCCCAGCATCCACCCTGTCAAGCCGCCTCAGAATCTTAGCGGTTTCCATAAGATCACCTGTTGTTTTTCTAAACCCCAGAGATTACAGACCCAATTTACCCAACCTCTCATCATAGGACAGCCCTCACATCCCAGGGACCAATCTGGTGACACTTTACTGGACCGCCTTGGCTTTAAAAAAACATTGTACTAGAAACATTCCAACCCCAGCCCCCCCAGCCGCAAAACTAGCCACATCCTGCCACCCCCCCCACCCCCTCCACCCCCCAACCAATCAATTAAAAACCATTGGGAGCCTCATCACATTCAGGATTTGGAGGAGGCTCCAGAACTTAAACTGGAACTTTGGGGCTCAGGAACGCTCATAGTCACATTTTAAAAGCTTGCTAATGTAACTTTTTTGTTTAGTTTACTATGAAAGCAGAGGTAGATAGATAAGCAAGGGAGTCAAAGGTTATCAGGGGTAGGCGGGAATGTGGAGTTGAGGTTACAATCAGGTCAGCCATGGTCTCATTGAATGTCGGAACAGGCTCAAGGGGCCGAGAGGCCTACTCCTGCTCCTAATCCGAATGTTCTCAAACTGGCCACTGTATCCAGTGCAACTAGAAAGTGCATCCGCATATTTTTTTTCAAAGCCATTTAAAATCAGACTACAGACTGTGATAAACCAATTTTCAGCTATAATAATCAAACTGTGCCAAGTTACCACTCTTAAATAGATCAAGGAGTAATTTCAAAGTGAATTCTTCAAAAAAAAGAAATGCCTTCCTAAAGCTCGGTTTGCCAATTCCGCCCCAGGCGGAAACTGTACCCCACACTCCGTTGTCAATGTGTGGTCCCTACCTGCCACATGTAGAGAATGTAGGCGGTCCTGTTGGCTCTCAGGTACGTGTAAAGCACCAAGTAACAGTCGCCCCCATAGAACTGGCCGTAGGTTTTGGGATCCACCGGAACAGGCTCATTATCCTCGATTCTCCAGACCTGATCCAGAAAAGGGAACATGTCAGCCGTCACTTTAAATGAATAATCGTTTGGTAGTGCAGAACTTGAGGGTTGCTGAGAAAAGAGACGTGTCAAAGCTTTGCGTCTTGCACTCTTCAGGACACTTCGCAAGAATACCAATATATGGGGAAAACAACAATTTATACTGTATGTGAAGAGAGTTTTTTTTAAAAAAAAAATTCTTTCAAGGGATGTGGCCTTCGCTGGCTGTGCCAGCACTTATTGCACATCCCTAGTTGCCCTTGAGAAGGTGGTGGTGAGCTGCCTTCTTGAGCCGCTGCAGTCCATGCGGTGTAGGTACACCCACAGTGCTGTTAGGAAGGGAGTTCTGATTGGTTGGCAAGTGGATTCTGATCGGTAGTGGTGTTGCCTTGGAGAATGCACCAGTAATGGTGACTGACAGTTAACTGCCAAGCATTGTTTGAAACTTAAATTTCAAATCACCTGAACATAAAACATTCATGGGGTTGGTGGGGGTGGGGGGGGGCGGGGCGCGGTGGAATGGGACTGGCTAAACTGCTCTTGAAGCAAGCTGGCACAAGATCAATGGGCTGAATGGCCTCCTTCTGTTCTGTAACCATTCTATGATCAATTTCATTTAATGCATCAGTTTGATTTACTGTGGCAATCCCCTTTGTTCGATATATCAATCATTCCCCACACTAATCAATCTGTTCAATAAATCAATCAAATTCAATCAATACTTCCTCAATTACAACAACCATGTATATTAAAGCAGAGCCTTTATTGTAAAAAGTGCTTCATGGGTAGAACCAGTCAGGGAGAGTCGTCCTTTTAAAATTCAATTTGGGACCTTTGTTTTCTTGGCTCAGTGAATAGACGGACCACCTGATGTGGCTTTGGTCTTAAAGGATGAGAATATTCGAGAGTTTGAGCCTTGGTTAGGGTCACTCCCCTCTGGTGAAAGTGTAACCCATGGCTGTCTGGTGCCTCCTGTTGAAATGTGCAGTTACACCAACTGAGGGGACTATCAGGATTGAGTGGTGATGCTTTCCATGTTCAAATAGCTGGATAACACTCGCACTTTAGGCACCCCCACATGAAAACCTGTGCTACAGCCCTTAAACCAAATCGATGGGTGTTGCAAAAGCCATGAAGACTATCGTCAATCTCGTCCACAAGATCCCAATCACGACACTTCCTCCTTGTTCCCTTAAGAGATGTGCAGTGGAGAGGGCTAATCGTTACGTTCAACTGTGAATGCACGTGGAACTGTGGGAACAGAAGTGATCGTCACTTTGAAAGGAGAAATGGACGAATACTTGGAAAGGCGAAATTGAATGGGCTAAAGCGTCGAGCGGGGGGTGTGGGACTAAATTGGATAGTTCGTTCAAAGAGCCGGCACAGGCACGATGGGCTGAATGGCCTTCTTTTGCACTGTGAGGTCCTGACATGGATTCTGACTAATCAAATACGGTGCAGGTAGCACTGGGAACTAATTGCACCACCCCACTGCTACCAGGCAGCGCCTTAAGGGTGAACAGAGTGTTACTTACCTCGACTTTCCCAGACGCATCATCCACCATCCTCTGTCGAGCTGCGAGGTCTGGTCTGGCATGCAACTCAGTCACATCAAACTTAGTCTGCTCCACTTTGGCTGTAATGAGATCAGGCAGAGAATGAAAGCCTGGAGGAAGAACCTTGACAGAGGGGCTCATTTTATTCTGCACAGAACGTACAAACTCAGAAACAGGCCATTTGGCCCATTTGGTCTGTGCCGGTGTTTATGCCCCATGCTCCATTCCAGTTAACCCTATCAGCACAACCGCCTCTTCCCTCCTCCCACAATTCACACACTCACGTGAAGAACGGACACTGAACTCACTGCCCAGGAGGGCGGGGAAAGCGGAGATTTGGGCACTCGGGGGAAATATAGAGCTACAGGGATCAAGCGGGGGAAACGGGACTGAGTGGGTTACCCGACAGAGAGCCAGCAAGGACTCAATGGGCCGAATGGTCTCCTTCTGTGCTGTAAATGGCCCTATCAATAACCAGTGGACCCAGGTTTAAAATAATTGACAAAAGAACCAGAGAGGAGGATTTTTATTTGTTTTTACGCACAGTGGATGGTTATGATCTGGAATGCACAGCCCAGAATGGCGGCAAAAATCAATTCGATCCTTCAAAAGGGAATCAGAAGATATTGAAAGAGAAAAAAATTGCAGGGAGACGGGAAAGAGCGGGAGAGTGGGACTAACTGGGTTTATTTTTATTCTTTCATGGGATGTGGGTGTCGCTGATCCCACATTGCCCATCCCTAAATGCCCTCGAGAAGGTGGTGGTGAACTGCCCTTCGTGAACCACTGTGATCCATGTGGTGTAGGTACACCCACACAGTGCTGTTAGGGAGGGAGTTCCAGGACTTCCTAACTGGATTGCTCTCCAAAAGAGTCAGCACTGACTCGATGGGGCCGAATAGCCTGCTGTTTGCTGTTCTCGTCTATGATTCAGGAGAGGAGGTGGTGGTAGGGGTGGAGGCAGGGAGAACACTGAAGGTCGATGCGATGCACGGGGCTAAGCAAAGGTTCCACAGCCTAGTGAAGACTTACCGATCTTGCCCACTGTGTGTTTCTTGCCCAGACCTTGAGTTTGCCATTTGACTGTCCACTTTTTGAAGAGTTGTTTGAATATGGCTGATTCCGCACCGTCATTCAGTATCACCACGTTGGTACTGGGCGGGTAGCCCTTGGCTTTTATGAATCCCTAGGAGGCGGCAGAATGGAAAGACAGCATCACAATGAAGGAGTGGCTTCCCCCAGAGCGTATCGCGGCTTTCCAACAAAGCCGGCTGTGTCCGTAGAAACAGTCATTCGGTTGGTCGTCACTTGGAAGGTAGGCGAGCAGATTTTGTTTTGTTAAGCGAACAGTCTCCGGACCCTCAGGCATGAAGGCAGCCCCTTCACTTCTTATAGGAACAGTAGAAGGCCATTCAGCCCTTCAAGTCAGTCCCCATTCAATTCAATCATGACTAACTGTAGCTCGACCTCCATTTACCTGACTTGATCAATATCCCTCGATAACCCTTACCTAATAAGTTCCACTTGCTGCTCTCTAAAAGACTAACGAAGGATCCGGAACAGGCACAATGGGCTGAATGGCCTCCTTCTGTGCTGCATCGTTCAATAATACACATGGGATTTTTACAGGACATTGTTTACCCAGATCCCTCGAAAACTAAGTAACAATTAGATGTTGGCTTAACGGTTTTCTTTTTGCATTATGCTACCTACAACAATCATGAGATTATTGATATAGATAGATACTTTTTTTAAATTCTTTCATGGGTGCTGCTGGCAAAGCCAACATTTGCTCCCCATCCCTAATAGCGGCTTGCTAGGGCCATTTCAGGGGGCAGTTAAGAGTCAACCACATTGCTGTGGGTCTGGAGTCACATGTAGGCCAGACCAGGTAAGGACAGCAGATTTCCTTCCCAAAAGGACATTAGTGAACCAGATGGCTTTTTACATGGTCACCATCCCTGTGACCAGCTTTATAATCCCAGATTTTATTCACTGAACTTAAATTCCACCAGCTGCCATGGTGGGATTTGAACCCGTGTCCCCAGAGCATTAGCCTAAGCCTCTGGCTTACTAGTCCAGAGATATAGCCCAACACCGCCATCTAGAGGCTACAGCAGGGAAACAAGCTATTCAGCCCATCTAGCCCTTGACAGTGTTCGCCCTACACAGAAACAGTACTAATCGCATTTCCCCACCCTGTTCTCATATCTGCCTTCCTCCATCCACATTTCTAATCTAACCTTGAATGTTGACACAGGCCGGAATTTTCCGGTCCTGTCACGGGTGGGACCCGCCGCGGGCGAGACCGGAAGATCCTGGCAGCGGAAAATCCCGCCGTTAGCCTCTGTTGCAACCACTAACTTTTCTCCCGCCTTTCGTTCTAAATCTCTCGCATTTAGTCTTGAGTCTATGTCTCTTCTTTCTTGACCTCCCTCAAGGCTGGAAAGGTCAGGCCTGTATCCGTTAGAGTTTAGAAGAATGAGGGGTGATCTTATTGAAAGATATAAGATTCTGAGGGTATTTGACAGGGTAGAGGCTGAGAGGATGTTTCCCCCTGTGGGAGAGGCTAGAACCAGAGGAGCCTTTTTAAAAATAAGGAGTCTCCCATTTAACACATGGATAAAAAGAATTTTTTTGTCTGTGAGAGGGTCATGAATCTTTGGGACTCTCTTCATGGGAGAGCAGAGGAGGCAGGGTCAGTGCACTCTTTTAAGGCAGAGGTAGGTAGATTCTTGACTAACAAGGGAGTCAAAGGTTATCAGGAGTAGGCAGAATGTGGAGTTGAGGCCACAGTCAGATGGGCCATGATCTTATTGAATGGCGGAGCAGGCTAGAAGGGCCGAATGGCCTACTTCTGTCTGTACAGAAAAGCAGTCTGTTTCTCCCTGTCCTTTCATTATTTTACACACTTCTCTCATGTTATCCCATAATTAATGTTGCTTTAAAAGAAAACCCGCTCTTTCAGGTCTTTCTCCATATTTGTATTTCCTCATATCAGGCAACATCCTAAACAATCTGTGTTAAACTCTAAAGACTGCATATCCTTCCTATAGTTTGGAGCCCAGTGTTAGCATAGATAGAGAAATGGCTAACTGACAGGAAACAGAGAGTCAGGATAAAGGAGTTATTTTCAGGTTGGCAAACAGTGACTAGTGGAGTGCCACAGGGATCAGTGCTGGGGCCTCAGCTACTGACAATCTATATTAATGATTTGGTGAAGGGTCCGGCTGTGTTGCATTCAAATTTGCTGATGATACGAAAGTCAGTAGAAAAGCAAGTTGTGAGGAGTCTGCAGGTTAGATTAGACAGGTTAAGTGAGTGGGCAAAAATTTAACGGATGGACTATAATGCGGGAAAGTATGAGGTTAAACACTTTGGCAGGAAGGATAGAAAAGCGACATATTATTCAAATGGAAGGGACCGCGATACAGAGGGATCTGGGTGTCCTTGTACATGAATCACGAAATGTTAGTATGCAAATACAGCAAGTGCTTAGGAAGGCAAATGGAATGTTGGCATTTAATGCAAGTGGGGGTGGAATATAAAAGTAGGGAAGTCTTGCTACAACTGTACAGGGCATTGGTGAGACTGCACCTAGAGTACTGTGTATAGCTTTGTTCTATGTACTTAAGGTGGGATATACTTGCAATGGAAGCGGTTCAGAGAAGGTACATTAGGTTGATTCCTGGGATGAAGTAGTTGTTTTATGAGGAAAGGTTGAACAGATTGGGCCTATACTCAGTGGAGTTTAGAACAATGAGAAGTGATCTTATTGAAACATATAAGATTCTGAGGGAGCTCGACAGGGTGGACACTGAGAGGAGGTTTCCCCCCGTGGGGGCATCTAAAAGAAGGGGACACATGCAAAAATGACAAGTCTCCCATTAAGAAGGAGATGAAGAGGAATTTCTTCTCTGACAATCATTTGTCTGTGGAATTCTCTTCCACAGGGAGCAGTGGAGGCTGGGTCATTGAATATATTCAAGGCTGAGTTAGACAGATTTTTGATCTACAATGGAGTCAAGAATTATAGGAGACAGGCAGGAAAGTGGAGTTAGCCTACAATCAGAGAGAATCTAACCATCTCCCCTTGACGTTCAATGGCATTATCATCACTGAATCCCCCACTATCAACATCCTGGGGGTTACCATTGACCAGAAACTGAACTGGATTCAGCCATATAAATACTGTGGCTACAAGAGCAAGTCAGAGGCTAGGAATCGTGTGAGGAGTAACTCACCTCCTGACTCCCCAAAGCCTGTCCACCATCTTCAAGGCACAAGTCAGGAGTGTGATAGAATACCCCCCACTTGCCTGGATGAGTGCAGCTCCCACAACACTCAAGAAGCTTGACACCGTCCAGGACAAAGCAGCCCGCTTGATTGGCACCACATCCACAAACATTCACTCCCTCCAACACCGACGCACAGTGGCAACAGTGTGTACAAGATGCACTGCAGCAATTCAAGCCTCCTTAGACAGCACCTTCCAAACCCATGATTGCTACCATCTACAAGGACAAGGGCAGCAGGCATATGGGAACATCACCACCTGGAAGTTCCCCTCCAAGCCATTCAGCATCCTGACTTGGAAATATATCGTTATTTCTTAACTGACCGGTCAAAATCCTGGAACTCCCTCCCTAACAGCACTGTGGATGTACCTACACAACATGGATTGCAGCGGTTCAAGAAGGCAGCTCAGCACCACCATCTCAAGGGCAACTAGGGATGGGCAATAAATGCTGGCCCAGCCAGCGAAGCTCACATCCCATGAATGATTAAAAAAAAGATTAGCCATGATCTTATTGAATGGAGGGGCAGGCTTGATGGGCTGAATGGCCTACTCTTACTTCTTAGATCTTACTGCACATAATAATTTGCCTGAGCTTTTCTTGACATTTTCATAGCATCATAGGGCAGAATTTAACTTGGGCAGCAGGGGGCTTGACCCCTGTACTGACATCCGGTGGCATTCCCACCAACCTGACTTCCTTCCGGTGCCCCCAACTAAATGGGATAGCTAACTGGCAGTGGAAACCCTGCCACAGAAGCTCTTGGGTTCACCAGGGGGCATTTAATTGCTGTATTCCCAGTACCAGGTGCACCACTGGGAGTGGTGGTCACTGCCGGTATTGCACTGCAGCTTTGATCAGTGACTCTTCTGGAGTCAAGTGAGTGGAATGGAATGGGGGCTCCATGGGGGTGGAGGGGTTAGCAAATAGAGTTGCGGTGAGGGGGGATTTAACAGCAAGGAAGAAGGGGTGGCTTCCTGCAGTGAACCCCCTTCCCATTGTCAGGTCCCTTAATTGGGCACAGAGTGCCTTAGAACAAGGGACACTCACTCACTCCCCTGAAGGCCACAGGCAAACACATCAGGATTTATGTAGTCTTCCTTGATGGCAGGTGCCCTGCCAGCCACTGGTAGAATTCCAGCAACACTAGAACTGTTGTTTAAGCGACCACTGGCCCAGACTGTACAGGTTGATACAGGTCCAAACTTGCCCCATGGGACCTCATTCCAGGAACTGGCCTTTTTTTAAATTATTATTCATTTATGGGATGTGGGCTTCGCTGGCTGGGTCAGCATTTGTTGCCCATCCCTAGTTGCCCTTGAGAAGGTGGTGGTGAGCTGCCTTCTTGAGCCGCTGCAGTCCATGTGGTGTGGGTACACCCACAGTGCTGTTAGGGAGGGAGTTCCAGGATTTTGACCCCAGCGACAGTGAAGGAACGGCCGATATATTTCCAAGTCAGGATGGTGAGTGGCTTGGAGGGGAACATCCTGGTGGTGGTGTTCCCATCCATCTGCTGCCCTTGTCCTTCTAGATGATAGTGGTCATGGGTTTGGAAGGTGCTGTCTAAGGAGCCTTGATGAATTCCTGCAGTGCATCTTGTAGATGGTACACACTGCTGCTACTGTGCATCGGTGGTGGAGGGAGTGAACGTTTGTGGATGGGGTGCCAATCAAGCGGGCTGCTTTATCCTGGATGGTGTCAAAAATATTGAGTGTTGTGGGAGCTGCACTCATCCAGGCAAGTGGGGAGTATTCCATCACACTCCTGACTTGTGCCTTGTAGATGGTGGACAGGCTTTGAGGTGTCAGCAGGCGAGTCACCCGTCACAGGATTCCCAGCCTCTGACCTGCTCTTGTAGCCACAGTATTTACAATGGCTAGTCCAGTTCAGTTTCTGGTCAATGGTAACCCCCCAGGATGTTGATAATGGGGGAATTCAGTGATGGTGTAATGCCATTGAATATTATGGGGCGAACGTCAAGTCAAATACAAACATATGAATTAGGGACAGGAGTGGGCCTGCCCATGTTGCCTAGGCCCCAGGACCTATGCCAGCTGACACATACAGCTGAACAGGTGACTGACACCCGCTGCCTGAGCTCGCTCGCTGGCTGGGGTTGAGAAACTGGATATCAACATCCAGCAGAAAAGCGACAGGGGACTTTTGGGGGTGGGTGGGGAGAGGTCGGATTGTATTGGGTTGGGGGGGAGGGGGGGTGTGGTTTGGAATTGGTAGTAAAATTTTTTGGCGGGGGGATTTATCTTGGGCTTGGGCAGGCAACATGAGAACAAGGCGGTATTTCATTGGCCATCCGTTACACCCACCCCTTGTTCATTTCCATTTGATAGAGTCGACTATTAGGCTTGTGAGGTAACCGCCACCAAGTTCGATCCCACCCAGCTCAATCGATTCCGCCCACAACACCCCAGCTGATATTCGGCTCCATCAATCCCGCCCGTTACACGACTATACCTGATATTCTGTTCGATCAACTCCATCCCTTTTGAACCTCACAGACAAGTCCAATTACAAACCCCCTTACATGTCTCAGTTTAGTATGATGGCCATACTCACCAAAGCCCTGTTCATCCCTGCCCGTTTCTCGTCTTTACTGGCGTCTTTCCCTTTCCAAACAAAGATGGTGGCACCGCCTTGATCCAGGATGTAACAATCCTGCAGAGAGAAGGCAGATTAGTCAGCACGGCACCAATGGGGGAAATCCTAGGTGCCCAAACTTCCAAGCCCGACCAATAGTTTCAAAAGGACTGCCGTCACTCATCTTAAAAAAAAACTCACAACTCAAGGAACAAACCACGCAGCTGAAATAACAGCCTCTGTGAATTAGGGCTGAGATCCAGGCGGGTTTCCATATTTTCAATAGCATTGCTGAAAAGAGAGACATGTTGCTGAAGCTTTATGTCTTGTACTCATCAGGACAAAGGCAAGAACACCATATTTCAAACAATCACAACAATTTATACTACAGTTAAAAGGATGCTGATTGAGAGGAAAGTCAACTCTGATTGGCCAAGGCCTTGCCATGAACAAAGCAACAATGACTTGCCAACAAATCAGCACTCTTTTCTCCTGCAGTACAAATTGTTGTGGTGTATTCTTGCTTTTGTCCTGATGATTGCGAGATGAAAAGCTTCAGCAACTTGTTTGTCTTTTCAGCCAGGTTCAATAGCATTTAAGCATCACATTCCACTGCCCAGTTTATTTTTCCACGAACACAGAGAACCCATTGTCCTTACTGATGACCACTGAAAATAATTAGTTACAATGGGAGTGTAGTAGGACGTGAGAAAGATATAACTTAAAGCTGCAGTAAAACCCAACCTTCCATTAATAGTAAATTAACAGGTGTATTGCCAATGGAGAAAAGCATTGATGCCAAGAACACAACTGACATAGATTAACAGTCAGCCAGTGTGAAACGCGTGCTAAGAAGCTAAGCGCTGCCGGGGTGGGGGGGCAGGAGGAGGCCGGCCGGGCGCTGATGTAAGCATGGATCAGCGCTGACAGAAAGCAGAGAGCTGCCTCAGCGAGCTGAAGACCTGAAAAGCAGTAAATAAAGTTTTTAAAATCAGGGAAAAATTGTGCAAGGGTCATAATCAGTCACCTGACCATATATGTAATAAAAATGCTGTCCACAGATTTTTCTTGTTCTTTACTTTTCTTTCATTTAATAACAGAAACCTCATCCTGCCCATGGATGAGGTCTCATGAAAAATGTAAAGGCCGCCTGGTCTATTTGCCTGTCCACCAACCGTAAGGTTGCACAGACCACGAAAATTGGAGTCAATTGCTCCAGTAATGGGCTTAATTGCCCTCTTAATTGTCAGCAGGTGCGCTTCCAAATTTTGCGCTTGCCCGCTGACCAAAATATTGCGCGAGCGCGAGACGACCTCAGACGCTCGCCCGAAGTTATCTCGCAGGATTTTGGATCCTGTCGGGTCAGGTGCACGCCCATATGCCAAGCTAAAAATTCTGCCTCATGGTTACAAGAAGATCAAAACTAGGAACTAAATAATCAGGACAGGCAGGAAGGAAAGGGTGGTGGGGTAGCTTTGTTAGTACGAGATGGAATAAATACGATAGCAAGAAATGATCTTGGATCGGAAGATGTAGAATCCATATGGGTGGAGGTAAGAAATAACAAGGGGAAGATTATAGGCTCCCAAATGGTAGGTATACTAGAGGACAGAAAATAAATCACAAGATAATGAGGGCATGTAAAAAAGGCAGTACGTTAACCATGGATGACTTTAATCTTCATGTGGATTGGAAAAATCAAATTGGCAGAGTTAGCCACAAGCAAGAATTCATAGTGAATATTCAGGACAGTTTCCTAGAACAATATGTTGTGGATCCAACCAGGGAGCTGGTAACGTGTAATGATGCAGGTTTAATAAATGATCTCAGAGTAAAAGATCCCCTAGGAAACAGTGGCTATAATGTGGTGGAATTTAGAATTCAATTTGCAAGTGAGAAACTTGGGTCGGAAACAACTGTGCTAAACTTAAATAAAGGTCATTGCAAAGGAATGAGGGCAGAGTTGGCTGGAGCGGACTGGGAAAGGAATTTAGCAGAAAAGACAGTTGATGAACAATGGCAGATGTTTAAGAAAATATTTCATGACTCACAACAAAGATATGTCCCAGTGAGGAAGAAGGATTGTAGGAAGGTTTAACTATGGTTAACCAAGGAAGTTAAGGATAAGAAGTTAAGTATCAAATTGAAGGAAAAAACATACAATATAGCAAAGATTAGTTGTAAGCCAGAGGATTGGGAAAGTTTTAAAAACCAACAGAAGATGACCAGCAAAAAATAAAGAGGGAGAAAATAAACTCTGAGGGTAAACTAGCAAGTAATATAAAAACCATCCAGAGAGGCCAAAATGAACATAGGCCCCTTAGAGAATGAGGCTGTGGAAATAATTATGGGGAACCAGGAAATGGCAGAGGAGTTGAATCACTTTGCATCAGTCTTCACAGTGGAACACAATAATAGAATTCCAAAAATATTAAATATTCAAGGGGCAAAGGGACGGGGGGTAGAAATAAATACAATAACTATCACTAGAGAAAAAGTACTAGGGAAACTAATGTGGCTAAAGTCCAATAAGTCCCCTGGGCCTGATGGGATTGCATCCTAGGATATGAAAGGAAGTGGCTACAGAGATAGTGGATGCACTGGTAGTAATCTTCCAAGAATCCTTAGATTCTGGAAAAGCTCCAGAGGATTGGAAAACTGACAAACTTATTAAAAAAGGGAGGGAGGGAGGTAGACAAAACATAGGCCAGTTAGCTTAACATCTGCAATTGGGAAAATGTTGGAGTCTAATATAAATGATGTAATTACAGAGCTTTTAGAAATGCATAATCTAATCAAGCTAAGTTAGCATGGCTTCATGAAGGGGAAATCATGCCTGACAAATTTATTAGAATTCTTTGAGGTGGTAACAAGCAGGGTAGATAAAGGGGAACCAGTAGATTTAGTATATTTGGATTTCCAAAAGGCAGTCGATAAGGTACCGTACATAAGGCGACTTAATAAGATAAGAGCCCATGGTGTTGGGGTAGTATGTTAGCATGGATAGAGGATTGGCTAACTAATAGAAGACAGAGAGTTGGGATAAGGTGGCTATTTTCGGGATGACAGCCTGTATCTAGTGGAGTGCCACAGGGATCAGTGCTGGGCCCTCAATTATTTACAATATATATTAATGACTTGCATGAGGGAAGTGAATGTACTATTGCCAAGTTTGTGGATGAAACAAAAATAGGTGGGAAGGCAAGTGGTGAGGATGACACCAGGAGTCTACAGTGTGACATAGAGAGGTTAAGTGAATGGGCTAAAACTTGGCAGATGGAATATAATGTGGGAAAATGTGAGGTTGTGCATTTTGGCAGGAAGAATAGAGGAGCTGAATATTATTTAAATGGAGAAAGACTGCAGAAAGCTGCAGCACAGAGGGATTTGAAGGTCCTCGTGCATGAATCCCAAAAAGCTAATGTACAAGTTCAGCAGGTAATAGGGAAGGCAAATGGAATGTTGGCCTTTATTTCAAAGGGAATGGAGTATAAAAATAGGGAAATGTTGCTAAATTTATACATGGCACTAGTTAGGCCACACCTAGAATACTGTGAACAGTTTTGGTCCCCTTATCTAAGGAAAGATATACTGGCATTGGCAGCAGTCCAGGGAAGGTTCACTAGGTTGATCCTGGGTATGGAGGGATTTTCTTATGAGGAGAGGTTGAGTAGGTTGGGCCTGTACTCATTGGAATTTAGAAGAATGAAAGGCGACCTTATTGAAACATATAAGATTCTTAGGAGGCTTGACAGGTTAGATGCTGAGAGGTTGTTCCGCTTGTGGGAGAATCTGGGACCAGAGGGCATAATCTCAGAGTAAGGGGTCACCCATTTAAAACAGAGATGAGGAGGAATTTCTTCTCTCAGAGGGTAATGAATCTGTGGAATTCTTTACCGCAGAGGGCTGTAGAGGCTGGGTCGTTAAGTATATTCAAAGTTGAGATAGACAGATTTTTAATCTGTAAGGGAATCAAGGGAAAAGGCAGGAAAGTGGAGTTGAGGATTATCAGATCAGCCATGATCTCATTGAATGGCGGAGCAGGCTCGATGGGCCAAATGGCCTATTTCTGCTCCTGCATCTTATGGTTAACCATGCCTCTGTATCTCTATTTTCGAGTGTGATCCTTACCATTTCAAACCAGCACGTTTAAAACTCATACCAGCTGGAAAGCAATAATGATTTGCATTTATTACACTTGCTGGTTATAACATGTAAAGGGCTTTGTTTATCCCGGGTCAACTGACCAATGAATTTCCGCCTACAATCGAGTCCATCAGCCTTTATTCGTTCATAGGAAGGTGGGTTTCGCTGGCAAGGCCAACGTTTATTGCCCGTCATTAACTGCCCCTGAAAAGATGGTTGGGCTGAGCGGCCTGATTCTGGCAACTGCATAAACCGCTGGCAGCGCAACGCCACATGACAAAGGCATCAACCTAATTCAATAGGGCGTTGAGTGGAAGCGCAGTGATCTTTGGTTTATTTTTGTCCCGTTCTACGCCGTTGCTTTCGAATCGATACCTTCCCCTAACTTTATGGAATCGTGGAATGGTTACCACACAGGAGGGGGCCATTTGTCATGTCGCACCTGTGCCAGCCCACTGCAAGAGCGGCTCACCTAATCCCACTCCCCACTCTTCTCCCCGCCGCAGTCCCTGTAAAAGTCTTCACTTCAGATAATTCCCAATTCTCTTTTGAACTTCCCGATTGAATCAGCCTCCGCCTCGCTTAGGGGAGATGGTGGTGCAGGGGTAATGTTACTGGACTGGTGATCCAGAGGTGAAAGCAAAATACTGTGGATGCTGGAAGTTTTATATAAAAACAAAATAACGTTGCAAGGACTCAACAGGTCTGGCAGCTTCTGTGGAATGTGGAATGTGGAACAGCGTTAACGTTTCCAGTCCATAAGGCCCTGAAGAAGAGTCAAACGGGCTCAAGGCGTTAATTCTGTTTCTCTTTCCACAGATGCTGCCAGACCTGCTGAGTTTTTCCAGCATTTTTTTGTTTTTTTTTTAGCAATCCAGAGCCCAGGCTAATTGTCTGGGGTCACGGGTTCATGACAGCCGGTGGAATTTAAACTCAATTAATAAATCTGGACTGAAGCTAGTCTCAGTAATGGTGACGCCATGAAACTATCATCAGCTGTTGTAAAAACCCACCTGGTTCATTAATGTCCTTTAGGGAAGGAAATCTGCCATCCTTACCTGGTCTGGCCTACCTGTGACTCCGGGCCCAGAGCAACGTGGTTGACTCTTAACTGCCCTCTGGAATGGCCCAGCAAACCACTCAGTTCAAGGGCAATTCAGGATGGGCAAAAAATGCTGGCCTTGCCAGAGGTGTCCACATCCCATGAAAGAATTGAAAAAACAACACCCTCGGAGGCACTGCATTCTAAACTAACCACTCACTGCAATAGCAGCTGAAGCCTCTAGCTTAATAGTGATGGAGGTTCAATGGAGAATGATCCCATTTCAACTTAATTCTCAGGAGAATGCGTCTTGCTGCAGGAACTCACCAAGGCTCCTTAGACAGCACCTTCCAAGCCCACTATCATCTAGAAGGGCAAGGGCAGCAGATAGATGGGAACAAAACCACCTGGAATTTCCCCTCCAAGCCACACACCATCCTGACTTGGAAATATATCGGCCGTTCCTGTCGCTGGGTCAAAATCCTGGAACTCCCTCCCTAACAGCACTGTGGGTGTACCTACACCACATGGTCTGCAGCGGTTCAAGAAGGCAGCTCACCACCACCTTCTCAAGGGCAATTAGAGGTGGGCAATAAATGCGGGTCTAACCCACATCCCGTAAATGAATACAAAAAGAGTTCCAGTGTCTGAGATGCTGAGCAACAGTGAGAAGCTTCAGTTCCCACCAGGAATCTTGCTAGCATTAATCCTTGCAGGAATTTAACATAAACATCAATTGGCAATGTGTCTTTACATCTGGATGGAAGGTACATTTATCGTGTGGGGTTACAGCAGGAAAGTAGGGAAGAATCTAAAGCTTGGTTAGGTAAATGACAGGGGGGCAGTGCTAGAGGGCTGGGTGCTCCTTGTTCAAATGAGGTGCTAATTCAAGGTTTGGTTTGATTGACAAAGGTTAAGAAGTTTAACATCCAGAGTGTGTTGATTGCTTGGTCAAAGCTTTAGGCTTTACAGGGTGATTTAAAGATTAAGAGAGGGGGAAATTTCAGAACAGAGTCACAAGGAACAAATCCCTATAGAGGAAGATTACTTCCATGTCTCAGAGCAATGAAGACTTGGTGAGTAAATATAGCCTTGGCAGCATCACTCATGCACGCATGACCCCTCCTCTCCCCTCCCATCCCCCCCACCCCCTCCCCCCTCCCCACCCCCACACCCCCACCCCACCACTTCCCCCCCACCACTGCCTCCATCTCCTCCAAAAGAGGTTGCTGGGTTATTGTTCCACAAGAAAACAGTCATCATTAAAGTTGTTTGGAAAAACCACGTTATTCATTTGAACATTAAGCGTTGAGCTGGACTTTGAGGCTGAGCAACGTGAATCAGGGAGGTCCCGATTTGGTCCCTCGACTGCGATGAGTTAGTGTCTCGTTGCCAGGCTGAAGGTAAAGAGTTTACAGTCGTCTCAGATAAGGAAATGGTCACCCACACTCGGAGGTTGGGGATGTTCACCTGGATTCCAGGATCAGGGATGGGCACCTGGGGTCCAGGATGGTGAACGGTCACCAACTAACCGGCATCAGAAACTCAACGGTAGATCAGCATCAAATCCGCCACCTGGAGTTCAGCATTGGGAAAGGGTCACCTGGAATCCAGGTTTGGGAATTCACTACCTCGGGTCACCTGGAGTCTGCAATCATGAAATGGTTACTCAGAGCCCAGGATTGGGAATAGTCATCCAGAGACCAGGACTGGGAATGTCACTTGGAGTCCAGGATCAAAGGAATGTTCACCCAGAGTCCAGGATCAGGAAATGATCATCTAGCATATGGAACTGGGAATGGTCACCCAGAGCCCAGGATTGGGAATGTCACCTGGAGTCCAGAGTATGGGGTTGGGAATGGTCATCCAGAGACCGCGATTGGGAATGGTCATCCAGAGACTGGGATTGGGAATGTCACCTGGAGTCCAGAGTATGGGGTTGGGAATGGTCACCCAGAGTCCAGGATTGGGAATGGTCATCCAGAGACCGGGATTGGGAATGGTCATCCAGAGACTGGGATTGGGAATGGTCACTCGGAGTCCAGGATCAAAGGAATTTTCACTGAGAGTCCAGGATTGGGAATGTCACCTGGAGTCTGCGATCATGAAATGATCACCCAGAGTCCAGGATTTGGAATGGTCACTTGGAGTTCAGGATGAAAGGAATGTTCACCCAGAATCCAGGATCAGGAAATGATCATCTAGCATACTGAACTGGGAATGGTCACCCAGAGTCCAGGATTGGGAATGTCACCTGGAGTCCAGAGTATGGGATTGGGAATGGTCACCCAGAGCCCAGGATTGGGAATGGTCATCCAGAGACTGGGATTGGGAATGGTCATCCAGAGTATGGGATTGGGAATGGTCGCCCAGGATTGGGAATGTCACCTGGAATCCAGAGAATGGGATTGGGAATGGTCACCCAGAGCCCAGGATTGGGAATGTCATCAGAGTGCAAGATTGGGAACGATCACCCAGTCTGGGATTGAGAATTCCTCACTCATAGTCCAGCAAGATGAGTGGTGAGTTTAGTTAATAAATTGGATGCTTTGTCTCCAACCTGTTATGGGACCTGGTTTGAAGATAATTAACAAGTTCTGTCACTTACCTCATGTTTCAGGAGATCCTGGGTCAGAGGTCGCGTGGCCACTTCCTGTACCATCAGACTTCCCGTGGCATCTGAGACACTGCGGGAGGGAAAAGGAGAGGGACTGAAAGTTACAGACAGGCTGAATGAGTAGCAACTACAAGACACGTGCTTAAAGAGAGTCACAAACCCTGACTTTACAGAATAGATTTTACAGAAGTTAGCTCAGGCTGGTTTCTTTATTTACTTTACCATTCCTGCCCCTCCCTCCCAGTATTCTCAAAATTCATCTCGGGCTGACTCAGGTTTAATTGATAAAAGCAAAATACTGCGGATGCTGGAAATCTGAAATAAAAACGGAAAACGCTGGAAAAACTCAGCCATTGTGGAGAGAGAAACAGAGTTAACATTTTGATTTAATTGAACCTGAATCTTGTGGATTTCACGATCAACAGGACCTCCTTCAGCCATCAGGAAAACCAAACGATTGGGTTGTTGCAGTGGGTTGGCCTGTTGACCTTTCACCTGTGGGGCAAACTTGCAAATGCAACCCAAACTCAAAATGCAAAAGACTTCTTCCTCCACCAATCGTTATCCATGGCTTAGTTTGCAGCACTCTCACCGCTGAGTCAGAAGGTTCAAGTCCCACTGCACAGATGAGAAGAAAAATCTAGGCTGACACTTCTTTTCGGTACCAAGGAAGTGCTGCACTGTCAGGGGTACCATCATTCAGTTGAGACGCTAAACTGAGTCCCCAATTGTCCGCAGTGGTGAGCATAAAAGATCCTATTTTGAAGAAGAGCAGGAGAGTTTTCCCCCCCCGGTGTCTTGGCCAATGTTTATCCCTCAACCAACATCACTAACAAAACAGATTGTCCGGTAATTTATCTCATTGCTCTTTGTGGGATCTTGCTGTCTGAAAATTTGGCTGCTGTGTTTTCTGCACTTCAAATGGGAGTGCACTCAAAGGAAAAGTAACTCATTGACTGTGAAGTGCTTTGGGACATCCTGGGGAGGGTCAAGCGCTAAATAAATGCAAGCCTTTCTTTTCTTAGTTAACTAATTTGAGATGTGGCATCTGGTGAGTGTAGAATCCCTGCGAGGAATGGGCTATTGTGGACCTATGGCTCCCAAAACTCTTCACTACTGGGTCGGGGGTGGTTACCAACCTCCTTTTGAGTGTGTTGTAGACTAACAGATAGAGATTAATTAGTCACCAACTTCCATTAACCTTGTAGACGTCATCTCCCAGGATGGTGGAGGGTGAACTGGACAGGTTCTCGTCTGACTATTCCTAAGCTCGGTGGCTTATTAACTTACTGGTAAAGCCTGATATTGGATTTCTGGAGCTGGTCAGCCCTGTCATCAGGAGCAGCATTCTTCAGCTCCCCTCTCCGCTCTCCCAGTACGGCTCTCATGATCTTCATCAGCTCGGGATGTTCATCCTCCTGGTCCCCGTCGACGATGCCAATTTGAGATCGTCCACCACGCTCCCGATCCCTGATGTCCTGGGCGAGCATCAGGGCCTATAGAAGAAAACGAAGGAGAGGGATGAGTCAGACAGTGAGGAAAAATCTTGAAAAATCCTTGTTTTAAAAAGATTTTTAAAAAATCTTTTCATGGGATGTGGGCGTCGCTGGCTAAGCCAGCATTTGTTGCCCCTCCCTCATTGCCCTTGAGCTGAGTGGGTCGCTAGGGGCCATTTCAGAGGGGCAGTTAAGAGTCAACCACATTGCTGTGGGTCTGGAGTCACATGTAGGCCAGACCGGGTAAGGACTGCAGATTTCCTTCCCTAAAGAACATTAGTGAACCAGATAGGATTTTAAACAACAAAAAAATGCTAGTTGTCATGGTCCCCACTTACTGAGAGCAACTTTGAATGACAAATTTTATTAATTAATGAATTTAAACTCCACCAGCTGCCATGGTGGGATTGGAATCAATGTTACAAGGACATTAGCCTAGGCTTCTGGCTTACTAGTCCAGTGACATCACCACTAAACCACTGTATCCCCCAGGTGATAATGGCGCCTTTGTGAGAAGCCCTTTATGGACCCTTCAAGTGATGACAAGACTATAGGGAGAGATGGTGGTATCGTGGTAATGTCACTGGACTAGTAATCCAGGAGAAAAACAGCATTACCTGGAAAAACTCAGCAGGTCTGGCAGCATCGGCGGAGAAGAAAAGAGTTGACGTTTCGAGTCCTCAGTCCGTTCTGTGGAAGGGTCATGAGGACTCGAAACGTCAACTCTTTTCTTCTCCGCTGATGCTGCCAGACCTGCTGAGTTTTTCCAGGTAATTCTGTTTTTGTTTTGGATTTCCAGCATCCGCAGTTTTTTGTTTTTATCTCTGTAGTAATCCAGGAGCCCAGGTTAACATTCTGGGGGCTTGGATTCAAAATCCACCACAGGAGCTGATGGAATTTAAATTCAACTAATAAATCTGGAATTGAAACCTTGGCCCAGCAATGGTGACCGTGAAGCTATCACTGATTTTTGTAAAAACCCTCCTGCTCCTATTTCTCATGTCTTTATTTTCGCTCTTGATTAATTAAAGGGAAAGGGGCTCCCAGTTCGTCGCTGTACTCCAACTGACCTTTAGCCTCTCGGTCCTGTTGCTACGTGGTGCATTCCACTGGACAATGACCTTTCCCAAATCCAAGAGGAAAACATCGCCCGAGTTGAAGCTGTTCCAGGAAACGTCCACCTGAAGCAAAAAAATAAATTCCTTAATATTCCACATGTAGCTCTTACAAACATTATGGAAAACACTACTCTCGTTTTTTTTTCTCTCCCTCTCCACCCCCCCCCCCCCACCCCCCCCCCCCCCCCCCACCCCCCCTTTCATGAACGCAGCATCTCCTCCACGAGGTACAGTTTCACCGGCACCCCGGCCGAGTGACCTTCCCTCATGTGGGTATTCACAGCTTGAAAGGAGTCTGTCTGTGCTGCTGTAGTGTTGCTGCAATGCTCTCTACCCATGGCTGGCGCAACCACTGGGCAAACTAGGCAGTCACCTGGAGTAACAAAATTTGGTACAGGGGTGGGTAGTGAGCAGCAAAAAAAAAAGCCAAATGAACTGTTCATGAAACTGCAATAAGAAAATGCTTAGGCTACAGCAGTGGGAATGAAAGGTCTATATCTACAGCTATACATCCACATTTACAGACGTACATGTAGGTCTTCATTGCAATGTTTCCCAAAATTTCATCCGATATTCCTCATTCTGTTTGTGCAACGATTTTCCAAATCTGTACATCTGCGTGAATATTTCCAAACTGCAGACCAGTATATGATATCAAAGAACATAATTTAATCTAGCCCACTCAATCTTACTTAATCCTTAACAGTGTAAACTGCACAATGAAATCATCTAGTAAGTGTTACAGTGATACCTAGTGTTATATCATGTGAGCCATCTTACACGTTATAATGTGCATTTCTTCTAGCACAAATCCTGTGAAAAGTGTAGAACAATGAAACGTAGAACCAGTATCATGATCGTATAAATGCAGATTTTTTATTCATATTAATGCACGATATTCATCTTCATAAGTTAATTGAGGGGACAGGGGAGCAGCAGGCGCAAGGCTGAAGGTTCATCTAGAGCACCTCATACCCCTGTACCAACCCTGTCTATATTGTACATTATATTTATCTATATATCTATACTGTATATATCTATAATGTAGTTGCAGCTGACTAGTCCTCTCGCCTCAGTGTCAGGTTTAACTTCCGCTCCCAAGACTTAAGCAGAAGGTCAAGGCTGACACTACTGTATGGTACTGATGGAGCACTACACTGTCAGAGGTGCCAACTTTCAGATAAGATGTTAAACTGAGGCCCCGCCTGCCATCTCAGGTGGATGTGGCACTGTTTTGAAGAAAGGCAAGGGAGTTCTCCCCAGTGCCCTCGTCAACATTTATCCCTCAATCAACATCACTAATAAACAGATGATCTGGCTGCTAACACATCGTTGTTTGTTGACTCCCCAAAGCCTGTCCACCATCTGCAAGACCACAAGTCAGGAGTGTGATGGAATACTCCCCATCTGGATGAGTGCAGCTCCAGCAACACTCAACAAGCTCAACACCATCCAGGACAAAGCAGCCGGCTTGATTGGCACCCCTTCCATAAACATTCACTCCCTCCACCACCGATGCACAGTAGCAGCAGTGTGTACCATCTACAAGATAACGCATTCCAAACCTGTGAGCTCTAACATCTAGAAGGACAAGGGCAGCAGACATATGGGAACACCACCATCTGCAAGCTCCCCTCCAAGTCACTCACCAACTTGACTTGGAAATATATCGTCGTTCCTTCACTGTCACTGGGTCAAAATCCTGGAACTCCCTCCCTAACAGCACTGTGGGTGTACCTACACCACATGGACTGCAGCGGTTCAAGAAAGTAGCTCACCGCCACCTTCTCAAGGGCAATTAGGGATGGGCAATAAAAGCTGGCCCAGCCAGCGACACCCACATCACTTTCAAAGATGGTGACTGGACAGTGCTGTGTACCATTCTCTAGCTTCTCACGTCCAATGGGACAGTCTTAGTGAGTGACACTCGCATCATTGGCAAATTGTTTTCTGTTTGGTGTCTTCTGCTGATATTGACCATGGCTACAGGGATCCCACTGTCTGTTCGTGCTGACCCCCAGACTATCCAACTTTTCACACCAAAGAGGAAACAAGAGGTTCCCCAATCTTGACAGAGCCAGACCCATAACTGGTTAAGTCAGCTCCCTCATTGGTCAATAAAATTTATCCCTCATCAGTTAAGTCAGTTTCCTTATCAGTTAATTCAGTCCCATCATTAATTAAGTCAGTTCCCTCACTGGTTAAGTCAGTCCTGCCTCTAGTTAAATCAGTTCCCTCACTAGTTAATACAGTCCTGCCATTGGTTAAGTCAGTTCCTGCACTGGTTAAACCAGTTCCCTCACTGGTCAAATCGGTTCCCTCACTGGTTAAATCGGTTCTCTCACTGGTTAAGTTGGTTCTCTCACTGGTTAAGTCGGTTCTCTCACTGGTTAAGTCTGTTCTACACTGCATTCAGCCTGGTGTAGGCCTCCACATTAACCTTGTCAAAGTTGCCTCCAAGTGGGCCTGACCATTCCAGCGATGCAGTCACAGTTTACCTCTGTTGCAGTCACGTTCTTCTTCCCCTTTGCATGGAGTAGCCGTTTGATGTTGTACATGTTTGTCTCCACGTGTTTGAAGCCAGAAGCCACCCCTCCTTTCTTGTACCTGTTATAATCACAACATCGCCATGGTTACTGCCACCCGGAGAAATAGCTCGATAGTCGTCGTGTGGGCTTGTTTGCCATTAATTACTTTACCCCCACCTTGCTACAGCCACCTCCCCCCACCACACCCCCCACCCCCACCCCCCCCCCCCACCCACCACCCCCCCCCCCCCCCCCCCCCCACACCCCTCCCCCAACAGCCCCACAACTCCTGTCCACCATTTGTCAATCCCTCTTAGGAACGATGGTTTCTGTGTGGTGGCCATTCTCGCCCCCAAAGACAAAGACAGTGAGTGGAAAACACCAACAGTAACACCAACAATTCATACAGCGCCTTTAAAAGTCATAGAATGTCCCAGGGCGATTATAAAAATAAATTGATGCCGACTCACATAAGGAAATAAAAGGACAGACGACCAAAAGCTGGACAACCCTCACATCCCGGAACTAATCCAGTGAACCTTCACTGTACCGTCTCCAGGATAAGTATATCCTTCCTTATATATATGGAGACCAAATTGTACAGTTTTCCAACTGTGGTCTCACCAAAGCCTTGTTCAATTGTAGCAAGCTTTCCTTAGTCTTGTACTCCAATCCCCTTGCAATAAAGGTCAACAGGCCATTTACCTTCCTGGTTGCTTGCTGTACCTGCGTGCCGACTTTTTGTGTTCCTTGCACGAGGACACCCAAGTCCCTCTAAACATAAACATTTACAAATTTCACGCCTTTTAAAATATATTCTGCACTCCTTTTCTTATTACCAGAGTGACTAGCCTCACACTTCCCCACATTATCTGCCAACTTGTTGCCCACACGCTTAACCTCTTTGTGTCCTCCACACAGCCTGATTTCCACCTAACTTTGTATCATCGGTAAACTCGGACGGACCCCTTCTGTGCTATCTGATAAAAGGTAGGGCACAATGAAAGGCAAGTACCAGAAGGTAAAAAGACAAGGGTTTTTTTGGCAATTTTACTCACACGATGCCGGATTTGAAGTAACTTTTGAACTCCGGAGACTCGTAACCCTGGGTTTCCCGGTACTGGGTAGGTCCTCCCCCCAGGTTATCATCCAGTTGGGTGATGTACATCGCTGCAGCTCCCTGTTCATCCTGGGATGACTCCTTCCCAATCCAGTAATGAAGGGCTTGGGATGTCCCTCTCTCTGTCTCACTAATCTACACAGAGAAATAATTAGCCTTATTAGCAGCTCTGAAAAAGGGGCGTACGGACTTGAAATCTCAACTCTGTTTCTCTCTCCACAGATGGATATAAATATTAAAAACCAATTCAAGTACATGAAATACCAACACATTAATAAACACTTAAAAGGAATACTTTAAAAAAAAATATTGCCCAGCCTGCTCAGACCTGCTGAGTTTTTCAGCGTTTTCTGTTTTTGTTTCAGATTTCCAGCATCTGCAGTATTTTGCTTTCAACAACTTGCATTTATATGGCGGTGGCATAGTGGGATTGGCACTGGACTGGTAATCCAGAGACCCAGGGTAATGTGCTAGGGATAAAAACAAAAAACTGCGGATGCTGGAAATCCAAAACAAAAACAGAATTACCTGGAAAAACTCAGCAGGTCTGGCAGCATCGGCGGAGAAGAAAAACCTGCTGAGTTTTTCCAGGTAATTCTGTTTTTGTAATGTGCTAGGGACCTGGGTTCAAATCTCACCATGGCAGATGGTGGTATTTGAATTCAATTAAAATCTGGAATTGAAGGTCTAATAGTGACCATTAAAAAAAAAACATTGTTCAATGTTGGCAAAACCCATCTGCTGTCCTTACCTGGTCCCACCAGACTCTTAAATGCCCTCTGAAAAGCCACTCAGTTCAAGGGCAGTTAGGGATGGGCAATAAATGCTGGCCTAGCCAACGACTGCCTCATCATATGAATGAATATTTTTTTTTAAATCCTGAAGAGCTTCAGAGGAGCATAATCTGAGAGGATGAGACACAGAGGAGATGTTGGAACAAGTGACTGACAGCTTGGTGAAAGAAACAGGCCTTAACGAGCGTCCTAAATGTGGAGAGTGAGAGCTAGAGAAATGGAGCGGTTTAGCGAGTGAATTCAAACTTAGGACTTAGCAGCTAAAGGCACAGCCACCAATGGTGGAACGGTAGAAATCAGGGAGGCCAGAATTACAGGAATGCTGAGATCTCAAGAGGGCTGTAGGGAAGGAGAAGGTTGCAGAGATAGGGGGCAGGATTTTGGGCCGTGACCTCGATGTCGGGGTCAAACGGGGTCGTGACCCCGCATTGTGTGGGGAACAGTGATCCGGCAGTGATTTTCCCTGAATTGGCCAATCAGTGGCTGGAGGGCGGGCTCGCAGTCAAACTAAGGGCAGTGGACAGTCTCTTGAAGCTGGAGAGCCAATAGGAGGTTCTTCAGCATGGAGGAGCTCAGGTAAAAGAGTAAGAGAGAGAGAGAGAGAGAGACTCCATCTTGAAGCTCATGTGCAGCGTAAATACCAGCATGGACCAGTTGGACCAAATGGCCTGATTCATTTTGTATAACCTCAGTAAATCACAACTTGACACCCATATCCAAAGAGTAAATAAGAGTAATGCCGATTAAAGATGAACCAGACAAGGCACAGGCAGCAGGACCCCCTCCCTTAGTGAACCAGTTGGGTTTTACGATCATTTAGAAACTTTATTGGTCACATTTCTGTTACCATCCCACATTTTACCAGGTTTATCAAACTCAGTCGCATAACTGGAAGTGGTTGGGTCTTGGCTGCATTGGGTTGTTGGCATCGTAAGTGCTTGGCTATTCAAGGCTGTAGTGACATACACTGGGCTGGCTGTTAGCAGCATTAGCCCATGGGGGTCATTTGCCTGGATGGGATTGGCTAGGGCCCTGGAGGTCTCTGAAAATGAAGGGCCTCCCATTCTCCATTGCTGCTGCTCCTCAACAGACAAAGGCATTAAAGATTCAACAAAAAACACAACAAAGGTCAAATCTTTTTCTAAAAATACTTCTTTCCCCAACTCAAATCCTCCTCCAATGGGGACGGGACAAGGGGAATCAAGCACTCGCATTGAATCTTCTCTCCGGACTAGTCCAGGTGTGTGCAGTGAGTTGGAAGGGGGTGACAGAGATTATTAATATATCTTATTAAGATCAGCTTTCCCCGCAATTCTTATTCCTCATACTTACAAACAGTATCAGGTAACAGTCACCTTCGAAAAAACTCCCGTAAGCCTTCGGAGGGACAGGGACCACCTCCATTTTCTGTAAAAGATACGTCAGTCACTTTAGAAAGAAAGGCTTGCATTTATATAGCACCTTTCCACCACCACAGGACGTCCCAAAGCACTTTACAGTCAGCAAAGCACTTTTTGAAGTGTAGTCACTGTTGTGATGTAGGAAATCCGGCAGCTAATTTGTGCACAGCAAGCTCCCACAAACAGCAATGTGTTAACGACCAGGTAATCTGGTCATTGTGGTGTCGATTGAGAGATAGCTATTGGCCAGGGCACCAAGTGGAACTCCCTTCCCTCTCCCATGAAATGGAGCCACGGTATCTTTTACATCCACTTGCAAAAGTAGGTTGGGCGTCAGTTTAAAGTCTCCTTATCATCTCTCCCTCAATGCCATAAAGAGTATCTGTGTTGATTTTTGTGCTCAAGCCGTGCAGTGAGACTTAAACTCATTACCCTCTCTCTCAGAAGCACAAGAGCTAGCAACTGAGACACAGCTGACCTGATGAAGCCAGTGCAGAGTCTCCCATTCATTCCCCTTATCAAAAGTTGTTCACCGGTCAAGGCATCAGAGTCAGAGACATCTCAATGCTCCAGAAACTGTCACATTATTTGATCTCTTGAAGCTTCTCAGCTCAACCTCCTTCCCTTCTATGCTCTAAAATTACCTTCTAATACCTTTCTCTGCTCACTCTTCCTCCAGCAAAATTGTCACTTTGCAGTTAAGAATGGTCTCCCAAACAAATTCATTCTTGCTTCAGTAAGCGTGACGTTGCATTGATATAATAGAATCATAGAATAGTTACAGCATAGAAGGAGGCTATTCGGCCCGTCATGTCTGTGCCAGCTCTCCAAAGGAGCAATTTACCTAGTGCCACTCCCTGCCTTCTCCCCATAGCCCTCCACAATTTTCCTTTTCAGAGAATGAACCAATTCCCTTTTGAAAGCCTACGATTGAATCTGCCTCCACCACACTCTCAGGCAGTGCGTTTCAGATCCTAACCACTCGTTGTGTGAAAAAGTTTTTCCTCATATCACTTCTGCCAATTACCCTGTGCTCTCTGGTTCTCAATCCTTCCACCAATGGGAACAATATTCATTTTTTTGATTCATTCACAGCATGTAGGACCAGCATTTATTGCACTTGAGAAGGTGGTGGCACTTGCTAAGCCATTTCAGAGTCACATGGAGGCCAGCAGATTTAAACCAGATGGGTTTTTACACCAATGGTTTCATGGTCAGATTTTTATTTAACTCAAATTTCACCATCTGCTATGGTGAGATTTGAACCCAGGTCCCCAGAGCATTACTCTGGGTCTTTGGATTATTAGGTCCAATACCACGGCTTCATCCTGTCTACTCTGTCCAGGCCCCTCATGATTTTGAATACCTCTTATCAAATCTGCTCTCAACCTTCTCTTTTCTAAGGAAGACATTCCTAATTTTTCCAATCTATCTACTTAACTGAAGTCCTTCAGCCGTGGATCCATTCTCGTGAATCTTTATGGCACCCTCTCCAATTCCTTCACAAGTTTCCTAAAGTGTGGGCCCCAGAATTGGACACTTCAGGTCACTTTAAAAGCCTTGACCGGTGTCCTCTGGTGGAAATATCCCTGCTTGTCCAATCTCAGTCCACCTTCCTTGCAAACATTACACCCTTGTTCAAAAAAGGTTGTAAGGATAAGCCAGCAATTACAGAGCAGTCAGTTTAACTTCGGTAGAAGGGAAGCTTCTAGAAACAATTATTTGGGATAGAATTAATAGTCACATGGAGAAATATGGGTTGATAAGGAGCCAGCATGGTTTTCTTAAGGGGAAATCGTGTTAACTAACTTGCTGGAGTGTTTTGAATAGGTAACAGAGAGGGCTGATGAGGGTAATGCTGTTGATGTGGTGTAAATGGATTTCCAAGAGGCATTCGATAGAGTGCCACACAGCAGACTTGTGAGAAAAGTCATAGCTCATGGAATAAAACGGACAGCAGCAATGTGGATGCAAAATTAGCTGAGTGACAGGAAACAACGAGTAATGGTCAATGGATATTTTTTGGGTTGGAGGAAGGTTTGTAGTGGAGTTCCCCAGGGGTCGGTATTGGGACCCTTGCTTTTCCTGATGTATATTAATGATCTAGGTCTAGATCTAGTATTCTGGGCTTTATTAACAGGGGCACAGAGTACATATAGTCAGACAACCATACAAAATAGGAGAAGTAGACCATTCGGCCCCTCGAACCTGCTCCGCCATTCAATAAGATCATGGCTATTCTGTTTGTGTTTCGCGATCTACATTCACATCTAACCCCGATAGTCTTTGATTCCCTTGCCTAACAAGAATCTATCTACCTCTGCCTTAAAAATATTCAACAACCCCCACCTCCACCATCCTCTGAGGCAGAGAGTTCCAAAGTCGCACAACCCTCAGAGAAAATATTTCTCCTCATCTCTGCCCTAAAAGGGTGACCCCTAATTTTAAAACAGTGCCCCCTAGTTCTGGTCTCACCCACAAGAGGAAACATCCTTTCCACATCCACCTTGTCAAGGCCGTTCAGGATCTTGTGGACTTCAATCAAATCACCCCCTCACTCTTCTAAACTCCAGTGGAAACAAGCTCAGTCTGCCCAACCTTTCCTCATAAGACAAACCCACTCATTCCAAGTATCAATCTCGTTAACCTCCTTTGAACCGCCTCCACTGCAATTACACCCTTCCTTAAATAAGGAGACCAAACTGCACACAGTGCATGAGATGAAGTTTCACTAATGCCCTGTATAACTGAAGCATAGCATCCTTACTTTTATGTTCAATCCCTCTCATAATAAAGGATAGCATTCCATTAGCCTTCTTAATTACTTGCTGTACCTCCATACTAACTTTTTATGACTCATGCACTACATAGAGCAATAGAGCTTAGAGCATACGAGAGCAAGGTTATGCGGAGCTTATATAAGCTTATAAGACACTAGTAATACCTCGGATGGTGATTACAGGGGGGATGGCGATTACAGGGGGGCATGGTGATTACAGTGGGGCAGTGATTAAAGTGGGGTGGTGATTACAGGGGGGATGGTGATTACAGTGGGGGATGGAGATTACAGGCGGATGGTGATTACAGTGGGAGATGGTGATTACAGTGGGGTGGTGATTACAGGGGGGAATGGTGATTACAGGAGATTGTGATTACAGGGGGATGGTGATTACAGGGGGATGGTGATTACAGGGGGGAATGGTGATTACAGGAGATTGTGATTACAGGGGGATGGTGATTACAGGGGGTGGTGATTACAGGGGATGCTAATTACAGTAGGGGATGGTGATTACAGTGGAGGTGGTAATTACAGAGAGCGTGATTACAGGGGGGTGATTACAGAGGGGGCGATTACAGGGGGTTATTATAAGGGGGATGATTATGGGGGGAGGTGATTACTGTGGGGATGGTGATTACAGGGGGATGGTGATTACAGGGGCAAGTTTTGCAGGGGGAATGATGATTACAGGGGAATGGTGATTACAGGGGGGATGGTGATTACAGAGGGGATGGTGATTACAGAGAGGATGGTGATTACAGGAGGGATGGTGATTATAGGGGGAGGTATTACAGTGGGGAGGTATTACAGGAGGGATGGTGATTACAGGGGGGATGGTGATTACAGGGGGGATGGTGATTATAGGGAGAGGTATTATAGTGGGGAGGTATTACAGGGGGGATGGTGATTATAGGGGGAGATATTATAGTGGGGAGGTATTACACGGGGGATGGTGATTACAGGAGGGGATGGTGATTACAGGGGGGATAGTGATTATAGGGGAGGTGATTACAGTGGGGATGGTGATTACAGGGGGGATGGTGATTACAGGGGGGATGGTGATTATAGGGGAGGTGATTACAGGGGGGATGGTGATTACAGGGGGGATGGTGATTATAGGGGGATGGTGATTATAGGGGAGGTAATTACAGGGGGGATTGTGATTACTGAGGAGGGGGGTGATTACAGGGTGGGGGGGGGGGGTCAGGTGATTACACGTGAAGATGATTGTGGTGAAGCCGAATATCTGCACATTCACTTTTAGATTCGTACTTGGTGTGTGTCTTTATGTAGGAAGGTGCTCTCTAACAGCTGAGTACAGATGAGCTCCCCTGTACACTGTGTGCCAAACTCCACTCAACATTCTTACCTCGATGGTCCATACTTGCAGGCCTGGGCTCTTGCTGATATTTTTAAAGGCTTCTGGTACTACAGTTGGCATGGCGACTACTGTTCACAACTGGAAGCAAGCAAAAAAAGATGGAGTTAGTGTTAAGACCACATAATGTGCAAATTTACTGTATTTTTTATTCATTCATGGGATGTGGAAATTGATGACAAGGCCCATCCCTAACTGCCCTTGAACCGAGTGGTTTGCTCGGCCATTTCAGAAGGCAGTTCAGAGTCAACCACTTTGCTGTGAGTCTGGAGTCACATGTAGGCCAGACCAGGTAAGAATGACAGATTTCCTTCCTTAAAGGGGCACTAGTGACCCAGATGGTCATTATTAATGAGACTAGGATTTTATTCTAGGTTTATCAAGTCATTGAGTTTAAAGCCTCCCTGCTGTCACGGTTTGAGCTCATTTCTCCAGATTATTAGTTGAAGGCCTCAGGAGTTCTCCTCCCGTCCTGCTTGTAGCTACTCCCACCAGGAGATCAGCCGTCACAGTATGTCACGCTCACCTGCCCTGTCGCATCCTCACACACCCACTGCAGCTCGTGGGCAACCACTCAGTGACATCCATCATCCAACTACACCTAGGTCAACCCCTCTTTTTGAATTACTAGTCCAGTAACATGATACCAGTATGCTCCGTCCCCTGGTTAGGCCTGAGTGGATACAAGAGTAATAGTAGTTCTCAAAAAGGGAATTGGATAAGTACTTGAAAGGAAGAATTCCCAAGGTTATAGAGAATGAACTAATTGGGTAGCTTTTTGCAAAAGGACAGCGCAGACATGAAGAACCGAATTTCCTCCTTCAATGATCTATGATTTGCACCTATAAAACATTGGACTGTCCCTTCCAGAATTACAGAACCACAGAATTGTTATGGTGCAGAAGGAGGCCATTCAGCCCATCGTGTCTGCACCAGCTCTCCAAATGAGCATTACGACTTAGTGCCAATCTCCTGCCTTTTCCCCGTAGCCCTGCACATTGTTTCTATTCAAGTAATCATCTAATACCCTCTTGAATGCCTAGATTGAACTTGCCTCCACTACACTTCCAGACAGAACATTCCAGACCCGAATGATTCGCTGTGTGAAAATGTTTTTTCTCACCTCGCATTTGCTTCTTTTGAAAATCACTTTAAATCTGTTTTCTCTCAGTCTCCATACTTTTACAAGTGGGAACAGTTTCTCCCTATCTCGTCTGCCCAGCCTCCTCTTGATTTTGAGCATCACTATCAAATCTCCTCTTAGCCTTCTCCTCTCCAAGGAGAACAGTCCCAACTTCTCCAATCTATTTTCATAACTGAAGTTTCTCATCCCTGCAACCATTTTCATAAACCTCTTCTACACTCTCTCCAATGTGTTCACATTCTTCCTAAAGAGTGGCGCCCAGGACTGTACAAATTATTCCAGCTGAGGTCTAACGAGTGTCTTATATAAATTCAGCATAACCTCCCTGCTCTTGTACTCTATGCCCCTATTAATAAAACCTAGGATCCCGTATGCTTTATTAACTGCTCTGTCTACCTATCCTGAATCCTTTAATGATCTATGAACATATACACCCAGGTCTCATAGACTCATAAAACAAAAACAGAATTCTGGTTTTGTTTTAGATTTCCAGCATCCGCAGTTTTTTGTTTTTTGTTTTTATCTCATAGACTCATAGATGTTTACAGCACAGAAGGAGGCCATTCGGCCCATTGTGTCTATGCCAGTCAACAAAGATCTGACAACACTAATCCTCTGCTCCTGCACACCCTTTAGAGTTGTACCCCTTATTTTATATTGTCTGTCCATGTTCTACCTACCAAAATGCATCACCTCACGCTTCTCTGCATTGAACTTCATCTGCCACCTATCTGCCCACTCCACCAACTTGTCTATGTCCTTTTGAAGTTCCACACTGTCCTCCTCACAGTTTACAATGCTTCCAAGTTTTGTATCATCCGCAAACTTTGAAATGGTCCCCTGCACACCAAGATCTAGATCATTAATATAGATCAGGAAAAGCAAAGGTCCCAATACCGACCCCTGGGGAACTCCACTATAAACCTTCCTCCAGCCCAAAAAATATCATTAACCCTTACTCACTGTTTCCTGTCATTCAGGCAACTCTGTATCCATGGCGCCACTGCCCATGTACACCATATTAACAGCATTGCCCTCATCAACCCCCTTGTGTTACCTCTTCAAAAAACTCCAGCAAGTTAGTTAAACACGACTTCCCCTTCAAAAATCCATGTTGGCTCTTCCTGATCAACCCACGTTTGTCCATGTGACTGTTAATTCTATCCCAAAAAATTGTTTCTAGAAGCTTCCCAGCACCGAAGTTAAACTAACTGGTCTGTAATCGCTGGGCTTATCCTTATAATCTTTTTTGAACAAGGGGTGTAATGTTTGCAATTCCCCTCTGGCACAAACCCTGAGTCTGGGGAAGACCGTAAGATTACGGCCCGCGCCCACGCAATTTCTGGAGTGTAATAACCTTCAAGAATTGCATGGATAAAGTCCTCCTAAATATTTCAACCCATGACTGTAATTGAGCAGCCAGACCCCTCTCCCTTCGGGCAGGGTTTTACACTGAGTTGAATTTGAAATGAACAATAAACTCTCTTCAGAGAATGGGACTTGCCATGCATGCTCAGTTTTGCATCATGTTCTGAAAATAAATACATTTAAAAATCCGGCCTCGGAGTCATCCCCTTCTCAATTTCCCTAGCTACAGAATAGGTCCTGCCCTTCAAATCAACTAATTTATCTGAAGCATTTCCGTGAAGCTGGGAAACATGATAAGTTGCTAAATCTTTTCCATTTTGCCTCATCCATTGGCCTATTGTTTCCAACCTTGGAACTTGTCCCAGTCACCTAGACTGAGCTATGTGGAGCCACCTAGACCCACTGTGGGCACAGCCAGCTTCACCCAGCCACCCAGGCCCACACACCCACCCCCACACACCCACCTCCACACCCAGCCCCACACCCACACACCCCCACACCCAGCCCCACACACCCACCCCCCCCACACCCAGCCCCCACACACCCACCCCCACACACCCACACACCCAGCCCCACACCCAGCCCCACACACCCACCCCCACACACCCACACACCCAGCCCCACACACCCAGCCCCACACACCCACCCCCCCACACCCAGCCCTCCACACACCCACCCCCACACACTCACCCCCACACCCAGCCCCACCCACCCCCACACACCCACACCCCCACACCCAGCCCCCCACACACCCCCACACACCCACCCCCCCACACCCAGCCCCCCACACACCCACCCCCACACCCACCCCCACACCCACCCCCCCACACCCACCCCCACACCCACACACCCCCACACCCCAGCCCCACACACCCACACACCCCCCCACACCCACACACCCCCACACCCACACACCCCCACACCCAGCCCCACACACCCCCACACCCAGCCCCACACACCCCCACACACCCACCCCCACACCCAGCCCCACACACCCACCCCCACACACCCACCCCCACACCCAGCCCCACACACCCACCCCCACACACCCACCCCCACACACCCACCCCCACACCCAGCCCCACACACCCACCCCCACACACCCACCCCCCCACACCCAGCCCCCCACACACCCACCCCCACACCCACCCCCACACCCACACACCCCCACACCCACACACCCCCACACCCACACACCCCCACACCCAGCCCCACACACCCCCACACCCACCCCCACACCCAGCCCCACACACCCACCCCCACACCCACCCCCACACCCAGCCCCACACACCCACCCCCCACACCCAGCCCCACACACCCACCCCCACACCCAGCCCCACACACCCACCCCCACACCCAGCCCCACACACTACACCCCCACACACCCACCCCCACACCCACCCCCCCACACCCACCCCCACACCCACCCCCACACACCCACCCCCACACACCCACCCCCACACACCCACCCCCACACACCCCCACACCCAGCCCCACCCACCCCCACACACCCCCACACACTACACCCCCACACACCCACCCCCACACCCACCCCCACACCCACCCCCCCACACCCACCCCCACACCCACCCCCACACACCCACCCCCACACACCCACCCCCACACCCAGCCCCACACACTACACCCCCACACACCCACCACCTCACACCCACCACCTCACACCCACCTCACACCCACCACCGCACACCCACCACCTCACACCCACCACCCCACACCCACCACCTCACACCCACCACCTCACACCCACCACCGCACACCCACCACCGCACACCCCCACACCCCCCCCCACCCACCCCCACACACCCCCACACCCAGCCCCACACACCCACCCCCACACACCCACCCCCACACCCAACCCCACACACCCACCCCCACACACCCACCCCCACACCCAGCCCCACACACCCACCCCCACACACCCCCACACACCCACCCCCACACCCAGCCCCACACACCCAGCCCCACACACCCAGCCCCACACACCCACCCCCACACCCAGCCCCACACACCCAGCCCCACACACCCAGCCCCACACCCAGCCCCACACACACCCAGCCCCACACACCCACCCCCCCACACACCCACCCCCACACCCACCCCCCCACACCCACCCCCACACCCACCCCCACACCCAGCCCCACACACCCACCCCCACACCCAGCCCCACACACCCACCCCCACACCCACCCCCCCCACACCCACACACCCCCCCACACCCACACACCCCCACACCCAGCCCCACACACCCCCACACCCACCCCCACACACCCACCCCCCCACACACCCAGCCCCACACACCCACACACCCACCCCCCCACACCCACCCCCACACCCACCCCCACACACCCCCACACCCAGCCCCACACACCCACCCCCCCACACCCCCACACACCCACCCCCCCACACCCACCCCCACACACCCACCCCCACACCCACCCCCACACACCCACCCCCACACCCACCCCCACACCCACCCCCACACACCCACCCCCACACACCCCCACACCAAGCCCCACACACCCACGCACCCCCACACCCACCCCCACACCCAGCCCCACACACCCACACACCCACCCCCCCCACACACCCCCACACCCAGCCCCACACACCCACACACCCCCACACCCAGCCCCACACACCCCCACACCCACCCCCACACACCCACCCCCCCACACACCCAGCCCCACACCCACCCCCACACCCAGCCCCACACACCTAGCCCCACACCCACCCCCACACACCCCCACACCCACCCCCCCACACACCCAGCCCCACACCCACCCCCACACCCACCCCCTCACACCCCCACACCCAGCCCCACACACCTAGCCCCACACCCACCCCCACACACCCCCACACCCACCCCCCCACACACCCAGCCCCACACCCACCCCCACACCCAGCCCCACACACCCAGCCCCACACCCACCCCCACACCCAGCCCCCCACACCCACCCCCACACCCACCCCCACACCCACACACCCCCACACGCAGCCCCACACACCCCCACACCCAGCCCCACACACCCAGCCCCACACACCCAGCCCCACACACCCACCCCCCCACACCCACCCCCACACACCCAGCCCCACACACCCAGCCCCACACACCCACCCCCACACACCCAGCCCCACCCACCCCCACACCCACCCCCACACACCCACCCCCACACACCCACCCCCACACCAACCCCCACACACCCACCCCCACACACCCACCCCCCCACACCCACCCCCACACACCCACCCCCACACCCACCCCCACACACCCACCCCCACACACCCACCCCCACACACCCACCCCCACACCCAGCCCCACCCACCCCCACACACCCCCACACCCAGCCCCACCCACCCCCACACACCCCCACACCCAGCCCCACACACCCACCCCCACACACCCACCCCCACACCCAGCCCCACCCACCCCCACACACCCCCACACCCAGCCCCACACACCCACCCCCACACCCAGCCCCACACACCCACCACCTCACACCCACCACCTCACACCCACCACCTCACACCCACCCCCACACACCCACCCCCGCACACCCACCCCCCCACACCCACCCCCACACACCCACGCCCACACCCAGCCCCACACACCCACCCCCACACCCAGCCCCACACCCAGCCGCACACACCCACCCCCACACACCCACCCCCACACCCAGCCCCACACACCCACCCCCACACACCCACCCCCCCACACACCCAGCCCCACACACCCCCACACCCACACCCACCCCCCCCACACCCCCACACACCCCCACACACTCACCCCCCCACACACCCAGCCCCACACCCAGCCCCACACACCCACCCCCACACACCCACCCCCCCACACACCCAGCCCCACACACCCCCACACCCACACCCACCCCCCCCACACCCCCACACACCCCCACACACTCACCCCCCCACACACCCAGCCCCACACACCCCCACCCCCCCCACACACCCAGCCCCACACACCCCCACACCCAGCCCCACACACCCCCACACACCCACACACACCCAGCCCCACACACCCAGCCCCACACACCCAGCCCCACACACCCCCACACACCCAGCCCCACACACCCACCCCCCCACACACCCAGCCCCACACACCCCCACACACCCCCACACACCCACACCCCCCCACACACCCACACACCCACACACCCAGCCCCACACACCCACACACCCACACACACACCCCCACACACCCACACACCCAGCCCCACACACCCAGCCCCACACACCCACCCCCACACACCCCCACACCCACCCCCACACCCACCCCCACACACCCACCCCCACACACACCCCCACACACCCACCCCCACACACCCACACACCCACCCCCACACCCAGCCCCACACACCCACCCCCACACACCCACCCCCACACACCCACACACCCACCCACACACCCAGCCCCACACACCCAGCGCCACACACCCAGGCCCCCACACACACCCAGGCCCCCACACACACCCAGGCCCCCACACACACACACACGCAGGCCAACCACCCTGATCCAACTATCCAGGCCCACGCACCCTGACCCCCATCCACCCAGGCCCTCAAACCAAGGCCGACACACCCAGGGCCAGCCACCTATACAGCACCTAAATCCAGCACCTAAACTCAACCACCTAAGCCCGTCCACCTAGACACGCCCATCTGGGCACACCCGCCTAGATTTTTCAGTGGAGTAGTGTGTTGCAGTTTGCTGTCACCTCCAGCTGTCCTGTGCACCATCAAGTCAAGCAGTGCTCTTATCTAATCATCTTGCTGCCCACGCCATTCACAAGCTTCACTAGACAATGAAGGGATCCCTGGGAACTGTGTGGTACAGAGGCCTTGACCAGTCAGCTTCCCTCGAGGTATACTCATTGCCAGAGCAGCTTGTGGCAGGAGCAGATTCAGTTACATCGATGAACCAGTAATCCAGTAATCTGAGTCAAATCCCTCCAGGGATGTTGGGGGGGGGGTGGTGGGTGGGGGAAGCTTGAGAATTTGGATTCAGTTAATTGAAGCTAAAAGTAACACAGAAGCTGTCAGATTGTTGTTAACCAGTTCAACCGTAATCCTCCTGGGCTGCAAGCTGTTTTTTTGTCTATGTGACTCAAGAAGCTGGACACCATCTAGGACAAAGCAGCCCCACTTGATTGGCACCACATCCACAAACATTGATTCCCTTCGTCACCGACACACAGTAGCAGCAGTGTGGACGATCTACAAGATGCACTGCAGGAATTCACCAAGGCTCCTTAGGCAGCACCTTCCAAACCCACGATATCTAGAAGGACGAGGGCAGTAGCCACATGGGAACACCACCACCTGGAAGTTCCCCTGCAAGCCACACATCATCCTGACTTGGAAATATATCACTGTTCCTTCACTGTCACTGGGTCAAAATCCTGGAACTCCCTCCCTAACAGCACTGTGGGTGTACCTACACCACATGGGACTGCAGCGGTTCAAGAAGGCAGCTCACCACCACCTTCTCAAGGGCGATTAGGGATGGGCAATAAACGCTGGCCCAGCCAGCGACGCCCACATCCCGTGGATAAATAAAAATAAACACCTCGTGGCACATATGTGGATTTCAGCCCTTCTCAGGTTTTCTCGCATCCTTCTATCAGAATGAGCTCCACAGGCAGGTCAGCAGTTAGGGTCTGGAGGGCTCCACAGGCACCTATTCCTCTCCCCCACTGCCAGGGCGGAGGCAATGCTGGCAAAGTCGCACCAGAGAGCTCCGAATTTGTTTGCCCTTCCTTTTCTCCACCCCCCCCCCCACCACCACCCCCCCACCACCCCCCCCACCCTGCCCCACCCTACTGTGGGAGAAGGCGGGAGAATGGGGTTGAGAAACTTATCAGCCACGATTGAATGGGGGAGCAGACTCGATGGGCCGAATGGCCTAATTTCTGCTCTTATGGTCTTATGTACCCCGATCGTATCCAAGCCATCTCTTTAAAGGCAGCCCCCTTGTTCCGTCAGAGTTTCTCCGGCCAATATTCGGACTCAGGACAACCCAGGGATGGCTGGTGACGAAAGAGGCAGGAGGGTGAGATGCAGCAGAAAAAAGGGGGATGTCAGGTTGATAACTGAAGTGAGAACCGGGCTGAATATAGAAGGTTTGGCAAGAGATCTAAAAGCAACCTGAGCAAAAAAAAAAATCTTTTTACGCAGCGAGTGGTTGGGATCTGGAATGCACTGCCTAAGAATGTGGTTGAGACAGATTCAATCATGGCTTTCAAAAGCAATTTGGAGGGGTACTGTGGGGGGAAAAATTGCAAAGCTATCAGGTAAAGGTGGGTAGAGTGGGACTAGGTGAATTGCTCTTGCAGAGAGCCAGCATTGACTCAACAGGCCGAATAGCCTCCTCCTGTGCTGCAACCATTTTACGATTCAATGTTACCAACATTACAACAGTGACCTCACTTCAAAAATACTTCATTGGCTCTAAAGCCTTTGAGATGTCTGACGGTCATGAACAGTGCATAAGCACGAATCTTTCCTTTAATATTCTAGGTGCAACCACTGCATCCTCACAGTGAAGGTACAGGGTCAATCATCATTGAAGCATGTTACATGTAGACCAGAGCAGGCCCATTTCTCTGAATTGAATAGCTGACATATTTCACAATTCACTTCAGCAATATTGGAACTCAGAAACTGTGGGCTATCGGTCCATAACTAACTACTACAGTGTCAGCCAAGCAGCTAAGACCCTTGCTACATCCACACTGAGAATAGGCCGATCTTCATCTGCAAGCAGAGAACTGATAAGAAATAGAATTTTAAAAAGGCCGAGGAAGGAAAACTCTCCAAGCTCTAAGCTCTCCCTTTTAAACATTCATCATAACTAAGAGACATATCCTGGATCGACAGAACCCTTCCTTTCAATGGCTTATTGTGCTCTACTTTAAACAGCAATAGACATTCTCAGGCACTTCAATAAACAGTACAGTCTGTTCCATACACAGTCTCTCATACACACACACACACACAAACACATGCACACACAGTCATTCAAGGGAACTGTCAGTTCTGATGAAAGGTCACAGGAACGTTAACTCTGTTTCTCTCTCACAAATGCTGCCGGACCAGCTAAGTATTTAATTTCAGATTTCCAGCGTCAGGCTTTAGTTTCAGGAATAATTCCTGCTTCCTCAACCCCCCCCACGGGTCAGGAACGCTCAAGTTAGTGACAATCACTCCACGGCCCAGAACATTTTTTTATATCTGATACGAGGGAGGGGGGTTGAGATAAGCCAGCCAAACATTTGTCTTTATGTTGGTGTGACCAGGGGCATGAGTACAAAAGGGGGAATTACAGCACCGCAGGAGTCCAGGGGTAGTGGTGATGTTCTGAAATCTAGGACAACGTTCCGGGGCTCTGGGTGTGAACCCCACCCCAGCAGAGGGTGAAATTTGAATTAAAAAAACAAACCATTGCCAATTGTTGTAAAGGCCCATCTGGTTCACTTATGCCCTGTAGGAAATCTGCCACCCTCACCTGGTCTGGGCCTACGTGCGACTCTTAAAAATGCCCTCTGAGCAAGGGCAGTTAGGGACGGGCAATAAGTGCTGGCTTGGCCAGTGACACCCACAGTGCACGCATCGGAAAAAACTCAAGCCCATCACATCTGGGTCAGCTCTGGAAGAGTAGCTCGCCTAGTTTCAAGGCCTTGCTCTTTCCCTGTATCCCTGCAAGTCTTTCCCTCCAGACAATTATCTCATTTCTTTTCCAATGCCTCGGCCGAAACTGCCTCCACCCCATGCTCTCATCCGCATTCCAGATCCCAACCACTCGCTGCGTCAAAAAATGTTTTTCCTCACTTCGCCTTCGGTTCTTTTGGCATTGACCGTAAATCGGTGCCCTCGGGTTGAGTAAGCCCCTGCAGCTTGACAACAAGCACCACTAAGTAGTTCTGGGCAAATTCCAAACCAAGCTGTGGAAACAGCTGTGATGCAATTTTAACTTAACCGTCCAGGTGAGAATCCCACAGGTTCAGGCGGGACACCCAAAATCACCCTCCATTTTTTTTTTATTCATTCATGGGATGTGGGTTTCGCTGGCTGGGCCAGCATTTACTGCCCATCCCTAATTGCCCTTGAGAAGGTGGTGGTGAGCTGCCTTCTTGAACCCCCGCAGTCCGTGTGGTGTAGGTACACCCAGAGTGCTGTTAGGGAGGGACTTCCAGGATTTTGACCCAGTGATAGTGAAGGAACAGCGATATATTTCCAAGTCAAGAGGGTGAGTGACTTGGACGGAAACTTCCAGGTGGTGGTGTTCCCATCTATCTGCTGCCCTTGTCCTTCTAGATGGTAGTGGTCATGGGTTTGGAAGGTGCTGTCTAAGGAGCCTTGGTGAGTTCCTGCAGTGCATCTCATAGATGATACACACTGCTGCTACTGTATGTCGGTGGCGGAGGGAGTCAATGTTTGTGGAAGGGGTGCCGATCAAGTGGACCCTCAGAAGGTTGTGGGTTCAAGTCCCACTCCAGCATTTGAGGACAGAAACTGGGCTGACCCTCTCTTGCAGTACTGCCAGCGGTGTTGCCTTTCAGGTGAGATCCTGTCTGCCCCTCTCAGTTGAATGTAAAAGATCTCATTGTGCTTGTTTGAAGAAGGGCACGAGAATGACTGAAAGACAGTGGACCTGCTCATTATCACATGGCTGTCTGTGGGATCTTGCTGTGTGCAAACTGAACTGCTGTGTTTCCCTGCATTATCACAGTGTCTAACACTTCAAAATGTATAGGCAGAAAGTGGCGTAGTCATAGAGTCAGTGGGCTAGTAATTCAGAGGTCCGGGGTAACACTGTGGAGATATACATTCAAATCCCACTGTGCCATCTGGTGGAATTTAAGTTCAGTTAGCAAATGTTTGAGCTGAAATTAAAGTCTGTTTATATTTTAACTAAAGCTCGATTAATAAATCTGAAGTATTAAAGCTAGTCTCAGTAATGGTGACCATGAAACTATCATCGATTGTTGTTAAATCCCATCTGGGTCACTAATGCCCCTTTAGGGGAGGAAATCTGCTGTCCCTCACCTGGTCTGGCCTACGTGTGACTCCAGACCCACAGCAATGTGGTTGACACTTGACAGCCCCTCTGAAAAGGCCCAACAAGCCACTCCGTTCAAGGGCAGTTAGGGATGGGCAACAAATGCTGGCCCTGCCAGCGACGCCCACGTCCCATGAAAGAATTTTTTTTAAAAATTCTCTTACCAAAATGTCAAAAAAAAAAACCCCATCTGGGTCACTAATGCCCCTTCCGGGAGGGAAATCTGCCATCTGTGCCCAATCTGGCCTACATGTGACTCCAGACCGACCCACAGCAACTCCGAAGTGGCCTAGCAAGCCACTGAGTTCAAGGGCATCAAATGCTGGCCTTGCCAGCGATGCCCACAGCCTGTGCAATAAGAAAGAGACAACACAAGATCTTAATTGACTGTGAAGAGCTCCTGAGGTAAGAGGAGCTGCATAAATGTGAGATTTTTTTTTTAAATCAGGGAATTAGGCTGCACTCAGCTTGCCAATGCAGGAAGATGGCAAAACTCAGAGCTATCCCCGCACTGGCACTCGGGAGAGTCCCTGCGTCTGAGACAAAGTGCCAGTCTCCTGGGCACCGGCGGGAACCAGCACATCACAAGCACAAAGAGACCCCGTGTACCATCACAGGGGTGTGCAACCATCAGAAGTAACGAGGGGTGGCGCGTGGCACAAAGCTGCCTTGGGAACCCACAGTTGGCAGGAATTATGCTCTGCCCCTTCACAGTGAGCCTTCTGTTACCCTGATGGCATTCCTGGCTGCGAGAGAATGTGCATTAGAACTCAGAGCCTGCCTCCCTCCACCTCTCCCCACCCCCCCACCCCCCCCAACTTCCATCAGGCATTTATATCCCTGATCGATGGAGACAGCAACATTTTAAGCCAGCCACTCGTCTTTAACAGGCCTGCAATAAGGCATCACTAAGCTTGTGTGTTTTGGACATGATTGAGTAAATGCCTCAAATTCCCACCTGTTCAGTGGTCTGATGTTTTGAGAGCTGGCAGGCTGAAGGTAAAGCCTGTTTGTATTTTAACTGAAAGGAAATTCCTTTTCTGCTTACCTTTGTGTCTCGCCGCATTGACAGTAATATGCATTGAAATATCGCCTTTAACATCCTGAGGCATTTCACAGCCAAAGGTTTGTGTCACCGAGGTCACGTTTGGAGATACAATAGGTCAGGTGACTAAAAGCTTGTTGAAAGAGGTGGGTTTTAAGGAGATTCTTTAAGGAGATTCTTCTCGCAGAGAGAGAGAGAGAGAGTGAGTGGGAAGCATGAAGGTTTAGGGAGACAACCCCTGAGGCCTGGGGCCTGTACAACTAAAGGCATGGTAAATACAGCTGAGGGAAGCCATTCAGCCCATTCAACTCAAACTCTCTTAGGACACCAAGGTCCTAACAGCACCGTGGGTGTACCTACACCAGATGGCCGGCAGTGGTTCAAGAAGGTGGCTCACCACCACCTTCTCAAGGGCAATTAGGGATGGGCAATAAATGCTGGATAGCCAGTGAAAAAAAAATCTCGGCATCAAACAGAGCCCCCAGCCCTGATTCACACTGCCATTCCCAGGAAATCAGCCCTGAATGCTGATCACTCTTTGGGCTAAAAAAAGTGCATAAATTTACCTTTATCCAATTTGGACCCAGGCTTCCTCATCCTGTTGTCAAAACTTTCCTTATTGATCTGGCGTGTTTCTTTCCTACATTTGTTCATGGGATGTGGGCGTCACTGGCTAAGCCAGCATTTATTGCCCAAGCCTAACTGCCCTTGAGAATGGCTGTAAAACGGAACATCTTGGTAGGCTACTTCAGACGGCGCTAAGTGTAAATCTGCCTATCAACCTGAAAGTCGATGGAGCAATAGTCCTGCTCCATGCGTGTGAGACCTGGACTGCGTACCAGCGTCATACCAAGAAGCTCATCCCCTTACACTTGAGCTGCCTTTGGAAGCTTCTGGAGATCAGATGGCAGGACAAAATACCAGACACTGAGGCGCTCACCCGAGCCGGCATGCCAAGCACCTGCACCATACTGAGACAGCCGCAACTGAGTTGGGCTGCTCGAGTAACCAGACTGCCTGACACTCGCTTACCAAAGCGGATCTTCCATGGAGAGCTCGAGTCTGGGGTGCCCCCTCATGCCGGTCAAAGGAGGGTCACTCTGAAAGCTTCGCTTAGGAGTTTTGACATCGGCTCCGAGTCCTGGGAGAAGCTCGCCCAGGATCACCGCACCTGACGCAACCAAATAAAACACGGTGCCCCAGCCTCCTTCCAAAGCAAACACACACCGGAGGCAGAGAGAAAACACAAGGAGAGGAAATCCCGAGCCAGCAACTCGTCCGGAGCTCACTCGTCTGCGGTACCCTGTCCTATTAGAGGCAGAACCTTCCGAGCGCAGCTCAGCCTCAGCATCAGCGCTCAATCACATGCCCACCGGAACCCTACCAAACACCCCAGATGGTCAACATAGTCATCGTCACCTCGAAGGACAAACACCAAGAATCAAACAACCGCAGTGAAGTCAGTAAACGCGAGCAGACAGGTACAGAAAACAGTTCAAAAGGCTAACAGAATGTTAGCCAGTCTCAAAGGGAGCTGGAATATAAAAGGGATTGTTAGTAACTTATAGGTTATGTTGATGATGTTAAAAATCCAGTAGTTTAAGGTAATAAGGTGAACAGGTACTGGGTATCGATTAGTTAGTTATACTCAGGTGTGTATGTAAAGAAGAATCAGCCAGAACTGGGGAAGAAGACAAAAGCAAAACACTGCGGATGCTGGAAATCTGCGACAAAAACAGAAAATGCTGGAAAAACTCAGCAGGTCTGACAGCATCTGTGGAGATAGAAACAGAGTTGGCGTTTCAAGTCTGTATGACCCTTCTTGAAGGGAGAGGTCTGGAGGGTTATGGACTGGGTGCAGGTCAATGGGATTAGCAGAATAATATTTCGGCACAGACTAGAAGGGCCGAATGGCCAGTTTTCTGTGCTGTAGTGTTCTATGGCTCTGTGGTCCTATGGTCAACACTGGGGAAGAAGGTGTTAGAGTGGAGGAGTGAGCTCTGTGGTGAGCAATAGGCAGTCTCCACTCAGCATCCTAACCTCTGTGGCTTCCTCAGAACTAGACTTGGGGATTCTCCTGACAGGATTGATTGTTAAATTACAGTTATATGAGGCTCTGGAATAACTGCGTTCAATCTGGGCACCAAACTTCAGGAAGAAGATTCAGACCCTGGAAGGAGTACAGTGCAGAGTCACCAGAATGATATCGGGGCTGAAAGGATTAAGTTATGAGAACTGGTTGTTATGAGTCTAGGCCTGTATCCCCCTGAGTTTAGAAGATTAAGGAGTTTTCTAATAAAAATGGTTAAGATGATTAGAAGGAGTTGATAGGCTAAATAGAGAGAAACTACTTCTTCTGATTGGCAGGGGGCAGGGGTGCGGTGGGGGTTGGGGACACAGTAGGGGCGTTGGTGGGGTGGGGGGCATGGTGAGTGTGGAGGTTGGGGGGGGCAGGGCCAAAGTGGGCATTAGAGGGGAAGGGGCACAGTAGGGATGGAGGTTGGGGGGGTAGGGGCACAGTAGGTGTTGGAGGGGCAGGGGTACAGTGAGTTTAGGGAGGAGCAGGGAACCGGGAGCTGGTTCCAACAGATATCGCTGGGCCATTCAGGGAACGGTAGTGAATCTGGAACTCTTCCCCAACCACCACCTCTCCCATCAAAAAGCTGCCAGTTCAAAAATTCAAAACGGAGATTGAAAGATTTTTGTTAGGGAAGGAGTATTAAGGGCCATGGGACTAAGGTAGGTAAATGGAATTAAGATACAGGTGAGCTGTGATCTAAATGAGGGGCAGAACAGGCTCGAGGGGCTGAAAGGCCTCCTTCTGTTCCCTATGAAGCCTCATAGTGTGGGATTGGTGTCATCGGGGTTGGCCAGACTGGGTAGGGATAACAGCTTCCCTTCCATTGTAAACTATCTGAGCTTCTTTTTATTGCATCAGTTGTGGCTTCGTTGGGAGTACATGTGCCTCTGAGTCACAAGGTTTTGGGCACAAGTCCTACTCCAGGGCTTAAGCACCACAATCTAGGCTGATGCTGCAGTGCAACACTGAGGGATTTCTGCATTGACAAACGTGCCATCTTTTTAGTGCCGCCAACAGTGGCTGGACATATTCCGGGAGGCGTCAGTGAAAGTGATGTCATGGAAAGCCGGTGGCGTGGCACGAGTGGGTTCTAAGGGAGCGCGAGAGAGGAAAACATACCAACCTTTTAGTTAGGCACACGGTACAGATTTGCAGCGAGAGTGAATAACGATTAACGTTTAGAAGAAAACAAGCCTTCACTCACACTTAGGGGGCTCGAGGCCTGATCCAACGCCATGGTTTCAAACAGGGATATTGGACGCTGCTAAAACTGAGGAGCAATTTTATTTTTTTCTCTCTCTCTCTCTCTCCATCTGTGTTTTTGAAGGAAGGAGGTGACCCAAACCCATGCTCGCGCGCTCATCGCACTCAGACTAACGCTCACTGCTCGCGCCTGATCTCTCCGTGAAATTCAATCCCATCGCAGCCTGTTAAAACCCCAGTCGATCACAGAGTCCTGCTGTCTTTTTAATCGGTTCAAGGTTTGGTTTTGATTGGGCGGCGCCGGGTGTGGTGTCACCGTGTGGCAATGCCTCATGGCGGTGGTGGGGGGGGGGGGGGGGGTGCAGTGGGGGGGGTGGGGGTTGCACCTACTTGGTGGCTGCTGGGACTGATTCGTTTAACATGTCGGTGCTAAATCTCCTGGATCGCTTTCCACAGCCACCAGGAGATTGTTGCCACTTCCGATAGGCTCCTGGCCATCCTGGCAGGGTTGGCAACCATTGTACATTGCACTGCAAGACTTAAACCAGGTGGGTTTTGATTCTGAAGGAGCCGCACTGTTTTGTATTTGGCTGAGCCAGGCAGAGCGACCCTGAGTGAGCGTAACCAGGACTCGACATCAAAACACCCAAGCGAAGCCTTCAGAGTGTCCCTCTGGCACTTTCTTTGGCCACCATTAGAGGGCACCCCAGACTCGAGCTCTCCGTAGAAGATTGGCTTTGGTAAGCGAGTGTCTGGCATTGGGCACCATGACCAGCCCAACTCAGTGGTGACTGTCTCAATATGGTGAGGATCTTTTGGATCAGACGTTAATTCGGATGGATGTAAAAGATCCCTTGGCACGACTTCAAAGGAGAGCAGGGGAGTTATCCCTGGTGCCCTGGATAATATTTACCCCTCAATCGACATCACAAGAACAGATTATCTGGTCATTATCACATTGCTGTTTGTGGGAGCTTGCTATGCGCAAATTGGCTGCCATATTTCCTACATTACAACAGTGACTACACTTTAAAAAAATTGGCTATGAAGCGATTTGAGACTTGGTCATGAAATTTCGTTACTAAGGATTTTCAAAGTGTATTTTCAATGACAAGCAAGCGTCCAATACTTTGCCCACTTTACACCAGGATGAACGTGGCAAACTTGACATTACTAAAATAAGCCAGCCATCTCATTGGGCCCTAAACAAACAGGGGAAACCAATTCAATGAAGACCCAGACAGGCCGCTGATCTTACTAGTCCCATCTGGTGTGAGTTACATCAGGAGTGCAACAGGCAAAGCAGAGCAGTGATTCTCGGCATCCTCTCTCCCAGAAAGAGCCACCAAATGGGCTCAAGTCAAGGGGCAGCTCCTTACAATACTGTGCAGCCCATAAGCTGTAACCCCCACAAGGTGCCGCCCTGCTGATTGGTCAATGCATCTACAGACGATGGCACATGAGGAGTCCCTCCCATCAATGGCCAGCGAACCACTTGGTTGTGTCTCAAACGCCTCAGGACTGGTGCCGATCGCTGCAAAGCGGGATGGAGCCGAACAAATCCTGGTGACTGTGACTGCAGAGAGGCATCCTAAATGATAAAACATCTTCTAGAACGTCCTCTACCACCTGGACCATGTAGCCCCGAAAATCTGATGGTCTTCAACTCTCGAGCCAGAGCAAGGGTGGAGAATCGGCGAAGGACAATGTGGCGAAATGAAAGAAAAGGCGCCGAAGGTCGACTTATGTGACTCAAGCAGTAATCCAGAGGCCTGAGCTACTGACCCGAAGAGAGAGCTCGAGAAGGCCCTTCATCTTCTCAAGGAAGAGGCACTGACTGGTTTCAGAGTATTAGGGGTCAGGAAAGTATATTTAGTCTGCTAACACAATGCCACAAGGAACATTAGTCGAAGGGTAAATATTGGCCAGGACACAAGCAGAACTCCCCCGCTCTTCTACAAAATAGTGGTTCAAGAAGGCAACCCACCACCACATTCTCAAGAGCAATTAGGGACGGGCATTAGATGTCACCTTTGCCATCCATGCCCACACACTGAGAACTAATCATTTAAAGAAAAATACTCATGAAAACCGCATACTAGTAAGCTTGCTGATCAATCATAGAAAACAACTGCAAGGATGCACACAAAGATCTAGGCGAGGCCTGTAGTGTCATGCAGCCTGTGCTGGTCACCTTCAAAGTCAACAGGAAGGTTGGGGAACCAGAGCGACTAGTTTCGAGGCAACTTTAGGAAGGTGTATTCCCCTTGACAATACGGAATTGTGAACAGCAACAATGGAAGATTCTCCAGCTCCTACACACCAGATCCCGTTTTTGCTCTCCCTGTTTTGGTCAGTGGCCTCCCAGGATGGTCGACACCCTTCAGCTCTTCCAATAATAAAGGGACGGGGATTTTGAGGGCTGCCATTTCCATTGACAAAGGCTGACATGCACAGTCAACCAGAATGTAAGGATAGGAGGAGGCCATTCTGGTTATTCTCTGCTGTCCCTGTCTTAACTCACACTAAATCCCGTTCAGCCATCACCCTTACTCTCACTGGCCTACCTTGACTCCAGGTCAAGCAGTGCCTCATTTTTAAAATTCTCATCCTTATTTTCAAATCCCCCCAAGGCCTTGTTCCCTCCCTATCTCTGTAATCTCCTCCAGCCCAGAGATATCTGCATTCTGTCCTCTTGAGAATCCCCCATTTCCACCACTCCACCATTGGCAGCGATACTGTCAGCTGCCTAGACCCTGAGTTCTGGAATTCCCTCACTCACCCTCTCCACCTCTATACCTCTCTTTCCTCCCTCAAGACACTTTTTAAAACCTTCCTCTTTGACCAAGTTTTTGGTCGTCTGCCCTAATATCTCTTTATGTGTTAGATAACACTCCTGCTAAGATTCTTGCGATGTTCATTATGTTAAAGGTGCGGTGTAAATATAAGTTGTTGATCCAACAGACTGGAGAGCTGAGGGGTCTCGTCCACGTCCCAGATTGACCTTCAGAATGGACAGAAATTTTGGGGGAAGAGAATTCCCCGATACTTTCTGGGAAGAAGCTCTTTCTGGTTTCGCTCTTTAACAGTCGAAAGATTGTGACCCCACCCTCCCCCCCGGCTTGTTCTGCTTCCCCACCAGAGGAAATGACTCAACTCTATCAACATGGTAATACAGTGGTAATAGTTCAAGGGCAGTTAGGGATGGGCAACAAATTCTGTCCTTGTCAGTGACGCCCAAATTCCATATATAAAAAAAACACTCGTACAGTCAACTAGGAGATAAAAACTGAGAAAGCGAAATCAAAACAGAAAAACAAAGTATTGTCAGCCCCCGAGAGAGAAACAGCCTGGTTTAACCAGTTATTCCTGGCCTCAGCAAGCCCGGCAAGTTTACCTTCAAGGTTGCCAATGGTTACAGGTTAAATCAAGGCTCCCCCCTCGCCCCCGTTTGACCTCTTCGGTGAACATAACAGATCCCACAGTCACTATCTCAACACAGAGCAGGGGTAATTCTCTCTGATAACCTGACCAATTCTCCAACCAAACGCCATTAAAAGTAACTCATTTCTATTCATGGGAGCTTGCTGTACACAAATTGGTTGCTGCGCTGCCTGTGTAATGACAGTGACTACACTTCACAAGTAGGGTCCTCATTGTTTATAGGAGGGAGGTGCAGTTGTGGAGTTCCCCGATGTGCGGGGCCTCGTCTTATGAGGAGAGATTGAGCAGTTTAGGCCTATACACACTAGAGTTTAGAAGGATGAGAGGAGATGTAATTGAGGTATATAAGATGCTAAAGGGGATAGATAAAGTAAACGTGGAGCGCATGTTTCCCCTTGTGGGGCATTCTAGAACGAGAGGCCATAGTTTTAGGCTAAGGGGTGGTAGATTTAAATCAGAGATGAGGAGGAATTACTTTTCTCAAAGAGTCGTGAATAGGTGGAATTCACTACCTCAGAGTGCAGTGGATGCCGGGCGCTGAATAAATTTAAGGAGGAGATAGACAGATTTTTAATTAGTAACGGGTTGAAAGGTTATGGGGAGAGGGTCGGAAATTGGAATTGAGGCCAAAATGAGATCAGCCATGATCGTATTGAAAGGTGGGACAGACTCGAGGGGCTGAATTGCCTACTCCTGCTCTTAGTCCTTATGTTCCGATGACATAGTCAGGGGCTGTACCGGACAGTGCGGAGGCTTTAAGTGCTGCGAGTTGTGCATTGTCGGCTGTAAAAAGCTTTGGGACATTTTGAAGTCACTTCAGGTGTGATACAAATGCAAATCCTTTCTTTGCCTGTTGATCAGCTGCCAGTTAATTTGTACCCAGAGGAGTGAAGATCGACAAGGAATGCAGGTGAGCAGGAAGTTAAAGGATTTTTTGGTAAAACCAAAGGATTTGCGTAATTAACTCCGTCATAACAAAACTCCATTAACAAATCCCTCTCTCCGCCAATTCTTCTTCCCTTTCCGGAGACAATGGGTTTAGGGACACTATCAGTTTCTAAACATACCTCCTACTCACCCTTAAAAAATATCACTGTAAATGTTACTTCATGAAGCTAGGATGTCTCTGCTTTTGTGCTTTGGGGAGGTGATGGTGTAATGGCAATGTCGCTGGACTAGTAATCCAGGGACCCAGGCTAATGATTTGGGGACATGGGTTCAAATCCCACCATGGCAGCTGGTGGAACTTAAATTCAATTAATTATATCTGGAATTGAAAACGAGCTTCAGAAATGGTGGCCACGATTGTCGTAAAAACCCACCTGGTTCACAAATGTCCTTGAAGGAAGGAAATCTGCTGTACTTAATCGGTCTGGCCTACATGTGACTCCAGACCCACAACAATGTCGTTGGCTCTTAACTGCCCCTCTGAAATGGCCGAGCAAGTCACTCAATTGAAGGGCAATTAGAGATGGGCAACAAATGCCAGCCTTGCCAATTTAAAAAATTAAGAAAAAGCCCTAGGGTGGAATCTTTCACTCTGAAGTCTAAGTTTGGTGGCAGGCATTGAAGTGGGATTGATTCCTGTTGGCTGGTCACTTGCGATGATGCCCTGTTCAGCTCATTACTCATCTGTGCGGAGAGTGGCAAATCTCATGGTGGGTGTGGGCATGAGCCGCCCCTTTGTGGGGTCGAAAATCCAGATGCCATATTTAAAGGACACCTGGGACAGCCTCCTTTCCTTTCCCCCCCCCCACCCCGCACCCCCCCCCCCCCCCCCCCCCCCACCTTAGCCTGCCTCCCAGGTCCAGCTTCCACCCCCACCCGCTCCCCTCCTCACCGGCGCCCGACATGAGCGAACAGTCCCCAAGAAAGCAGGAGCAGTGCTCGTTGACCACCAGGTCGCGGGAGAGGTCAAGCCCGCCAAGGCGCGCGCCTCCTAATACAGCCGCAAAAGTGGACAATGTAACTTCCCGCTGGTTGGGGAGCTTCATTCCGGCCAGGCGGCCTTTTAATGGACGTGCATGAGATGCTCATGCCTAGTCCTGCTCCTAATCCTTACGTTCATTCAAAATTATGGAGAGTTTTGATAGGGTCAATAAGGAGAGACTGTTTCTAGTGGCAGGAAGGTCGGTAACTAGGGGACAGGAGATAATGGGTGAGGGGAGCTGAAGGTTTTTCTTTACACAGCAAGTTATTCTGATCTGGAATGAACTGCCTGAAAGGGCATTGGTAGCAGATTCAATAATAACTTTCAAAAAAAGAACATGAAAGGAATAAAATTGCAAGCCTATTGGGAAAGAGCTAGGGAGCGGGTCTCGCTAACTAACTCTTCCAAAGGACAGGTTGGGCTGAATGGCCTTAGAGTCACTGATTTATTACTGGGGTACGGCCCTCTGGGCATCTGCAACCTTCCGCTCTCTCTCCCTTAACCAGCCATCTCTCACGCCCGAGGTGGGGTGTCGAGCAAGTTGCCTGTCCGCAGGGACAAATCCTGACCTCTTCGCAACCAAAGCCCGCTCACAGCGCACTTTCCGGGAAGAGAATCTTTGGACGGCAGCCCGGGGAACAGGAGAAGGCCATTCGGACCCTCAAACCGTTCAGCCATTTAATTCGGACAGTACTGATCTCATCTTAACTCTAGCCTTGGGGCAGGAGCCCACGGAGACAGACGCGATGGGGTTGGGGAGGGACTCACAGGGGTGGTTTCCATCTTTCCCTCTCGAGTACTGAGGCCGATTCCAAGTGTCTCCACTCGGCCAGCATTTGCAGCCCATCCCTAATTGCCCTTGAGAAGGTGGTGGTGAGCTGCCTTCTTGAACCTCTGCAGTCCCTGTGGTGTACGTACACCCACAGTGCTGTTAGGGAGGGAGTTCCGGGATTTTGACCCAGCGACAGTGAAGGAACGGCTACATACTTCCAAAATGCTTTGCCTTGGACACTTTAGAGTGCTTGGTGAGCAGTACTCAAAGCAGGGCTTATGTAATTTGGGCGTCCCAGTGCGGTGATGGTGTTAACCTCATGGAAAAAGTACAGTGAAGATTCACCAAGACAATATCAGGCCTGTGGATCTATGGTTATGAGAAACAAGGTATACTGCAGAGAGCAGTAGAGCGGTGGGGGGTGGGGGGTGGGGGGTGTGCAGTAGGTTGGTAAGGAAAATGCTCTCTCATGTGACAAAGTGGCTGTTAGGTGGGACTGGGATTTAACAGAAGAAGGCAAGAGGCAGGGAAGGCTTGTTGGGCCTAAAGTCCTTTCTCAGGCCTGAAAACCCCTCGGACTCTTGTGAGGTATGGCTGGTCAAATGTCCATCCGTTTACAGTTCCCTCACAAAACCTCAGGGAGCCCCTTTCCCTGCAGTGCCGCAGATCCACCCAGCTCTGGTTCCTGGGGAGCATAGTACAAGGAGACACCGAGTAGACTCGGCCTATATTCCCTGCAGCTTCGAAGAGTCAGAGGTGATCAAATTAAAACATATAAAATTCTTAATGGGATTAATGAGAAAATGCGTACCCTGGCTGGATAATCTAGAACACAGCGTCGAAGTCTCAGAATAGGGGGGGGTCAGCCATTTAGGACTGAGATGAGGAGGAACTTCTTCACTCAGAGGAGAGCTATGCATGCTGGTCCATTGACTGTATCCAAGATGGAGATCAATAATTTTTTGGCTACTAAAGGAATATGGTGTTAATTGTATAAGTTAATGTTGAGTGGAGACAGGTGCGGGGTTGGGGGGTGATCTCATTGGTGGTGGATTGTGGAGCTCGGCGCTATACAATTGTAACATCTCACCTTGTAAATAAATCTGAGACTGAGCAAAGATTGGTCTCTTTCACCAGCTGGCTTCAAGCTGTTTAACATATGGGGACAGTGCGGGAAGGTGGAGTTGAAGTTGATCAGCCTCACTATCTTATTCAATGGTGGAGCAGGCTCAAGGGGCTGGATGGATGGCCTGTATCTTATTTTCATTGTTCTGTGTAAGCCCATGGATGAACATCAGCAGAATAGCACCCTGGTGTGGGAGGGGGGAGGGGAACTCCACCACTGGCCCAGGATTGAGTGAAGGAATTAAATTATCAGGCATCTAAATTCAATATTAATTATAAGAACCACATTTATGCAGCGCCTTCCACAACCCTGTGACCTTCCAAAAAAAACTTCACAGCCGTTGAAGTTGTTTTGAAATGAATGTGTTGCTTGCTTCCATGGGTTGGGCCTGAGATGAAGTGAGAGTGACTGCCCTTGACATCAAGGCCACTTTTGACCGAGTGAGGCATCAAGAAGGCCGAGCAAAACTGGTGTCAATGGGAATAACGGGGGAAACTCTCCGCTGGTTGGAGTCATACCTAGCACAAAGGAAGATGGTTGTGCTTGTTGGTGGTCAATCATCTCAGCTCCAGGACATAAGAACATAAGAAATAGGAACAGGAGTAGAACGTTTGGCCCCTCGAGCCTGCTCTGCCATTCAGTAAGACCATGGCTGATCCTCTTGTGTTCCGATTTCCACATTCCCATCTAACCCCGATAACCTTTGATTCCCTTGCCTAACAAGAATCTATCTACCTCTGCCTTAAAAATATTCAATGACCCCGCCTCCACCACCTTCTGAGGCAGAGTTCCAAAGTTGCATAACCCTCAGAGAGAAAAAAATTTGTCCTCATTTCTGTCCTAAAAGGGTGACCCCTAATTTTAAAACAGTGCCCCCTAGTTCTGGACTCACCCACAAGAGGAAACATTCTTTCGACATCCACCTTGTCAAAGCCGTTCAGGATCTTGTATACTTCAATCAAATCACCCCTCACTGTTCTAAACTCCATTCTGTCCAACCATTCCTCATAAGGCATCCCACTCATTCTAGGTATCAATCTAGTAAACCTCCTTTTAACCACCTCCAATGTATCTACATCCTTCCTTAAATAAGGAGACCAAACTGCACACAGTATTCGAGGTGCAGTCTCACCAATGCCCTGTATAACTGAAGCATAACATCCTTACTTTGATGTTCAATCCCTCTCGTAATAAAGGATAGCATTCCATTAGCCTTCTTAATTACTTGCTGTACCTGCATACTAACTTTTTGTGACTCATTTACTAGAACATCTAAATCCCGCCGCACCTCAGGATTATGAAGCCATTCCCCATTTAAGTAATACTCTGCTTTTTTATTCTTCCTGTCAAAGTGAACAACTTCACATTTTCCCACATTAAACTCCATTTGCCAGATCTCTGCCCACTCAAATCATCCTACATCCATCTGCAACCTCCTCATGTCCTCTTCACAACATACTTTCCTACTGATCTTTGTGTCATCTGCAAATTTAGCTACCATGTCTCCACTCCCTTCATCTACGTCATTGATGTAAATAGTAAAAAGTTGAGGCCCCAGTACAGACTCCTGTGGGACTCCACCCGTCACGTCCTGCCAATCAGAAGAAGACCTATTTATGCATACTCTCTGCTTTCTGCCAGCCAATCTTCTATCCATGCTAATATGTTACCCACTACACCTTGTGCTTTTATTTTCCATAATAATCTTTAATGTGGCACCTTATCAAATGCCTTCTGGAAATCCAAGTACAGTACATCTACAGGCTCCCCTTTACTCACTACGTATGTTACTCCTTCAAAAAACTCCAATAAATTGGTTAAACATGATTTTCCTTTCACTAAGGAGTTCCTCAGGGTAGTGTCCTAGGCCCAACCAACTTCAGTTGCTTCATCAATGACCTTCCTTCCATCATAGATCAGAAGTGGGGATATCGCTGGTGATTGCACAATGTTCAGCACCATTCACAACTCCTCAGATACTGAAGCAGTCCATCTCCAAATGCAGCAAGGCTTGGACAATATCCAGGCTTGGGCTGACAAGTGGCAAGTAACATTCACACCATACAAGTGTCAGGCAGTAACCATCTCCAACAAGAAAGAATCTAACCATCGCCCCTTGACATTCAATGGCATTACCATCGCTCAATCCCACACTATCAATGTCCTGGGGCCTACCATTGGCTAGAAACTGAACTGGACTAGCCATATAAATACTGTGGCTACAAGAGCAGGTCAGAAGTTTGGAATCCTGTGGGGAGTGACTCATCTCCTGACTCCCCAAAGCCTGTCCACCATCTACAAGGCACAAGGAGTGTGATAGAATACTCTCCACTTGCCTGAATGAGTGCAGCTCCAACAGCACTCAAGAATTTTGACACCATCCAGGACAAAGCAGTACACTTGATTGGCACCCCATCCACAAGCATCCACTCCCTCCATCACTGACGCACAATGGCAGCAGTGTGTGCCATCTACAAAGTGCACTACAGGAATTCACCAAGGGTCCCTAGACAGCACCTGCCAAATCCACAAGTACTACCATTTAAAAGGACAAGGACATCAGAGAGATGTGAATACCATCACCTGGAAGTTTCATAGAGTCATAGTCATAGAGTCATAGAGGTCTACAACACAGAAAAAGGCCCTTCGGCCCATCGAGTCTGCGCCAATCAAACAAGTACCCAACTATCCTAATCCCATTTTCCAGCACTAGGCCCACAGCCTTGAATGCCATGGCATCGCACGTGCACATCCAAATACTTCGTAAATGTTATGAGGGTTTCTGCCTCTACCATCCTTTCAGGCAGTGAGTTCCAGATTCCCACCACCCTCTGGGTGAAAAAATTCTTCCTCACATCCCCTCTAAACCTCCTGCCCCTTACCTTAAATCCATGCCCCCTGGTTATTAATCCCTCCACCAAGGGGAAAAGTTCCTTCCTGTCTACCCTATCTGTGCCCCTCATAATTTTATACACCTCAATCATGTCCCCCCTCAACCTCCTCTGCTCCAGGGAAAATAACCCCCATCTATCCAATCCCTCCTCATAACTAAAATACTCCAGCCCAGGCAACATCCAGGTAAATCTCCTCTGCACTGTCTCTAGTGCAATCACATCCTTCCTATAATGCAGATCCCAGAACTGCACACAATACTTTAGCTGTGGCCTAACCAGCGTTTTATACAGTTCCAGCATAACCTCCCTGCTCTTATATTCTATGCTTTGGCTAATAAAGGCAAGTATCCCATATGCCTTCTTAACCACCTTATCTACCTGTCCCGCAACCTTAAGGGACCAGTGGACAAGCACACCAAGGTCCCTCTGATCCTCAGTGTTTCCCAAGGTCCTACGATTCAACATGTATTCCTGTGCCTTGCTTGTCCTACCCAAGTGCATCACCTCACACTTATCCGGATTAAATTCCATTTGCCACTGATCAGCCCATCTGACCAGCCCGTCTATGTCCTCCTGTAATCTAAGGCTATCCTCCTCACTATTTACCAGCCCACCAATTTTCAAGTCATCTGTGAACTTACTGATCAACCCTCCTACATTCAAGTCTAAATCATTTATGTATACCACAAACAGCAAGGGACCCAACATCGATCCCTGTGGAACCCCACTGGACACAGGCATCCAGTCACAAAAACACCCCTCGACTATCACTGTCTGCTTCCTGCCACTCAGCCAATTCTGGATCCAATTTGCCAAATTGCCTTGGATCCCATGGCTCTTACCTTCGTTATCAGTCTCCCATGTGGGACCTTATCAAAAGCCTTGCTGAAGTCCAAGTAGACTACGTCAAGTGCATTGCCTTCATCTACATACCTGGTCACCTCTTCGAAAAATTCAATCAAATTGGTCAGACATGACTTCCCCTTAACAAAACCATGCCAATACCCTTGATTAATCCCTGCCTCTCCAAATGTAGATTAATTCTATCCCTCCAAATTGCTTACAATAGTTTCCCCAGCACTGATGTTAGACTGACTGGCCTGTAGTTCCCTGGTTTGTCCTTTCCTCCCTTCTTGAATAACGATACCACATTGGCCGTCCTCCAGTCCTCTGGCACCTCTCCTGTGGCCAGAGAGGTATTGAAAATTATTGCCAACGCCCCTGTTATCTCCTCCCTTGCCTCACTCAACAGCTTGAGATACATTTCATCCAGGCCTGGAGATTTATCTACTTTTAAGCCTCTCAGATCACTAAGAATCTCCTCCCTTTCTATGCTAATTTCTTTAATTATATCACGGTCCTTCTGCCTGATTTCCATACCCACGTAATTCCTCTCACTTGTGAGTACCGATGCAAAGTATTCATTTAGAACCCTACCTACATCTTCCAACTCCATGCACAAATTACCACTATGGTCCTTAATGGGCCCTACTCTTTCCCTAGTTATCCTCTTACTCTTAATGTACTTGTAAAATAACTTTGGATTTTCCCTTATTTTACCTGTCAATATTTCTTCATGCCCCCTTTTTGCTCTCCTAATTTCCTTTTTAAGTTTCCCCCTACACATTCTATGCTCCTCTACAGTTTCCACTGTTTTGAGTTCTTGGTATCTGCCATAAGCCTCCCTTTTTCTCATTATCCAATCCTGTATATCCCTCGACATCCAGGGTTCCCCGGATTTGTTGGTCCCACCCTTTATCTTTACTGGAATATGTTGGCCCTGTACTCTCCCTATTTCCTTCTTGAATGAGTCCCACTGCTCTGACGCAGATTTACCTAAAAGTAGCTGCTCCCGGTCCACTCTGGCCAAATCATATCTGATCTTATTAAAACCGGCCTTCCCCCAATTTAGAACTCTGATTTCTGGCCCATCCTTGTCCTTTTCCATAACAACGTTGAATCTAACAGAGTTATGATCACTATCTGCAAAATGCTCCCCCATTGATACCTCTACCACTTGCCCGGCTTCATTCCCTAAAATCAAGTCCAGGACCACCCCGTCTCTTGTAGGACCTTCTACATACTGGCTTAAAAAGCTCTCCTGGATGCATTTTAAGAATTCCTCTCCCACTAAACCTGTCTATGACTAACCCAGTTAATGTTGGAGAATTGAAATGCCCCACTATTACTACCCTATTATTTTAACACTTCTCTGAAATTTGCCTACAAATCTGCTCTTTTATTTCTCTCTGACTATTTGGGGGCCTATTGTACACTCCCAGCAATGTGCTTGCTCCTTTTTTGTTTTTCAGTTCTACTCATGTGGCTCCATTTGAGGAGCCTTCTAAGATGTCATCCCTCCTTACCGCTGTAATTGATTCCTTGATCAATATTGCAATATCACCTCCTCTTTTACCTCCTTCCCTGTCTCGCCTGAAGTCCCTATATCTTGGAATATTGAGCTGCCAATCCTGCCCCACTCTCAGTCATGTCTCTGTGACAGCAATGACATCATACTTCCATGTGTTAATTTGTGCCCTCAACCCATCTGCCTTATTCATCAGACTCCTCACATTAAAATAAATACCATCCAACCTTGCCAAACTTCCTTGTGCCTTAACTGGCCTATAATTTCTATGCCTTCCAGACTCACTTGCCCTCTATTCTAATTTTGGCTGTGCATCTCCCCCTGCTGAACCCCCTCTCAGGATCCCACCTCCCTGCCAAATTAGTTTAAATGCTCCCCAACAGCACCAGCAAACCTCCCCACAAGGATGTTGGTCCCACTCCGGTTCAGGTGCAACCCGTCCACCTTGTACAGGTCCCACCGCCCCCAGAAACGGTCCCAATGTCCCAGAAATCTAAAGCCCTCCCTCCTGCACCATCTCTCCAGCCACGCATTCATCTGGACTAACCTTCTATTTCTATACTCACTAGCGCATGGCACCAGAAGTAACCTAGAGATTACTAACTTTGAGGTCCTGTTTTTTCATCTGTTTCCTAGCTCCCTAAATTCTGCTTGCAGGACCTCAGTCCTCTTTGTACCTATGTCATTGGTATCAATATGTACCACGATCCTGGTCTGTTTGCCCTCCCCCTTTAGAATGCCCTGCAGTCGTTCAGTGACATCCTTGACCCTGGCACCAGGGAGGCAACACGCCATCCTGGAGTCACGTCTACAGCCACAGAAACGCCTGTCTGTTCCCCTAACCTTCGAGGCTCCGACCACTATTGCTCTTCCCCTCTTTTTCTTACCCCACTGTGCAGCTGAGCCACTGATAGTGCCATGAGCGTGGCTGAACTCCCCAGAGGAACCGTCACTCTCACCGTTTTCCAACGCAGAAAAACAGTTCTCGAGCGAGATGCACCCTGGGGATTTCCCGACTACCTGCCTGACACCCATTCCCTCTCTGTCTGCACTTCCGTAAGCTGTGGGGTGACCACGTCTAAAAATGTGCTATCCACGAAACTCTCAGCCTCGCGGATGCCCCTCGGTGCCTCCAGCTGCCGCTCAAGTTCCGAAACCCAGAGCTCAAGTAGCTGCAGCTGGTGGCACTTCCAGCACACGTGGTCGGTCAGAGCGCAAGGAGCCCCTTCCCTTCCAAGTCACTCGCCACCCTGACTTGGAAATATTTCGCCGTTCCTTCACTGTCGCTGGGTCAAAATCCTGGAACTCCCTTCCTAACAGCACTGTGGGTGTACCCACACCACATGGACTGCAGCGGCTCAAGAAGGCAGCTCACCGCCACCTTCTCAAGGGCAACTAGGGATGGACAATAAATGTTGGCCCAGCCAGCGAAGCCCACATCTCCTAAATTAATAAAAAGAAAAAAGAATCTCAGGTTGAGGGTCAGGGGGAGCTGGAGCACCGCCATGATCCAGTGCCCAGCCCTTCTCCCTCCCTAGCCCCGGTTCGATATAAGAAGAGGAAAGCCTAACTCTTAGGCAATAGGCCACCTTAGTGGAACACCTGCTTTTCTGGGCTCAAATGGTAAAAGTGTGGCTCTGGGGTGAGGTACAGGATGCTTGCAGTTCAGGGGAACAAGGAATATGGGGAAAGGGTGGGAAAGTGGAACTGAGATGGAAAATCAGCCAGGAACCTGTTGAGTGAGGGGATAGGCTCAAAGGGCTGAATGGCCTACTCCTGCTCCTTGTCCTGAGATCATAAAAAATGGTGCTGTATGGATGTCACGCCTTCCTTGTAGAAGTTTCCACATGTGGACGACTGACATCAGCCCCAGTTTGAGGCTGAAATTTTGGGGTTTCAGCAGCAGGCCTCTCCTCCCTCAAACACCACCCCTGCCCTGGATACCATTGCCATGGTGTGTCAGTTAGAAAGTGATAGGTGTCAAGATGTCAGAGACTTCTGATGGGATGGTAGCAGAGTCCCCTTGCTGCATTACAGAGCCTCCACAGGCGAGAGGGAGGCTTCAGACACCATTGACAGGTCTGGCTGCTCCATCAGTCCTTTGTCCCTCTAACTCTCCACCAGACAACTGGAAGACCAGCAAGGGGTTGGGAGTTGCCAACCCTCCAGAATTGTTCTGGAGTCTCCAGGAACGAAAGATGACACTGCAGCAGGCAATACGTGGGGTAAAATCATACGGGCGCTTATAATTGGGTAATTGGGAGTCCGTCCGCTTTCCAATTGGGCACAGCAACCAGTGATGGGAGCCTTAGGGCGGGGCAGCAGAGGTGGGAGGTCATGTGATGAAACTTGCAGGAACACGCCCAGCCAGAGTTGGCCATCCAATGAGGAAGTGAGCCTGCCAATGGGCTCACTTGGCAGCCAGTGGCAATGGACTGGGATGAAATTAGCAATGAAGCAGCAGAAAACTTGTTCCCAATATCTCTTGGGATCAGAGAAATCTATGGCAGAGAAGGAGGCCATTTGGCCCATCGCATGAGTGATGGCCAACGAGCAGCTATCCAGCCTAATCCCACTTTCCAACTCTTGGCCATAGCCTAATAGCCTAAATGCAAGAGCATTTCCAATAAACATTATGAGGGTTTCTGCCTCTATCACCCTTTCAGGCAGTGAGCTCTAGACCCCCACTACCCTCTAGGTGGAAAAATTGCCCCTCATCATCACCTTAAGCTGCCTACCTCATGCCCCCTGGTTATGGACCCCTCAACCAAAGACCTTCCTATCCACTCTAGCTAGGCCCCTCATCATTTTTTAAAATTAATTATTCTTTCATGGGACGAGGGTGTCGCTGGCAAGACCAGCATTTGTTGCCCATCCCTAATTGCCCTTGAACTGAGTGGGCTCGCTCGCCCATTTCAGTGGGGCAGTTAAGAGTCAACCACATTGCTGTGGGTCTGGAGTCACATGTAGGCCAGACTGGGGTAAGAACGGCAGATTTCCTTCCCTAAAGGGGCATTTTGTTTTTAATACTTCACGAATTTGCCCATCCTCCTTGCACAGGGCCCATGCTAATCTCCTCTGTATCGTTCCAAGTTTAGTATATGTGCTGCCAAACCAGATGGGTTTTAATGGCCATCAGCAAAGGCTTTGTGGTCACTATTACCAAGACTTGCATTTAATTCCAGATTTGCTAAATGAATTTAAATTCCATCGGCTGCAATGATGGGATTTGAACCCACATCCCCAGAGCATCAGCCTGGGCCTCTGGATTACCATACAGTCCGGTGACATTACCATACACCACCATCTCCTCTCAATCTGTCTCAATTAAATCCGCTCCCTTGGCCTCAGCTGTTCCAAAGTAAACAACCCCCAGCCTATGCAATCTTTCCGCAGGGACTCAAACTCTCCAGCCCCGGCAACAGCTTTGCACATCTCCTATGTTGTCCCTTCCCTCGTGTGATCACAGCTTTCCCAATGGCCTGGTGACCAGAACTGCCCACGGTACCCCAACTGCGGCCTAACTCGTGTTTTAGCCTTCTAGTTCCTGCTCGGTCCCCGTGCTGAAGGGATTAAACTCTCCCCAAGTGTCCCGACATTCCCCAACATGCAGTGACCTAGAAACAGTGCTTCCTGTGTTAAATTTTTTTAAGAAACGTCAAATAAGGTGAGTTAGCACTTCAACTAAAATAACAAGGACTTGCATTTACATGACACCCTTAGCAACATTATCTGGTTATTATACCAACGACTTATACTTATGAAGTGCCTTTAACCACCACGGGTTTGCATTCATATAATATAATAAATACAGAAAGTGCTGGAAAAACTCAGCCAGCGTCTGTGGAGAGAGAAACAGAGTGAACGTTTCGAGTCCACATCGGAACGAGAGTCCCATTGGACTCAAAACTCTGTTCCTCTCTCCACAGGCGTTGCCAGCCCTGGCTGAGTTTTTCCAGCACTTTCTGTTTTTATTTCAGGCTTCTGGCGTCCGCAAGTGGTTCGCTTTTATCTTTGCACTTGTGTAGCGCCTTTAATGTCGTAACACGTCCGAAGGGGTTTCACAGCAACGTCAATGAGAGGAAATTTGTCACTGAGCAACCTGAGGGGACGTTATGACAGGGTGGACCAAAAGCCTGGTCACAGAGGGTGGGTTTTAAGGGGGAGAGAGAGAGAGAGAGAGATTTCGGGGTGGTTCTGATGGGTTTGAGTAGGGGTGATTGTCCACTGCACAGTCAGATGATAAAAGGGAAGTTTTTGGTGGTAGGGACAAGGAAGGAAACCTGACCCACTCAGAACTTAGTCCAAAAATCAGGCGGTGGGGGGGGTGGGCCAGGGCACCGGGGGGAGTTGGGGGGGAGTTGGAGGGGGGGTGGCGGTGGAGAAATGTCCAAGTATCAGAATCAGTCACCTGAAAATGTACGTGATGAAAATTCTGTCCATACATTTTTTAAAAAAATTTAATCACTTGCCCGACATCATCTTGCCCGGTTTTAAGTCTGACCCAGTTGGGCATGCGCCCACATACGGGGCCTAAAAGTTCTTCCTTGGATGAACTTCCAGCTTTTTTTAGCACGAGGATTTTAAAAAATGGAAAACTTAGATTTATATAGCGCCTTTCACGGCCACCAGGTGTCTCAAACGCTTTACAGCCAATTAGATACTTTTAAAGTGTAGTCACTGTTGTGATGTAGGAAATGAGGCAGCCAATTTGCTCACAGCAAGCTCCCACAAACAGCAATACAAGAAAAGCCACATAATCTCTTTTTGTGATCTTGGCTGAGGGCGAAATATTGGCCAGGACACCAAAGGGTATTCCCCTGCTCATTTCAAATAGTGCCACAGGACCTTTTATATCCACCTGGGCAGGCCCCTGGGCAGACCTTGGTCTCATCGGAAAGATGGCAGCACCCCTCTGCCTTGATTTTTGTACTCAAGTGCTGGGTTGGAAATTGTACCAAAACATTGAGACTCAGAGGTGACTGTGCTACCTCTGAGACACAACAACACTAAGGTCAGCGGTATCAGAATGATAGGGGGCTGACTCACACATGCTCACACACACACATACACAAATGCACACGCACTCACACATACACATACACAAATGCACACGCACTCACACATACACATACACAAATGCACACGCACACACATACACATACACAAATGCACACGCACTCACACACACACATACACAAATGCACACGCGCTCACACATACACATACACAAATGCACACGTGCTCACACAAATACGCTCCCACATGCACACACAAATACACGCACGCTCACACATGTGCACAAGTACACACACACTCACACATGCGCACAAATACACACACACACGCACAAATACATACACGGTCACACACACACACTCACTCACACAAACACACACAACACGTGCACAAGTGCACCCACACACACCCATGCTTACTCGTATGCACTTACTCGCCCACTCACTCACAGTCTCGCACTTGTACACGTGTACACGCACACTCAATCTCACACACATACACACACACACACACACACAAGTGCAGTCACTCACACAAACGCCCACTCGCGCATACACACACCCACCCATGCACACACCCACACGGCATACACTGACACAGGTGTATCCACACACAGGCACAGCAATGCTCCCATCTGGCACGGATGACCAGGAGAATCCCCTCTCTGCAGGAGTTCCCAGCATGAGTTTTCTGTGAATTAGCTTCATTGTGAGGGATTTAGGAGAAGGGGGGCTTGGGTTGGGTAAAAGAAATGAGGGAAGGTGTCCTCTGGGGGGTGGGAGGGGGTGGGGGGGGGGGCGGTGGGTGGGAGGTAAGGCCATCACCAAGGTCAGCGCCTAAACTCTGCTCCCAGTTCTCCTCGCTTCACAAAATTACCTTAGCTCATACCACGTCGCCACGGCAACTGTTGCAGGCCTGCTTGGCGGTTTGTGTGAGGGATCTCAGCCCAATCCAATAGTTCCTCCCTCTAAACAACACCGATCCCCTTCAAGGCCTCACAACCAGCAATCCTGAGGAAAGTTGCCCACACAGATTACAACCACCGTGCCCAGATTTCATTACATGGCATCCAAACTGACAGCTGACGTGCAGAGGCCTTGTCAACTTGCCCAGCACAAAACACATTACAGGAGGCCATTCGTGCCATCATTTCCACCTGCTAGCTCATCGACAGCTCACCCCCTCTTTGCTGTCTCCCCGCAGCCCGGCAAATTTCCCTTTTTAAGTCAATTCCCCTTTCACAAAGTTACTATTGAACCTGCCTCCACCCGCCTGCCTTTCAGCAACCCGTTTCAGACCCCCCCCCCCCCCACAACGACTCGCTGAGCAACATTTTCATTTACTTTTTCCTCATAAAATTTAAACTGAAAACAGGTTATCTGCTCACCGTCTCATTTCTGTTTGTGGGAGCTTGCTGTGCACGCAGTTCCATGCGGGCAGGGGTGAGATAAACTAAGGTGGGAGGGGGCTCGTGTGGACCACAAACCCGGTGGGAGCATAAACACTCGACAGCCGCCTGTCTCCTCCTCTCTCCCCTCTGATTCGTCCACCAATTACCTTCAGTCTGTGTCCCCTTGGTTACTGACCCTCCGATCAGTGGAAACAGTTTCTCCTTACTTACTCTTTCAAGACCCCTCATCATTTTGAACACCTCAATTAAATCCTCCACTTAATCTTCTCCACTTTAAGGAGAACAACCCCAGCTTCTCCTGTCTCTCCATGTGCCTCATCCCTGGAACCATCCTCGTCAATCTCAGTCGGCCGGGCCTATCCTCACTGGAGCTTAGAAGAATGAGAGGTGATCTTATTGAAACGTACAAGATCCTGAGGGGGCTCGACAGGGTGGAGACCAGGAGGATGTTCCCCCCCAACCCCCCACCCCACCATGGGGGAATCTAGAACCAGGAGCACAGTTTAAAGGGAAGGGGCCCCCTTTTAAGACTGGAATGAGGAGGAATTTCTTCTCTCAGAGGGCCGTTAGTCTTTGGAATTCTCTTCCCCAGAAAGCAGTGAAGGCTGGCTCATTGAGTACAATCACGACTGAGTTAGACAGATTTTTGGATTGACAAGGGAGGCCAGGGTTGTGGGGGGGGGGAGGGGCAGGGAATAAAGTGGAGTTGAGGCCACAGTCAGATCAGCTATGATCTTTATGAATGGAGGAGCAGACTCGATGGGCCGAATATTCCTATTTCTTGTGTTCTTGTGAACCTCTGCACCTTCTCTGAGATCAGCCAGGCAATATTGGCCACCTCCGTAGAGAGTGACAGTAACCAGGCCTTCCCAATAATGCACGGTTCTTGGCCAAAGGCACACAACATCAGTATGAGTGCCGGATTGATTTCTTAATGCCTGATAAAACCAATCAAACCCTGGTTGGATTTGGTGGTGGACTTGTGAATGGGTGAGGGGCTCCGAGTTGATGGCAGCCTATCTATCCAGCAGGAAGGGTACCATCTTCTGCCACTTGGACTCGTTGAACCCTCAGTCCCGCTAACCCGTCCCCACTGCAAATCCTCCACCAATGTACCTCCCACTGACCATTCCCATCACCCACCCCCATCCCTGCTGTGCCGCACACCCCCACCCCACCACAGAATCACAGAATCTCACAGTGCAGAAGAGGCCCTTCAGCCCATCGAGTCTGCACCGACACGTGAGAAACACCTGACCTACCTACCTAATCCCATTTACCAGCACTTGGTCCATAGCCTTGAATGTTATGATGTGCCAAGTGCTCATCCAGGTGCTTTTTAAAGGATGTGAGGCAACCCGCCTCCACCACCCTCCCAGGCAGCGCATTCCAGACCGTCACCACCCTCTGGGTTAAAATGTTTTTCCTCACATCCCCCCTAAACCTCCTGCCCCTCACCTTGAACTTATGCTCCCTTGTGACTGACCCTTCAACTAAGGGGAACAGCTGCTCCCTGTCCACCCTGTCCATGCCCCTCATAATCTTGTACACCTCGATCAGGTCACCCCTCAGTCTTCTCTGCTCCAACAAAAACAACTCAAGTCTATCCAGCCTCTCTTCATAACTTAAATGTTTCATCCCAGGCAACATCCTGGTGAATCTCCTCTGCACCCCCTCCAGTGCAATCACATCCTTCCTATAATGTGGCGACCAGAACTGCACACAGTACTCCAGCTGTGGCCTCACCAAGGTTCTATACAACTCCAACATGACCTCCCTACTTTTGTAATCTATGCCTCGACTGATAAAGGCAAGTGTCCCATATGCCTTTTTCACCACCCCACTATCATGCCTCTCCACCTTCAGAGATCTATGGACACACACACCAAGGTCCCTTTGTTCCTCAGAACTTCCTAGTGTCATGCCGTTCATTGAATAGTTCCTTGTCAAATTACTCCTTCCAAAGTGTATCACCTCACACTTTTCAGGGTTAAATTCCATCTGCCACTTACCTGTCCATTTGACCATCCCGTCTATATCTTCCTGTAGCCCAAGACACTCAACCTCACTGATAACCACCCGGCCAATCCTTGTGTCATCTGCAAACTTACTAATCCTACCCCCCACATAGTCATCTATGTCATTTATATAAATGACGAATAATAGGGGACCCAGCACAGATCCCTGTGGTACGCCACTGGACACTGGCTTCCAGTCACTAAAGCATCCTTCTGTCATCCCTACACCAAACACCCCCACACCCGCCACATACCACTCTTGCTGGGCAAGCACAAAATTCAGGATGACACCCCAGTGTGGTACTGAGGGAGTGCTGCACTGCCGGAGGTGCCGCCTTTCAGCACTCTCAGGTGGATGTAAAAGATCCCGTGGTACTATTTCAAAGCAGGGCAGGGGAGAGTTCTCCCCGGTGCCCTGGCCAATGTTTATCCCTCAACCAACGTCACAAAAAAAAACAGATTACCTGGTCATTATCACATTGCTGCTTGTGGGATCTTGCTGTGCGCAAATTGGCTGCCACGTTTCCTACATTACACAACAGTGACTACACCTCAAAGGTATTTTATTCGGGCTGTGAAGTGCTCCTGAGGCTGTGAAAGGCGCTATGTAAATCCATCCCTTCTCGTTCAGCTACCCACCATCCCACTACCAGCCCGAGCTCTGCCTCAGGCCCGTGGAATGGGGAGACAAACCGGAGCTTATCCGAGGGAAAGCGTAAGGGGGAAAGGATACCTCCGGAGCAGGATGGCTGCAATCGGGGACACATTCTGCCCTAAATTCTCCGCCCTCCTGTCTCGCCAAGGGAAACCAGAGCTCAGATTCTTTGGACTAAACGGATCAGAACAACCCAGTATAAACCCCCACTCCCTCCTCATACATGCTGGGATCAGGAGGAGGCCACTCAGCCCCTCAAGCCTGCTTCCCCACTCCATCAGAGCCCCCCCCCAACCAAAACTGCGGTTCACCCGCCCCTCACCCCACTAGAAACCACCGATCTCAGCGCTCCGAATGACTCCTCCCCCTCCCCCTCAGGCACCCGCAGCATCCTGAGGCTGGACAGTTTCCCACCTCCACAGCCCTTTTGCGAGTGAAAAGGGTTTTGGTGCCTCGACTATCCAGCTCCAAATTCTTTTAAGGATTCAGCGCGTGGCGTCTTGTTTGGCTTCCTGATCCTGCCCACCCTCGCTTTTCTCCCCCCAGTCCAGCCACTGCGGCTGAACATGGTGCCTGCACATCCTCCCTGCAAGGAGTTAAAAGCCATGTTGGAGGCTGCGTCTGTGTGTCCCACCCCTTCTCATTCCAGCTCCAACAGAGTCAAAGCCATCTGTCTCTCACTCATTTCAATCCAATTTTCTCTCTCTCTCTTCCCCCACCCACACCATAGGGCCGGGACCCTTGTCAACACGACCCACCCCCTCCCCCCCCACCACCACCCCCACCTCACCCCCCGCCACCCACCCCCCCCCCCCCCTCCCAAACCCCCGTCCCTCCCCCCCACTCTCCTGCCCTCTGCTCTCTGCCTGCGCTGTCCATACACTGAAACAAAAAAGGATTGTTTAACTCTGAGAGGGCGGCGCCTCCCCTGATTGATTTAGAAACCGTTCACAGGCCCAAAACTACTGAGATTATCCTTTCCAGAAGTTTCTGCCGGTATGGGCAGGAGAGAAGTGAACGAAAAGCACACACACACACACACACACACACACACACACACACACACACACACACACACACACACACACACACACACACACACACACCCAGACACATGCAATAGACACACACAGGCAAACACAGAGAGACACACACACACACACACACACACACACACACACACACACACACACACACACACCCAGACAAACACACACACAGACACATGCAATAGACACACACAGGCAAACACAGAGACACACACACACACACACACACACACAGACACACGTACACAAGCAAACACACACACACACAGACACATACACAGACTCACACAGACAAACACAGACTCACACACGCACAGAGACACACACAGACACACACACACACACACACACACAGAGTGATATAGTTTCGAGGTTACCTGTTGCTGCCTCGCACACCTCACTGGCACCAGGAGCTGGCAGTAACTACCTGTGTTCTCGTTCTCAGCCCCTCCACACACTCAGCCGTGACCACACCTGTCAAACCTGCTCTTTCAGTCAAACTGGGAGGCAGCAGCAAAACCAACAAACACTCTGATGACTCAGTCATTCAAATATCTTTCTTCTGCCAATTTCCTCTCCTGAGGAGCCTGAATTGGTTCAACTCCCAGGAACGAGCAGTAGCTAAGTAGGCCGGTCAGCCCATCGAGCCTGCTCCACCATCAGGTAAGGTCACGGCTCATCCGATTGGGGGTGTCAAACCCGCTTTCCTGTCGGCCCCTCATAACCCTCGACTCCCTCACCAATCAAAAATCTAATGGTCTCGACCACCCGCCCCCCCACCCCCCCGCCCCCCCCCCACCCCTCCTCTGTCCCCGATCTCTGCAACCTCCTCTAAACCCTACGTTACCAACCCCTCCCCACCACCAGCACCACCCACCCTCACAGACCCTCTGTTCCTCCAGCTCTGGTCTCACATACAATTCCACCCCCGCCTACCACCACCCCACCCCCTACCCACACCCTCCATTCATCTAAATATTGGTGGCCGTGCCTTCAGCTGTCTGGAGCCCCTGTTTGTGGAATTCCCTCCCCATGGCCTCCTCCTAGCCTTAACACCTTCCCCCCTCCCCCATCTTTAAGACCATCTGCATACCCACTTCTTTGAACGAGCTTCCGATCACCCGCTCCGAGTGCCTCCTTCTTTGGCTCTCCTTCCATTTTCTTTCACTGTGCTTCTGGGAAGTCCCTTGGGCTTTTTACGCTACATTCGGGCTACTTATATAAATGCAACTTATTGTTGTTGCTGCAGCTTGGACGATTCCCCTGGGGGTTCCTCCTGAGCCGCGGCAGATTGGCCACTCTGCCTGTGCGATCCAGGGCAGTGGGGTTTGGGCGGGTGAGGAGGGAGCTATTCGACTACACGGGGCATCACTGTCAAACCAAAACCTGTCCAGGGCCTCCACAAAGCCAGCACTGCAGCAGCGTTGACAGAACAGTGATCAAGAGTGGTTACCCCTACCTCCCAGGGAAGTAACGCAGAAGACTTAAAGAAGGAAACACTAGATCCTAGAACAGTCCCCAGCAGAGCAACAAGGGTTGTGCCTTCCTCTCGCTCCCTCCCTCAGAATTGAAGGTAAATCGAAGAAAGAAAGTATTGCATTTATATAATGCCTTTCATGACCTCAGGACATCTCAAGGTGCTTTACAGCGCCTCTGTGGCCTAGTCACTACTATAGTAAACATGGTTGCCAAATCTTGCACAGCAAGCTCCCACAAACAGCAATCTAATAATGGCCAGATGTTCTGGTTCAAAGGTGTTGACTGAGGGACAGATATTGGAAGGGACATCACGGAGAGATCTCTTCTGCTCAACTTCAAAATTGTGCCATGGGATCTTTAGTGTCCACCTGAGAGCTGGGGGTCCCACGGGGGTCTCGGTTTAATGTCTCAACTGAAAAGCGGCACCTCAGACAATGCGGCACTCTCCCAGGGATGTCAGCCTAGGTTATCATCTCAATGACTGGAGAGGGTCAAGAGAGCTAAATGGGCCATCATCTGGGAGATGTTTTCACCAGCCCAACCTCTAGTTCTTTGCCTCCAACCCCCCACTCCTCCTCCTCCTCCTCCCCCCCGGCCCTCCCAGTGCATTTTCCCTGTGCTTTCCCTCCTTTGCCCACTTGCTCTTCACCCCACCCACAGGTGACTTGTCCATCAGCCGTCCTGGGTAAGCGCTGACAGAGAGCTACTCGCATGGGCCCCAGCTATGCCTGTCTCTTTGTGGGGTATGTGGAACATTACTTGTTCCAGTCCTACTCTGGCCCCCTCCCACAACTCTTTCTCCGGTACATCGATGATTACTTTGGTGCTGCTTCATGCTCTCATCGGGACCTGGAAAAATTTATTAATTTTGCTTCCAATCTCCACCCCTCCATCATTTTCATGTGGTCCATCTCTGACACTTCCCTTCCCTTCCTTGACCTCTCTGTCTCAATTTCTGGTGATAGACTGTCCACCAATATCCATTACAAGCCTACCGACTCCCACAGCTACCTCAACTACAGCTCCTCACACCCCGCTTCCTGTAAGGACTCCATCCCAGTCTCTCAGTTCCTTCGCCTCCGTCGCATCTGTTCTGATGATGCTACATTCAAAAACAGTTCCTCTGACATGTCCTTCTTCTTCCTTAACCGAGGTTTTCCACCCACGGTGGTTAACAGGGCCCTCAACCGTGTCCGGCCCATCTCCCGCGCATCCGCCCTCACACCTTCTCCTCCCTCCCAGAAACATGATAGGGTCCCTCTTGTCCTTACTTATCACCCCACCAGCCTCCGCATTCAAAGGATCATCCTCCGTCATTTCCGCCAAGTCCAGCATGATGCCACCACCAAACACATCTTCCCTTCACCCGCCCCACCCGCCCCCCGGTGGCATTCCATAGGGATTGTTCCCTCCATGATACCCTGGTCCACTCCTTCATCACCCCCTACTCCTCAACCCCCTCCCACGATACCTTCCCATGCAACCGCAGAAGATGCAGCACCTGCCCCTTCACTTCCTCTCTCCTCACCGTCCAAGGGCCCAAGCACTCCTTTCAAGTGAAGCAGCATTTCACTTGCACTTCCCTCAACTTAGTCTACTGCATTCGTTGCTCCCAATGCAGTTTCCTCTACACTGGAGGGACCAAACGCAGACTGGGTGACCACTTTGCGGAACACCTTCGGTGTGTCCACAAGCATTACCCAGACCTCCCTGTCGCTTGCCATTTCAACACTCCACCCTGCTTTCTTGCCCACATGTCTGTCCTTGGCCTGCTGCTTTGTTCCAGTGAAGCTCAACGCAAACTGGAGGAACAGCACCTCATCTTCAGACTAGGCACTTTACAGCCTTCCAGACTGAATATTGGGTTCAACAACTTTAGATTATGAACTCTCTCCTCCATCCCTACCCCCTTTCCGATTTTCCCCCCTCCTTTTTGTTCTTTCCAATAATTTATATCGATTTTTCTTTTCCCACCTATTTCCATTATTTTTTAAATGTATTTCCATCCATTGTTTTATCTCTACCTTTTAGCCTATTTCGATCCCTTCTCTTCACCCCACCCCATTCCAGCCCCACTAGGGCTATCTGTACATTGCTTGTCCTGCTTTCTACCCTTACTTAGCACATTCCTTAGATAATATCACCACCTTCAACACCTCTTTGTCCTTTTGTCTGTGACATTTTTTGGTTACCTCCACCTATTACTGGCCCTCTACCTAGCTCTTCTTGTCCCACCCTCCCCACCCCCTCTTAAACCAGCTTATATTTCACCCCTTTTCTATTTTTAATTAGTGCTGTTGAAGGGTCAAGCGGACATGAAACGTTACCTGTGTCCCTCACCACCGATGCTGCCAGACCTGCTGAGTTTTTCCAGGTATTTTTGTTTTTGTTTTGGATTTCCAGCATCCCAGTTCTTTGCTTTTATCCCCGAAGGCAGAGAGTTGCCTCAGGGAAGCTGCAGACCCGAAAACCCAGGAAATAAAGTTTCGTAAATCAGGGAGAGAAAAGAAATCGTCCAAGCATCACAATTGGGCGCCCGAACATACAGATGTTGAAAACGCCGCCCGCGGATTTTCACTTGCGTCTTATTTAAATAAGGGAAGCCTCATCCCACCCGCGGGTGAGGTTTGATGAAAAGTGTGAAGGCCACCTGGTCGATTTGCCCGTCCGCCAACCATAAGGTCGGACAGGGGTCACGAAAAAAATCGGAGGCGAATGCGCTGTTAATGGGCTTAGTCGCCCTCTTAACGGTCGGCGGGCGTTCCCTGCCGAGATACATATCGCCCGAGCGCGGGGTGATGTCGGGACACTCGCCCGACGTCCTCTCACGCCATTTTACGCCCGGACGGGTCAGGCGCCCGCCCCGCTCCTGGGACTTAAAATTCAGCCCCATGTATTCATTTTCAGGGGTGTGAGCGTCACTGTCTAGGCCAGCGGGTGTTGCCCATCCCTCGTTGCCAGGAGTTGGCTTTCCGCTTGGGTCGCTGGTAGCAGTTTGGTGCAAACCGGGTGGTTTCCAGGCCATTGCGGGGGTGGTGTTGGGCGGTGGGGGGGGAGGGGGAGAGGTGGCGGCGTGGGGGCAATTAAGAGCCGTCCCTGTTGGTAGGGGACTGGAGTCACAAATAGGCCCAGGTCAGGTGAGGATGGCGGGTTTCCTTCCCTAAACGGGCCTTAGTGAACCAGTTGGCTTTTTTTTTCCAATGACGATTCAGTGGATTCTTGGTCACTTTTAACGAAACTGGCTTGTTATTATTTCCAGCTTTTCTTTAGAACTGAAGTGGGATTCTCGAAATGCCCGAGGTGGTGCTTGAACCCACGTTCTCTGGCTTAATTGATCCAGCAACGGAACCACAACAGCATCGCCCTCGGCACTGATGCCAATTATCTTGCTCTCTTTAATTCACAGGCCGTGGACGGGCTGAGTCACAATATTGAAACATTCTGTTACCGACACAGCTTAATAATAGATGGAGTTAGGATAATTGTTGTTTTCCATTCACAGGATGCTGATGTCAAGCCAAAGAGATGTTCTACCTATCACATAAATCAGTGATGTCGTGCATGAATTTCAGTGCCGCTGCGATGCCAGGTACATAGGGCGTACATCCCAACAATGGGCAGTGGATTGTATCAAACAGCATATTCCGGCGGCTGTTTGCAACAGGCAGAGTACTGACTGTGGCCAACCAACCTGTGCTCGCAAAACTCAGAACATAGTGTCCAACATTAGGTGTAATTCAGCGATTGGGCAGCACTTGCTGAACAATCCCAAGCGCGCCAAGAATTACACTAACAACCGATTTACGATGGTCAGTCGGGTTCACAATGTGGCTCACCTGCGCTTGCCAGAAGCTGCACGTAATCGTGTGCGGGGACCTGTCCTCTGCAGGAGAAAGGAATATGTCCAAGCATTGCACCTCTTTTGAATAAACAACAGCATGAGGGAAAATAGCTCTCTGGTGCATTCTCCACATCATATCTTTGACCAATCAGAGTCAACCTGCCAACCAGTCAGCACCTTTTGCTCATGCAGTATAAATTGTTGTTCCCTTTGACATTTGGTATTGGTGCAAATCTGTCCTGATAAGTGCAAGTATCAGGACAGCTTCAACCAGCATGCCTCCTTTTTCAGCAATACTCAAGTTCTGTACTATCAAGCGTCTATTAGTGAAGATAATCATTTATTTATGAGGCAGTTGGGTGACGGAACATGCTCAAGGGGCTGAATGGCTTCCCCCCTACAGTTTCCAACTCATCTCCAGAAATTAAAGTTTAATGTCCAGGAAAGCTCTACTCGAAAAAGGTGGTGGAATTTGATTCGATAAATAACTTTAAAAGTGAGTTGGGTAGGTATTTGAGGATGAGAAACTAACAGAGGCGAGGAGGAGGGAGGGGGGGGGTATGGGACTAAGCATGACTGCTCTTTCAAAGAACCAGCCTCCGTCTGTGCTTTTAGTTCCACCCACCGAGCACCACGCAAGACATAAATTGTAGGGGCATTTTTTTTTAACCAAAGTTTTTTTTTTCTTTTTTTTTGTGAGCACTGCAGTTAGTTATGGAAATATTGGAATTTGGGTAGAGAAAGTATTTTTGGCGGGAAGTCAAGCATCATCCAATTAGGTAATGAAGAGATTGGCCAGTCGAAGGTGAGGCATTATGAAGGCATCGGTCAACCAATGAAACGAGAGTTGGCGAGGGCACCATTGGGGATAGGAGGTCATGTGATGAAACCTCATAAGATATGTCCAGAGTTGGCAACGTTACCCCTGTCCCTTCGAGCTTATCCAGTGAGCCCTGTTGGACTGTGGCCATCACTCACCCATTGTTTACTCCACTGATACAGCCGAAGGCTCCAATATGATATAGGCCCATTGACCAGGCTGGGGCGTGATTTTTAAAAATTTATTCATTCTTTCATGGAATGTGGGCATCGCTGGCAAGGCCAGCATTTGTTGCCCATCCCTAACTGCCCTTGAGCTGCGTGGCTTCCTAGGTAATTTCAGAGGGCAGTTTGCATTGCTGTGGGTCTGGAGTCACATGTAGGCCAGACCGGGTAAGTCGGCAGATTTCCTTCCTTAAAAGGACATTAGTGACCCAGATGGGTTTTTACAACAATTGATGACAGCTTCATGGTCACCATTACTGAGGCTAGCTTTATTCAAGATTTATTAATTCAATTTAATTTCCACCAGCTGCTTTGGTGGTGGGATTTGAACCCACATCCCCAGAGCATTAGGCTGGCCCTCTGGATTACTAGTCCAGTGACATTACCATGCGTCACCATCTCCCTCAGTCTAGGCAGGAGAGATAGGAACATAGGAACAGGAGTAGGCCATTCGGCCCCTCAAGCCTGCTCTGCCATTTAACTGGATCATGCTGATCTTCTTCCTCAACACCATCTTCCCGCACTATCCCCATGTCCCTTAGTGTCATTGGCGTCTAAAAATCTATCGATCTCTCCTTTGAACACATTCAATGACTGAGCCTCCACTGCCCTCTGGGGTAGAAAATTCCAAACATTCACCACCCCCGATTGAAGAAATTCCTCCTCATCTCGGTTCAAAACGGCCCGCCCCTTGTCCTGAGACTGTGACCCCTGGTTCTAGATTCCCCCAACAAGGGGAAACATCTACCCTGTTGAGCCCTGTAAGGATTTTGTACACTTCAGTGAGATCACCTCTCATCCTTCCAAACTCTAGAGGATACAGACCCAGTCTCCTCAATCTTTCCTCATAGGACAATCCCGCCATCCCCAGGATTAGTCCGGTGAACCTTCGTTGCACTCCCCCTGTGGCCGGTATATCCTTCCTTAGGTAAGGAGACCAAAACTGCACACAATACTCCAGGTGTGGTCTCACCCAGGCTCTATACAACTGTAGCAAGACCTCCTTACTCCTGTACTCAAATCCTCCTGCAATAAAGGCTAACATACCAATTACCTTCCTGACTGCTTGTTGCACCTGCATGTTTGCTTTCAGTGACTTATGAACAAGGACACCAAGGTCCCTTTGGATATCAACACTTCCCAATCTCTCCTCATTTAAGCATGGGCCTCTGGATTACTATTCCAATGACATTACCACTATGTCACCATCTCCTCCACCACCTAGGCAGGAGAGATAGGAACATAGGAGCCGGAGTGGCTATTCAGCCCCTCGAGCCTACTCCGCCATTTAACTAGATCATGCCCATCCTCTACCTCAGCACATTTTAACTCCGAATTTCTGTTTTCCTACCAAAATGGCTAACTTCACATTTTTCCACGTTATGTTCCATCTGCCAAGTTCTCCCTTTGTCTGTCTAAATCTCCTTGAAGCCTCTTCGTATTCTCCTCACAACTCATATTCCCACCAAGATTTGTGTCACCAGCAAACTTGGAAATATTACAAACAAAAACAGAAAGTGCTGGAAAAACTCAGCAGGTCTGACAGCATCTGTGGAGAGAACAACAGAGTTAACGTTTCGAGTCCGAATGAGCTCTCTTCAGAGCTCTTCTCTTTTAAGATTGAAGGATTAGCTCTGAAGAAGAGTCACACGGACTTGAAACGTTAGTTCTGTTTCTATCTCCACAGACGCTGTCAGACCTGCTGAGTTTTTTCAGCATTTTCTGTTTTTGTTTCAGATTTCCAGCATCCCCAGTATTTTGCTTTTATCTTGGAAATATTACAATTGGTCATAAGACCATAAGACGTAGGAGCAGAAATTAGGCCATTCGGCCCATCGAGTCTGCTCCGCCATTCAATCATGGCTGATAAGTTTCTCAACCCCATTCTCCCGCCTTCTCCCCATAACATTTGATCCCCTTACCAATCAAGAACCTATCTATCTCGGTCTTAAATACACTCAATGACCTCGATCTTAAATACACTCACAGCCTTCTGTGGCAATGAGTTCCATAGATTCACCACTCTCTGGCTAAAGAAGTTTCTCCTCATCTCTGTTCTAAAAGGTCTTCCCTTTACTCTGAGGCTGTGCCCTCCGGTCCTAGTCTCTCCTACCAATGGAAACATCTTCCCCACGTCCACTCTATCCAGGTCCCCACATCAAAATCTTTGATATAGATTGTGAATAACTGGGGCTCAAGCACTGATCCTTGAAGTTCCCACTAGTCACAGCCAACCAACCTGAGAATGATCCGTTTATCCCCACTCTCTGTTTTCTGTCTGTTAACCAATCCTCAATCCATGCCAGTATATTACCCCAAATCCCAAGAAATCTAATTTTGTTTGCTAACCTCCTGTGTGAGACCTTATCAAAAGCCTTCTGAAAATCTAAATACACCACATCCACTGGTTCTCCCTTATCTATTCTGCTAGTAACATTAGGCAGCAAAACTCCAGGTGGTGAGGTAGTGGTAGTGTCACAGGGCTAGTGATCCTGACTAATGCTCTGGAGACATGGGTTCAAATCCCACCATAGCAGCTGGGGGAATTTAAATTAATTATTCCGGAATATAAAGCTAATAGTGATCAAAACAATTATCACTGATTGTTGTTAAAAACCCATCTGGTTCACTAATGTCCTTAAGGGAAGGAAATCTGCCATCCTTAATTACCCTCTGAAATGGCTGAGCAAGCCACTCAGATCAGGGGCAATTAGGGATGGGCAACAAATGCTGACCTTGTTGATGATGCCCACAACCAATGAAAAGAAAGAGGACATGGAGGAGAGGTGGACAAACAAATGCCAAAGCCAGAAATCTTTCACAGAAGGCCCACTCACTCCCGTTTCCTATAGCCACATTGTTGTCAACGCTAGTCAGACATGTTCTAGAAGATTTCACACATGTCCTCCCTTCTCCAGCCACTCCGTTCACTGAAAACCCCTTTTCCATCCCCCTGCACCATCATCAACACTTCTTTACATCTTAGAAACTAAAGTATTCAAAGAAAATGTAAAAAAAGAACAAACAAGTTGTTTTAATTCCCTATCATTTTTCCCCTGGAGTTGCTATTGGCAGTGTTCTGAGATTAATTTCCCATTCTGAGTGACTCAAGGACAATCCTTCAAAAGGAAGAAAAGACTGGCATTTATATAGCACCTTTCAATGGCCTCAAGACGTCCGGAAGCACTTTCCAGTTTATGCAGTACTTTTTGAAGTATAATCACTGTTTTAATGTAGGAAACACAGCAGCCAATCTGCGCACAGCAAGGCCTCACAAACAGCAAGGCAGCGCTGATTGCGGGCAGGGCATTATTGGTCAGGCTGCTGGGGAGAACCCCCCAGGGTTATGGGGGGGGTTCCATCCACCTGAGAGGGAAGATGGGCCCTGGTCTAAGGTCTCAGCTGAAAGTCGGCACACCGACAGTGCAGCACTCCCTCAATCCCACACCAGAATATGAGTTGGGTTTACGTGCTTTCGGGAGTGGGACTTGAATACAAAGTCAATAATGAGCTGGTTTTAAAAGCACACGAGCAAAGCCTGACAAATCTCGACAAGCTCAGAACCATGGAAATAGTGTTGTTTGGAGGATGCAAACAGGAGCCAACAGAACTGTAACAGCCAACATATGACAGACTCTGACTGAAACGCGGTAACCCATGGCAACTAGGTTTCCCATCATCCGAAATGAATTGCTGGTGTTTTAAATGCCCTGACACATGACACACACGTACCATCCCCTGTAAAAGCGTGATTCTCCACATTTTAACTACCCTTCTTCGCATCAAAGCCAGAGGCACAAAATTTACTCCACCCACCCCCCCTTCCCTCCCCACCACCAACCCTCCTCCAGTCTCCCAGTGACACATACCAGGCCGCCCTACTACAGGATTCTTTCTGATCTGAGTCACTCCACATTCATTCCTTCCTAACTTACCTCAAAACTCGGAATTCCCTTTCTTTTGCACGTACAGCCTTCTAAACGCCAAACTTGGGAGTCACCTCATCTCTCCGGCTAATGTTGGTGTTTTGACCTGTGACCTCTGGCCTTAAGCTTTCCCACGTTGGGTTTTTCAATTTGTTTTAAAATAAGGGTCACTTTTCTTTTGAGCTCATTCTCAGGATGTGGCTTTAGTGACATTGATTGCCTAATCCCTATAGCTTCCTTAGATATGACTGAGCGGGTTGCTAGGCCACTTCAGAGGGCATTTATGAATCACCCACAATTGGGCGTGGGACTACAGTCACACATGGGCCCAGATATGGTAACGATGCCAGATTTCCTTCCCTATATAAATCAGTTGTTATCGTTTTTACCTCTGAGTCAGAAGGTTGAGGGTTCAAGTAACATTCCAGGGACTTGACCACAAAAATCTGGACTGACACTCCCAGTGCAGTAGTGGGAATGCTACACTGACGGGGGTGCTACCTTTCCGATGACACATTAAATCAAGGCCCTGTATCTCAAATGGATGTAAAAGATCCCATGGCACTATTTCAAAGAAGAGTAAAGAGGTTCTCCTTTGGCGTCCTGACCAATATTTATCCCTCAATCAACATCACTAAAATAACAGATTATCTGGTTGTTATCACATTTGCTGTTTGTGGGAACTTGCTGTGCATAAATTGGCCGCTGCGTTTCCCACATTATAATAGGGACCGCACTTCAAAAAGTACGTCATTGGCTACGAATTGCTTTGAGACCCCTGTGTTGCTGAAAGGCTCCAAACATAAATATACTTAAATGGAAGTTCCCCTCCAAGCCACTCACCATCCTGACTTGGAAATATATCGCTGTTCCTTCACTGTCGCTGGGTCAAAATCCTGGAACTCCCTCCCTAACAGCACTGTGGGTGTACCTACACCACATGGACTGCAGCGGCTCAAGAAGGCAGCTCACCACCACCTTCTCAAGGGGCAATTAGGGATGGGCAATAAATGCTGGCCCAGCCAGTAACACCCAAATCCCTTGAATGAATTTTTAGAAAGCCTTTCTTTCTTACCAACTCAATGTGTAAGAAAATTCTCCTGATCTCCCCTTGGGTTCTATTGTGAAGTAAATTAAATCTGTGGCCTCTGATTACTGACCCTCCTGCCAGTGAAAACCATTTCTCTTCATTTATTCTATCAAAACCCTTCAGGATTTTTGAACACTTCCACTAAATCTTCCTCTAAATCTTCTTTGCTGTAGGGAGAGCAATCACGGTTTCTCTAGCCTCTCCACGATGGCACCATCTTGTTCCTTGTGCCGGCTCATCTCTGACAAGGGCCCTGAGTTGGCAAAGAGATCAAGGCAGAGCTGTTTCCATGGAGATTACACTGGCCATTGACTGAGGGACAAATGACCATCTGAGTCTGGGCTCCTGAGCAGTTTACCCCCTTACCCCGACCCCCACCCCTTCCTCTGATTAACCTTCCCCAGGGGGTAACTGTAAAAAAATATTTGGTGTGACAAAGAACGAGATGGAATACGCTGAAGTAAAACTATGTAAAATCCACATTAAAAATTGGAAGCATCCAATTTTGACAAAGATAACGATGCAGAAGGGTTTCCGTACTTTTAGTCACTTCTCGTTAACATATGAGGGCACCCCCTGTTACCGGGACATTCTGGTCAGTTGAAGAGATCAGGCAGATTTAACTGGTCGGGGGTAGGGGGGGGGTAGTTGGGAGGGTGGGGGTGGTTGAAGCTGCATGCATGGCGTTTGGGAGCAGTGGAGTTACTTTCTATTCATCTCGAGATATGGGTATCACTGGCTGGGCCAGTATTGTCCCTAATCGCCCTTGAGAAGGCGATGGTGAGATGCCATCTTGCCACGTGGTTCAGGTCCACTCACAGGGCATGCCCAAAATTATTCCTCTGTGGCACAGAGAAGCAAGCCCAAACTCTGGCCAAACCAACAGATGGCACACGCCAAGGATCTGGTCTGACCCCGAGATACCTTGGCTGCTGGTTACATTCTTCTATTCAATGTAATCATGCCAAACATACGATAAAGATCAGTGAAACAATAATGTGGTTCTTTATTTGAAGACAAGACTATATACAGACAATGTTAACTGGGAAGCACATCTGATTTCCACTGCTGCTGGATCCTGAATACAAAGTGATGGGACTACTACATCACATTTGGTCTTGGTGGTAGTGATAGACAGCAGTTTAAGATATGCATCCTTAAAGGTACATGTGCATCATATCACTACACTGTCATGGGAACAGGAGGAGGCCAATTCAACCCCAGCAACCTGCTCTGATTTTCAGTCAGGTCAGTCAGGTCAACCAAAAACAAACTCAAAAGAGATTCCGGTCTGTAACTCACTCCCGGCATCCGTTATTCTATGCATAATCACACCCCGCAAAACCTTCGAGTGGATTCCGGTCTGTAATTCACTCCCGGCATCCATTATTCTATATATAACACCCCCCGCAAAACCTTCAAGTAGATTCCGGTCTGTAACTCACTCCTGGGTATCCAGAGTTAAAAGATTTAAATTATGAGGACATGTTGTACCTATTACCTTGAATTTAAAATATTAAAAAATTAAGGGGTGATCTAATTGATATATGTGAGAAGTTGATAGGGTAGATAGAGAGCAACTACTTCCTCTGAGGTATTGTGGGGTTGGGGGAGTGGCCGGTCAGGGTTGGGAGTCCAGAACAAGGGGTCATTACTTTAAAGTTAAGAGTCAGGCCATTCAGGGATGATGTCCAGAAGCAATTCTTCACGCAAATCCAGAACTCTCTGAGGTAAACTGTTTCTGGAACTCTCCCCTCCAAAAGGCTGCTATGCTAGGGTTGTGGCGGGTGGCGGGGGGGCTTCAATTGTAAATTTCAAAACTGAGATTGACAGATTTCTTTTACGTAAGGGGTAAGGGGGTTAAGGATTACGGAACCAAGACGGGTAAATGGAGTTGAGATACAGAGCAACCAGAATCTAATTGAATGGCAGCAGGACCAGGAAGAGAAAAGCATTGGTCCTGGTGCTTCTCCCATTTCCAGGAACCTTATTCCAGACCCTCCCCCCTACCGCCCCGCACCCCCTTTAACCCTTGGCATCTTCAGTCAAGCTGGGTCCTATATAATAGGATAGTGCAGCACAGAAGGAGGCCATTCAGCCCATCAAGTCTGCGCCAGTTTCTTCGAGGAGAAATCCATTCAGTCCCACCACAGCAGCACCCCACACTGACCCGCTCTTACCCCATAATATTTTTCTCCATGTATTTATCCAATCTTCTTTTGAACACTAATTTGAATCTGTATTCACCACAGTTGGCCTTGAAAATCCTAACCACTCATTGCGTCAGTATTTCCTGCTGTATTGTTCCAGTGAAGCTCAACGCAAACTGGAGGAACAGCACCTCATCTTCCGACTAGGCACTTTACAGCCTTCCGGACTGAATATTGAGTTCAACAACTTTAGATCATGAACTCTCTCCTCCATTCCCACCCCCTTTCCGATCCCCCCCTTTTTTTTCCAATAATTTATATAGTTTTTTCTTTTCCCACCTATTTCCATTATTTTTAAATGTATTTCCATCCATTGTTTTATCTCTACCTTTTAGCCTTTTTCGATTCCTTCACCCCACCCCAGCCCCACGAGGGCTATCTGTACCTTGCTTGTCCTGCTTTCTACCCTTAATTAGCACATTCCTTAGATAATATCACCACCTTCAACACCTCTTTGTCCTTTTGTCTGTGACATCTTTTGGTTATCTCCACCTATCACTGGCCCTCTATCCAGCTCTACTCCACCCACCCACCCGCACCCCCCCCACCCCCCCCGCCAATTAAACCAGCTTATATTTCACCTCACTTCTACTTTTCCTTAGTTCTGTTGAAGAGTCATACAGACTCGAAACATTAACTGTGCTCCTCTCCGCAGATGCTGTCAGACCTGCTGAGTTTTTCCAGGTATTCTTATTTTTGTTTTTGGTTCCTCATGTCACTTCTGGCTGCTTTGCCATTCAGCTTAAATGAAGTTAAATCTGGGCCATCTGATTTATCAATGCTTCAGCCATTGGAAACAATTTCTATTTGTTCTATCTAAACCCTTCATAATTTTATACCCCTCCATCAAATCCCCTCAGGATTCTTGGCTCAAAGGAGAACAGCCCCAGATTCTCTGTAATCCTTCATCCCTGGGGACATCCTAGTAAATCTCTTCTGAACCTACTAAAGCCTTTGCATTCTTCAGGTGCCCAGAATTAGGAACCATAGTCACAGTGGGTTCAAACTGTTTTATATAGGTTCAGCAAAATCTCTTGGCTTTTGTACCCTATGCCTTTATGTATAAAGCCCATCAAAAGCACAGGTTTCGGTATGATACATTTTACAACCACAGTTTTGTCAGACAATTACACATAACCTAGTCATTCATATTACGTAACCAGCTCTGTGTCTTTGAACTTGACCCTATGCAATGTCCGGACAGCAACACCCAAAATACTTCAACCCCACAAGCACCACAAACAACAATCCCATGTACAAATGAGAATATCTTGAACTAACAGTGACGTGTTCAATTGGTGCATGACTCCTGGTATCACTTTCAGCTTTAAAACAGGCAAAACCTTCCAGTAAATCAGCAGCAACTAAACTTGCAATAATGTGCTATTTCTATCCATCCAATTGGGCTTCGTTAACAGAACTAGAGTAGATCACTCAGCCCCTCGAGCCTGCTCTGCCATTCAATAAGATCATGGCTGATCTGAATGTAACCTCAACCCCACATTCCTGCCTACCCCCGATAACCTTTCGCCCCCTTGTTAATCAAGAATCTATGTAATTCTGCCTTAAAAATATTCAAAGACTCTGTTTCCACCACCTTTTGAGGAAGCGTTCCAACCCTCAGAGAGAAAAAATTTCTCCTCATCTCTGTCTGAAATGAGCGATTCCTTATTTTTAAACAGTGACCCCTAGCTCTAGATTCTCCCACAAAAGGAAACATCCTTTCCACACCTACCCTGTCAAGACTTCTCAGGATCTTAATGGTTTCAATACTAATATTTTGTGATTCATGCACTAGAACACCCAGGTCCCTCTGAATCTCAGAGCTCTGCAATCTCTCACTATTTAGATAATAAGTTTATTTCTTATTCTTCCTGCCAAAATGGACAATTTCACATTTGCCCACATTATAATCCATTTGTAGATCTTTGCCCACTCACTTAACCCATCTATGTCACTGTGTAGCCTCCTTACGCCCTCTTCACAATTTACTTTCCTACCTATCTTTGTGTCGTCAGCAAATTTAACAACCATTCCTTCGGTCCCTTCATCCAAGTCATTTATATAAATTGTAAAAAGTTGAGGCCCCAGCACTGATCCCTGTGGCACACCACGTGTCACATCCTGCTAACCAGAAAAAGACCCATTTATGCCTACTCTCTGCTTCCTGTTAGCCAGCCAATCTTCTATTTGTGCCAATGTTACCCTCTATACGATAAGCTTTTATTTTCTGCAACAATCTTTGATGTGGCACTTTATCAAATGCCTTTTGCAATTCGAAGTACAGTACATCCACCAGTTCCCCTTCAAAGGACTCTGATAAATTGGTTAATCATGATTTCCCTTTCACAAAACCATGTTGACTCTGCTTGATAGCCTTAAATTTTTCTAAGTGTCCTGTTATAACATCTTTAATAATAACTACTATCATTTTCCCTATGATAGATGAAAGGCTAACTGGCCTATAATTTCCTATATTCTGTCTCCTTCCATTTTTGAATAAAGGATTTTTATTTGCTATTTTCCAATCTAATGGAACCTTCCCCGAATCCAGGGAATTTTGGAAAATTAAAACTAATGCATCAACGATCTCACCAGCCACTTCTTTCAAGACCTTAGGGTGAAGTCCATCCGGACCTGGGAATTTGTCAGTCCGCAGCCCCAACAATTTACTCAATACCACTTCCCTGGTGATTGTAATTTTCCCAAGTTCCTCCCTCCCTTCTACTTCCTGATTTACAGCTATTTCCTCTATAGCAAAGGCTGAAGCAAAATACCTGTTTAATTCATACACCATCACCCTACTTTCCACTATCAAATCCCCAGATGTACTCTCTGTAGGACCAACGCTCACTTTGTTAACTCTTTTCTTACTTAAATATCTATGGAAACTCTTACTATCTGTCTTTATATTTCCAGTTAGCTTTCTCTCCAACTCTAATGTTTCCCTCCTTATTAATCCTTCTGTCATTCTTTGCTGTTCTTTATATTCTTTCCAATCTTCTGACCTGCCACCTGTCTTTGTGTAATTATATGTTTTATTCTTTAAGTTTGATACTGTCTTTAACTTTCTTTTCTTTCTCATTGGAATGTAGCCATTCTGTATATTCTGAAATATCCCTTTAAATGTCTGCCACTGAACCTCTATTGACCTAACCTTCAACCTCATTTGCCAGTCCACTTTAGCTAGCTCTGCTTTCATGCCTTCATAATTGCCCTTATTTAAGTTTAAAATACTAATCTTGGATGCTCTCATTTCTCCCTCAAAATGAATGTAAAATTCAATCGTATTATGATCAATGGTACCTAGGGGTGCCTTCACTAGGAGGTTATCAATTAATCTTATCTTGTTCAATACCAGGTCTAGTATAGCCTGCAGAACATGCTGTTCTCAGAAACTATCCTGAAAACATTCTACAAACTCCTCATCTATGTTACCTTTGCCCATCTGACTTTTCCAGTCCACATGTAGATTAAAATCCCCCAGGATTATAAGACCATAAGACCTAGGAGCAGAAATTAGGCCATTCGGCCCATCGAGTCTGCTCTGCCATTCAATCATGGCTGATGAGTACCTCAAGCTCATTCTCCCACCTTCTCCCCGTAACCTTTGATCCCCTTACCAATCAAGAACCTACCTATCTTGGTCTTAAATACACTCAATAACCTGGCCTCCACAGCCTTCTGTGGCAATGAATTCCATAGATATTATCGCTGTACCCTTCTGGCAAGCTCCCATTATCTCTTCTTTTATACTCTGTCCACCCATGTAGTTACAATTAGGGGACATGTACATCGCTCCCACAAGAGACTTCTTGCCTTTATCATTCCTCATCCCAACCCAAACCACTTCTACATCCTGGTTTCCTGAATTTAGATCATCCCTCTCTTAATGCACTAATACCATCATTAATTAACAGAGCCGCCCCTCCACCTTTTCCTAACTCCCTGTCCTTCCTAAATGTCACATACCCTTCAACATTCAGGTCCCAACCTATGTCATCCTATAGCCATGTTTCTGTAATGTCTATCAGATCGTACTTATTTATTTCTATTTGCACATTTTGCATTAATTCTCATTTGTAATTGAAACTAACCACATGCCCATCATGGAGCATAGAACAGGAGAGCAAAGCACTGCAGATGCTGGATGTCTGAAACATTAACAGAAAACGTTGGAAATACTCATCAGGCCAGGCAGCATCTGTGGTGAGAGAAACAGAGTCAACACTTCAGGACCTGTATTAGTTGTAACGAAGGGTCACTGACCTGTTTCTCCGCACAGATGTGCTGAGCATTTCCAACACTTCCTGTTTCTATTGGAGCAAATATAAACCTTTTTCCAGCGCTCCCAGAAGGAATCAGACTTCTTATGAGCCTCTCACTCCCTTTCAGCAAGAAGCCCAACAGCAGCTGCCTGAGATTTGGTTTGGCACAAGATTAAACATGAACTTCAAAAAAAAAAGCTGAGGTATGAAGAAAACATAAACAACTTGTTGAGCAAAAACAAAATGCCAAAGCAATAAATGGATAGATTTTTTAAAAAAACGAGTAATTAATAAAAATGACTATTAAAAAGTCAAGCCATGAAACCTTTTTTGCCTTTTTGCTTTAGAAGCAGAGCTAGAGAGAGGGAGAGAGAGAGACGGACGATAGGCCCCAAGCCCTGGTCACCTGGGAAAGTGGCGACTGGGAATGAGCTAAGGAGTCGGGTTTAATTAACACCGGCCTTGCGATCGCACACTGCGAGCTTGCCTCAGCCGAGTTCATACGAAAGTGGCGGTCGGAAGCGGGTTGCCTCTCAACCTCCCGGACTTAGAAAGTATTTGTGAGCCGGGGCCAGTTCCAGGTGCTGACTCCACTTGGTGACCTGGAATCTATTCTACCTGACCTGCAACATGGAACAACAAGCTATGAGAAGAATGTGGCTGATCTTTGTACCCTCTCCTGCGGCTTGTGCAGGAGCCTGCTTGAGTTTTGTTTTGTTTCTCAGACTCAAGACATTTCCTTCTCTTTGGACCTTTTAGAACAGAGATGAGGAGAAACTTCTTTAGCCAGAGAGTAGTGAATCTAAGGAATTCTTTGCCACAAAAAGCTGTGGAGGCCAGGTTATTGAGTGTATTTAAGACCGAGATAGATAGGTTCTTGATTGGTAAGGGGTTCAAAGGTTACGGGGAGAAGGCGGGAGAATGGGGGTTGAGAAACTTATCAGCCATGATTGAATGGCAGAGCAGACTCGATGGGCCAAATGGCCTAATTTCTGCTCCTATGTCTTATGGTCCTCCCCACTTTCCCAGTGCTTGAGCACCCCCCCTCCTCTCCCAGGCCTTGAATGGTGGAACAGGCTCGAGGGGCTGAATGGCCTCCTCCTGCTCCGATGCTCCTAATTGGCTGGTTGGTGTATTTTTTTCTTCCTCTCAAGGCCCTCGCCCGGCTGATTTGGAACCAAACTTATAGCATGAGCTGTGAAACCTGCCCCTGTTAAGTTATTATTCATTCTTAGGATCTGGGTGGTCACCAGCAAGGCGAACATTTATTGCCCAATCCTGGTGGTAGTTCATCTTCTTGAACCTCTGCACTCTTTGTGCATTATAGTTTTTCAGTAGTGGTTTTGTGTGACCTGCTAGGGCCATTGGTGTGGGTCTGGAGTCACATGTAGGCCAGACCAGGTGAGGACAGCAGATTTCCTTCCCTCAAAGGGCATTAGTGAACCAGATTGGGTTTTTTAACAACAAATCTAGTAGATCCAGATGTATTTAATTGTGGTGGGATTTGAACCCACTTTCCCTGATCAGTAGATCACAGAGGGATCGCAGAGCAACAGAAACACTCTGCTACCATTCTCTCTGTAAAGTAGCATAATAAGAGGAATGTGAGGTATGCATTTCCAGTACGGTTCTGGCACTGAATCAAGCCTCCCACAACCCCCTCCCCCCCGCACCGTCGTTCTCAAAATCGTGCAATTGTTGTCAGTAAATGTCAAGTAAAAGTGAATTTTAACAGGATTTATGAACTCCTACTCTGAACTTGGCAGAATGATGAAAGGCATTATTGTAAGGTGGCCACTCTGACATTAGGATAGACACGGGGGAAAAGAAAATAATTATGGAGCTGCTGTTGCCATGGTAATGGAAGAATACAAGAAAGCAAAGCAGGATCTTATCGACCAGGAAATATATTTTAATGCCTTTGCTATGGTTGAGGGAGCCTTGGATGCACTAAATTTCTGTTTTAACTTTAAAAACATAGAATGATCTCTTTTCCTTCTTGCCTGCATGGCCTTCATCCTTGAGCTAAGGAGATTGGTTTGAGGCCTATTCTGTCAGGAGGTCAGATCTGAGGCCTGCCCTATCAGGAAGTCAGCGCCAAGCCTTGCTAGCTGTCAGGAAGTCAGGTCCAAAGCCTGTTCTGTCAGGAGGTGAGGTCTGGGGCCTGTTCTGTCAGGAAGTCAGGAAGTCAGATCCAAGGCCTGTTCTGTCAGGAAGTCAGGTCCAAGGCCTGTTCTGTCAGGAAGTCAGATCCAAGGCCTGTTCTGTCAGGAAGTCAGATCCAAGGCCTGTTCTGTCAGGAAGTCAGATCCAAGGCCTGTTCTGTCAGGAAGTCAGATCCAACGCCTGTTCTGTCAGGAAGTCAGGAGGTCAGATCCAAGGCCTGTTCTGTCAGGAAGTCAGATCCAAGGCCTGTTCTGTCAGGAAGTCAGATCCAAGGCCTGTTCTGTCAGGAAGTCAGATCCAAGGCCTGTTCTGTCAGGAAGTCAGGTCCAAGGCCTGTTCTGTCAGGCGCTGAGGGATCTGATGCCTGCTAGAGCAGAGAGGCCTTGTCCTAGGGCTGATCCTGGGGTTTATCACAGGCCAACTCCATCAGGAGGTTCAGTAGGGTGGCTCTTCACAATGACCTTCACAAGGTCAATAGCCACCAGACTTTTACCACCAATGCTCACATCCCATGAATGAATTTTCAAAAAAACCTATAAAACAGATGATCATTTACTCATTGCTGCTTGTGGGAGATTGCTGTAGCCAAACTGGCAGCAATGTTTCCTACATTATATCAGTGACTACAATTCAAAAAGTATTTAATAGGCTGTAAAGAAATTTAGGGTGTCATGATGTCAAGAAATGTGCTACAGTCATTTTGTAGTACAGAACTTATGTGTTGCTGACATGCTGTCGAAACTTTTTGTCTTGCACTCATCAGGATAACTCACAAGATAAGCCAACACTAATGGGGGAATATCAATTAATACTGCATGAGAAGAGAGTGCTGATTGGTTGGCAAGTAAACTTTGATTGGTAGAGGTGCTGCCATGGAGAATGCAGCATGGGACAGTTAATTTCCCAGCTTTGTTCAAATTTAAACCGGACAGGTAGACTCTGATTGATCAAGGCGTTGCCCTGGGGAATGAACCAGGGAATGACTGTTCCCATGCAAAGTGTGGACATGTTCCTTCTGTCTACAGTGAACAGGGCCCTATGTGACTTCTAGCATGTATAAGTGAGCCAAACTGCAAGCCTGACTGACAATCTTAAATTGGTTTTCAGTGTAACAATCAGGATTGTTTAGCAAGTGTTGTCCAATTGTGGAATCACATCTAATGTCGGACACTATGTTTTGAGTTATGCAAACACGGGCTCGTTGGGTACAGTCAGTGCTTTGCCTGTTGCAAACAGTACTGTTTGATACGATACATCAGCTGTTGGGTTGTACAGCCTACATACCTGGTATCGCATCGACACTGAAATTCATAAACTGCATTGCTTTTTTCTGTAATAGGCAGAATGTCTTTTTGGCTTGACAGCAGCATCCTGTTACTGGCGAATACCACTTGTGTTGCTACTGCATAGTAGCAGCGTGAAACAGCTAGCTTCACCTGTTGTTCAAATTGTTGAGACACGATGACCCTTCCAGGGTAACCTGAGGTAGACTGGACACTTTTCAGGACTGGAAGTGGTGGCCTTAGGCCCAATTTTATAGCCAATGAAACTCTAGGGATCTCAACGTGTGCATTGAACAGTGAAGGTCGGCTTGTGGTAGACCATGGTAGAGAATCCCCCAGCACATTTCTCAACTAGTATCTCAAGGAAAGGGAGCTCATTTGACTTCTCCTTTTCAAAGGTGAATTTGAACACAGGATAAAGGCCAGTTAAGAGTGTAAGGAATCTCTTGCATGCAAATACGGATTCAAATCTAGCAAATGTACCATCTACAAGTTGGAAATATGCAAGGGGAAGGAGGTTAGGTGTCATTCCATCCGAGACATGTTTCTCATGGAAACCGATGAAGACTTTTGCGAGAGCTGGGCCTAGAGGCGATCCCGCGGCAACACCATCTATTTGGGCATACATGGCGTTGTTAAAAGTAATGTGGTATATGAATTTCAGTGCCGGTGTAATGCCAGGTATAGAAGTCGTACATCCCAACAACTGGCAGATCATATCAAACAGCCTGTCCCTTCAGTGTCCACAAGTATTAACTGTACCCACTGGCATCCTGACGGAGCGGGCCTCGGTCCTGGAGGAGCAGGCCTCGGTCCTGGAGGAGCAGGCCTCGGTCCTGGAAGAGCAGGCCTCAGTCCTGACCTCCTGGAGGAGCAGGCCTCGGTCCTGGAGGAGCAGGCCTCGGTCCTGACCTCCTGGAGGAGCAGGCCTCGGTCCTGGAGGAGCAGGCCTCGGTCCTGACCTCCTGGAGGAGCAGGCCTCGGTCCTGGAGGAGCAGGCCTCGGTCCTGACCTCCTGGAGGAGCAGGCCTCGGTCCTGGAGGAGCAGGCCTCGGTCCTGACCTCCTGGAGGAGCAGGCCTCGGTCCTGAAAGAGCAGGCTTCGGTCCTGACCTCCTGGAGGAGCAGGCCTCGGTCCTGGAGGAGCAGGCCTCGGTCCTGACCTCCTGGAGGAGCAGGCCTCGGTCCTGGAGGAGTAGGCCTTGGTCCTGACCTCCTGGAGGAGCAGGCCTCGGTCCTGGAGGAGCAGGCCTCGGTCCTGGAGGAGCAGGCCTCGGTCCTGACCTCCTGGAGGAGCAGGCCCCGGTCCTGGAGGAGCAGGCCTCAGTCCTGGCCTCCTGGAAGAGCAGGCCTCGGTCCTGACCTCCTGACAGAATGGACATCACCTTCAGCCTCTAAACTCTGGAATCCCCTGCCTAAATCTCTCTGCCTCTCCCTCCTCTTTTAACCTACCTCTTTTACCAACCTTTTGGTCACCTGACTTTAAAACTCCTGGTGTGGCCCAGTGTCAACATTTTGACTGAAACGCTCTTGTGAAGTTTTGGGATGTTTTATTACAGTTAAAGATGCTAAATAAATGCATGTTGGTGTTTTTGGAGTTAGCTACTCCCCTCAATTTTTCCAGTGTTTTTCCTACCAAATAACAAGCATTATAAACCTCTGTAAGAATTGAAGGACACCAATTACTGGGTGAATAGGGTACAGTCGACTCGTGTTACTAGGCCAGTTGTAAAAACTCAACTGGGTCACGAATATCCTTGAGGGGAGGAAATCTGCTGGCCTTGCTGGATCTGGTCTATAGGTGACTCCAAACCTGCAGAGGCTGGATCTTAACTGGTTTCTGAAATAGCCTAACAAGCCACTCGGTTGCATCAGGGGAGCTGGTGGCGTGGTGATAACGTCACTGGTACTAGTAATCCCAAAGCCCAGGCTAACGTCCAGGGGTCCTGGGTTCAAATCCCCCTGGCGGAATTTTAAATTCAATTAATAAAATCTGCAACCTCAGTAATGGTGACGAAGAAACCATCATCGATTGTTGCAAAAACCCATCCTGTTCACTAATGCCCTTTTAGGGAAGGAAATCTGCTGTCCTTACCTGGTCTGGCCTACACGTGACTCCAGACCCACAGCAATGTGGTTGACTCTGGGCTGAGCAAACCAGTTGCCATGGTGGGATCTGAATCCATGTCCCCAGATCATTAGCTACGCTCCTCTGGATTACTCGTCCAGTGACATGACCATGACTACCCCGTCTCCCTGAACTTTCACAAGAAGCTAAACACCCCGGGGGGAAAGAAGTAGAAAGGTACACTGGTCGGGTGAGATGATTTAGTGTGGGAGGAGGTTCCTGTGGGGAACATTTAATAAGTGTTTGGATGAGTGCTTGAAACGCCATAGTATACAGAATGCTGGAAAATGGGATTAGAATAGAGAGGTGCTTGACGGCCAGCACAGACACGATGGGCTGAAGGGCCTGTTCCTGTGCTGTATAACCCTATGAATCTAAGAACGAGCACGGATTTGTTGGTCTCAGTGACTTGTTTCTGTTCTGTAGTTTTTCCAATGCAACAAAGAGTTGGGAACCAGTTAGCCCAGTTGACTGGATGGTTAGCAGGCGGTTCAAATAACACTAGTAGCACAGGGGTCCAATCCCTGTTCCAGCGTGGGTATACTTGGGGCCTGCCTCCTCACCCTGCCCCCTTGTAAAAGGGCAACAATAGGCTTTTGTTCAGTGACCCTCAAATAATTGAGGATGCTACCTGGAAAAGCAGGAAAGGTTTAACAATACAGGAAGTTACAGAACAGAGACAGGCTATTCTAGGTGTTTTTTTATATTTGTTCATGGGATGTGGGCATCACTGGCTAGGCCAGCATTTACTGCCCATCCCTAATTGCCCTTGGGAACTGAGTGGCTTGCTAGGCCATTTCAGAGTCAACCACATTGCTGTGGGTCTGGAGTCACATATAGGCCAGGCCAAGTAAGGATGTGCAGATTTAATTCCCTTAGGGGATTAGCAAACCAGATGGGTTTTTATAACAATCATCAATGGTTTCATAGTCATCATTTGACTTTTAATTCCAGATTTTTTTTTATTGAATTCAAATCTCACCATCTGCCATGGTGGGATTCAAACCTGGGTCCCCAAAGGATTACCCTGGGTTACTAATCCAGCAGCAACACCACTACGCCATCACCTCCCCTTAAAGGTGATTATCCTTCACTTGAGCAAACAGTTCTAATCACCCTCCTTGTTCCCAAATCCTGCTTTTCTTCATCCAATCTAATCCTGAATATTGATCTAAATTAATCCTTAATTCCACAGTTTCACAATTCCCTCTCTCACTGAAGGATTTTCCCTGGGTTATATTTTGTACCTTTAGTTAGCACTCTCACCTCTGAGTCACAAGGTCCCCGGTTCGAGAGGCTGGATCACATAAAAAAGTTCAAGGCTGACACTCCAGTGCAGTACTGAGGGAGTGCTGCACTGCCTGAGGTACCGTCTTTTGGATGAAATGTTAAACCGAGGCCCTATCTACCTGCTCGGGTGGACGTAAAAGATCCCATGGCACTATTTTGAAGATGATCGGGGGGTATTGAGGCGGGGGGGAGGCGGGGGTGGTGTGGTTGGGGATGGTCATCCATGGTGTCCCAGCCAATATTTATTCCTCAATCAATATCACCACAGATGATCATCTGGTCATTATAGAAACATAGAAACTAGGAGGAGTAGGCCATTCGGCCCTTCCGGTCTGCTCCACCATTCAATATGATCATGGCTGATCCTCTGTCTCAACGCCATACTCCCAATTTCTCTCCAAACCCCTTGATGCCCCTAATATCCAAAAAATTAATGATTTATTTCTTGAATATACTCAGTGACCCGGCCTCCACAGCCTTCTGTGGTAGAAAATTCCACAGGTTGACCACCCTCTGAGTGAAGAAATTTTACCTCATCTCAGCCCCCTATCCTGAGACTGTGGCCCCTGGTTCTAGACCCCCCAGCCCGGGGAAAACATCCTCCTTGCATCCAGTCTGTCTAGCTCTGTTAGAATTTTATACGTTTCAATCAGATCCCCTCTCATTCTTCTAAACTCAAGTGAATACAGGCCCAGACGAATCATACGACAGTCCTGCCATCCCCAGTGTCAGCCTAGTGAACCTTCGCTGCACTCCCTCTGTGGCAAGTACATCCTTTCTTAGGTAGGGAGACCAAAACTGCACGCAATACTCCAGGTGTGGTCTCACCAAGGCCCTGTATGACTGCAGTAAGACATCCCTTATCAAGTTGCTGTTTGTGGGAGCTTCCTGTGCACAAATTGGCTGCCACGTTTCCTACATTACAACAGTGATTGCATTTCGGAAAAGTACTTCATTGGCTGTAAAATGCTTTGAGATGTCCAGTGGTTGTGAAATATGCTCCATCAGTGCAAGTCTTTTTTTTCCCTTTCTTCCCCCCCCCACTCCCCCACCCCATTCCCCACCCCCACCGCAAGCCCCTTGCTCTGACCTGCCCAACTTCTTCAAACAGTTGTCTTCAATCCACACCCTCCCATCTTTTCGCCATTTTAACCCTTTCTCTCCCACCGCAGCCGAAATCAGAATCCCCAAAAAAACGATAGACCCGGTGATAGGTTTTCAACTCCGGGAATCGAGTTCCGGAAAGTTCAGCTAGCCAGCCCTCCAGCAGTTGAAAGCCTGACCCGCTGGACACTGCTGCATGCAAATGCCCAGGAGAGATATGCAAACACTTATAAAACCTTTCGTCTTTTATTTGTCATCAAGTATTTGGAGCTGGGAGTAAATGCTGCTGGACTGGGCAAGGACCATGTGATAAAGCTCAGAATCACACAGGGCAGAAGAGGCCCTTCGGCCCATCGAGTCTGCACCGACACGTGAGAAACACCTGACCTACCTACCTAATCCCATTGACCGGCACTTGGCCCATAGCCTTGAATGTTATGACGTGCCGAGTGCTCATCCAGGTACTTTTTAAAGGATGTGAGGCAACCCGCCTCCACCACCCTCCCAGGCAGCGCATTCCAGACCATCACCCTCTGGGTAAAAAACCTTTTCCTCACATCCGCCCCTAAACCTCCTGCCCCTCACCTTGAACTTGTGTCCTCCTTCGTGACTGACCCTTCAACTAAGGGGAACAGGGCTACATCCAACGAGGGTTGGCAACCTGCTGTCAGCTCCGAATGAAAGTCCAGCTTTTGAGTTTGGGAAACTGATTCCATCCCACGGTGGGTGGGGTTCAATTTACAGACAGCTTTCAGATCCAAGTTATGCACTAAGGGTTTCCGCCACAGAATCAACAGTTCAGCTATCTGACCACAGCAATATGTTTAACTAAGCTAGTTTCACTACACACCTTTCTATTGTTGCACTGAAGATTCTGGTATTTCCGATATGAAAAAACAACAGAGGAGAGGAGAGGCTTCTAAAAGGCTCCATTACACTATTGCCTGCCAACATTCCACACTTACATTCACTCTAAACCTCACTGGTTCCCAGCCTCCCAGTTACACTCAGAGAGGAATGAAAGGACTTGCCTTTCTTTAGCGTCTTTCACTGCCTCAGGATGTCGCTAAGCACTTTGCAGCCAGTGAGGTGCTTTTGAGGTGTGGTCACTGTTGTAATGTAGGAAACGCAGCAGCCAGTTTGTACACAGCAAGCTCCCACAAACAGCGATGTGATAATGGCCCTGATCATCTGTTATTGAACTGATGTCGATCGAGAGATAAATGTTGGTCAGGACACTGGACACAGCTGCCCTGCTCCCCTTCAAAATACCCATAGGATCATATATGTCCAAGCGACAGGGCAGATGGGACTTTGGTTTGATGCCGTGTCTGAAACACGGCACCTCCGACAGTTCAGCACTCCCTCAGTACTGCGCTGGAGTGTCAGCCTGGACTGTGTGTTCAAGGCTTTGGAGTGGGGCTTGAACCCACAACCTTCTGACTAAAAAGAAAGAGCATCATCCACTTCCCTCTTCCCGCACCTGCCCCTTTCCCAACACCTGCCCCCTTTTACACCTGCCCCCCCCCCATGTTTTTGATCTCGCCTTTTTACACCCACTCCCTTCCCCACATCTGCCCCTTCCCCACACCTGCCCCCTTCTCCACATCTGCCCTTCCCCCACACCTGCTCCCTCTCCCGCATCTGCCCCCTTTCCCGCATCTGCCCTCTTCCTCATCTGCCCCCTTCCCCACACCTGTCCCCTTCCCCACACCTGCCCTCTTCCCCACATCTGCCCCTTTCTTGCGTCTGCCCCCTAACGCAACCATGCCCTCTACCCGCATCTGCCCCTTCCCCTTTCACCATATCTGCCCCTCCCACACGCCTGCCCCCTTCCCCACACCTGCCCCCTTTCCCATATCTGCCCCTGTCCCCTTTCCCACACCTGCCCTCTTCCCTCATCTGCTCCCCTTCCTCACACCTGTCTGCCTCCTCACATCTGTCCCCTTCCTCACACCTGTCCCCTTCCCCACACCTGTCCCCTTCCTCACACCTGGCCCCTTCTCCACACCTGTCCCCTTCCTCACACCTGTCCCCTTCCCCACACCTGTCCCCTTCCCCACACCTGTCCCCTTCCTCACACCTGTCCGCCTCCTCACATCTGTCCCCTTCCTCACACCTGTCCCCTTCCCCACACCTGTCCCCTTCCCCACACCTGGCCCCTTCCCCACACCTGGCCCCTTCCTCACACCTGGCCCCTTCCTCACACCTGCACCCCCTCACCCCCCCACCCATCCCCTATCCCACACCTGCCCCCTTCCCCACCCCTGGCTCTCTGTGTGTGGTGTCAGCAGATCACCCTGGATATCTCCTGATGTGAGAACCTGACCCAATTCAGAATCCTGATGGTAAATAGCAAAAGTGAGGGCCTGAACTCTCTTGACAAAACCCATCTGAACGTTATCATAAAAGCAAAAATACTGCGGATGCTGGAAATCCAAAATAAAAACAAAAATACCTGGAAAAACTCAGCAGGTCTGGCAGCATTGGCGGAGAGGAACACGGTTAACATTTCGAGTCCGTATGACTCTGTTTAAGGCAGCATTCCGCTCAAGGTCATTATCTAAATTTAAGTACATGGAAAGTGCTAGAAAAAGGCCATCTAATATGTCCTGGTAGTCACATGATACAACGATAATGAGAATTTTTAAGTAACCACATCAATCAATCTCCATTCATTACTCCCCAACAACCCATAAGCCAAAGTAAACCTCCCAGTGTTGAAGAGCTTTGGGAACCATAGCTCCAAAGTTACTTGGCATTTACAAGCATGACTCACTCAATGACCATCATACCTCGCACATGAACTCTCAGCCCCCACCCAAACACTGCCATTGGTCACCCAATCCTCACAGTGCACCACCTTCCGGCACCCATTGGTAAGCTACCGTGATTGGACAACATTTGAGTGTCAGTCAAACAATCAACCTCCAAAATCTTTATACCCATTAAACAAAGTGTTCAAAATTGAACGCACAATATATATTTTTTAAAATTTCACTCTGGTTTTCCTCCAGGGTTCATAGAATTACAACATAAAAAGGGAGCATTTCTCCCTTCTTTTCTGGGCTGGCTATTGGATAAAGAGTGGCTCACCACCACCACCTTCTCAAGGGTAATTAGGGATGGGCAATAAATACCGGTCTAGTCAGGAGATGCCCACATCTCATAAACGAATAAAGAAGAAAAAAAATTGACATGTTTAGTCCCACATCCCCTCTTTTTGTCCATAAGTTTCTGATCCTCATATACCTTCTCCAACCCCATTTTAAAATTGTTCATGCGATCAGCTTCCACCACCTTTTCAGGTAGAAAGTTCCAGATTTCGACAACTCTTGAATTCAAAAATATTTCCTCTTCTTCCCTCTAGATTTTTTGACAATTACTTTTGAATCTATGACCACCGGTTATTGATCCATTTCACTAAGGGAATATTTTTTTCTCTATTTAATGTGCAGCAAGACCTGGACAATATCCAGGCTTGGGCTGATAAGTGCCAGGCAATGACCATCTCCAACAACAGAGAATCTAACCATCGCATATGGGCAGGGAGGGGGGAGGGTGTATGGGAGGGGTGACGTGGGAGCTAGGAGAGAAGTGGATATATGTAGGGCTGGATATGTGGAGGAACAGAGGGCATGGGGTGCAGGAGGGCATGGGGTGCAGGAGGAGAGGGGAGGGTGTGGGAGGAGGGGTGGGTTCAGGAGGGGTGGATATGGAGGGATGGGTGCTGAAGGAGGGGGGAGGGTAGAGTTGGGAGGAGAGGGATGGGTTGATGCAGGAGGGATGGATAAAGAGTGATAGAGGTTGAAGGTTTGGAAGGTGCTGTCGGAGAAGCCCTGGTGAACTCCTGCAGTGCATCTTGTAGATGTACTCACTGTTGTCACTGTATGTTGGTGGTGGAGGGAGTGAATGTTTGTGGATGTGGTGCCAATTAAGCGGGCTCCTTCATCCTGGATGGTGGCAAGCTTCTCGAGTGTTGTGGGAGCTGCACTCATCCAGGCAAGTGGAGATTATTCCATCACACTCCTGACTTGTGCCTTGTAGATGGTGGACAGGTTTGGGGAGTCAGGAGGTGAGTTTCACGCTGCAGGATTCCCAGCCTCTGACCTGCTCTTGTACCCACAGTATTTATATGGCTAGTCCAGTTCAGTTTCTGGTCAATGGTAACCCCCAACATGTTGATAATGGGGGATTCAGTGATGGTAATACACAGTGACAACAGTGTGTACCATCTACAAGATGCACTGTAGCAGCTCACCAAGGCTCCTCCAACAGCACCTTCCAAACCCTCAACCTCTAACACTCTGTATCCATCCCTCCTGCATCAACTCTCCTGTACCCACCCATCCCTCTCCTCCCAACTCTACCCTCCCCTCTCCTTCAGCACCCATCCCTCCATATCCACCACTCCCAAACCCACCCCTCTCCTCCCACACCCTCCCCTCTCCTCCTGCACCCCACCCCCCCATATCCGTTCCTCCACATGTCCAGCCCCACACGTATCCACTACTCTCCTAGCTCCCACGTCACCCCTCCCGTACACCCTCTCCTCTCCCTTCCCATATCCACCCCATCCAAACCCAACCCTACCACACCCCAAACCCACTGCCCAGTACTCACACCCCCCCACAACCTCTTTCCCCCCCCCACACTATCCCCTCCCACCCCATCCCTCCTTCCTCCCCTCCCCATACATGCCCCCCCTCTCCCCTCTTCTCCCCACTACCCCATACCTTTCTTTTTTTATAACACTCCATGCATCTCTTCCTTTCAGAAAAATAGAAGCACCGAGAGATTGAAAAGTGTTAATACAGTTGGAGGTGAGTGGTGTGGGGGATGGAAAAGAGGGAGAGCTCGCCACATCCTTAATGATTCTCATCTGCTGCGCAGAACAAGACCAGATCAGGCCAGAGTCCAACTCTTTGAAGCAAAGAGCTCCTCCTTTGCAGCAGAGTTGACTGGTTCACAGGGGAGTAATGGAGATGGGAAAATGTGTCAGAAATGTGTTCCCAGATTACTCTGCGCTCACTCGTGAAGCTCGGTACAACCGCTTGCTACATCTGTTGGAAGCTCCCCCTCATGAGTTCAATTCCAGCCACTTTCTTCAAGACCTTTACAAACCCTGTTGTTTCGTCTCACCGCTGCACAGCCCACTCCTCCTGACTTTAAGCTGTTTGATTTTACGTCTTTTTGCGTTATCTCACAAACATGCACTTCAGCGGATCAGCTCCCTGTGTGTCACGGGCTCACCAAGGCTGTGTGCTGTCTGCTGCAGTAAAGTAAAGGACGGCTATGTTCATTGAAGCAGAAATAAACAGCTCAAAACCTAGCCTGCAAAGCAGTGGAATTTCTCCGCTCACTGTCTCCAGTTATTTAACAAGCTTCATTTACCTGCAAGGAGCCGGGGCGAGAGAGCGTAACGCGTACAGTCAGTCCGGTCTGCGATCAGTCCCCACTATCCCGACCAAACTCTCAACTCCCCACCGCCCCCCCCCCCCCCCCCCCCCCCCCACGGGCCTTATAAAAGCTCTCCAACGCCCCACCCCCTGATCTGACCCTGACTGACATCTCGATGCTGAGAGGAGATGAGTTCATGCAGAAAGGAGATGGTTGTGCCCTCGCCAGCCTGTGACATGCTTGAGTTCACAGCTTGCACCTTCCTCCCAGTCAGTCCCTCTCGCCCATTTTCATTTCCGCTTTTGTACCTTTGCTTCAGTTCCTCTACCCGGGGCCCACCTCTTTGGCCCGAGTTTTTGGTTAACTTTTCCTAATACCTCCTTGCACGGCTCGGGAGTCAAACTTCTGGCGTAGCCATTTTGTCCAATTACCCTGCCGTAAGGGACCTAATGTTTTACTGTGTTAAAGGTGCCATATCAACAATAATTTGTCGTCTTCTTCTCCGGCAGGTCCCTGGGGATCGAGGGTGACTCGCTTCCACTTCTGTTCGATGGGTTCTGACGTGGCTGATAAAGTCCCAATGCTCGATCTGCGGACTCTGCCACATGCAGGGCAGGTGGTTCCTCGGAGGGGTCGGGTGGGTGGGCTGTTTGGAGGTTTGAGCACTCCTTCCGATGCCTCTGTCTCCGTCTCCGCACGCTCCCAACAAAGTCTCGCGATGTGTTCGGTGCCTTCCCAAGTGAACCTTCTCCGTTTTGGTCGGTCACAAGACAGGGGCTCCCGTGAGTCGGCGGCGATGTTTGACCTCTTCTGGGATGTTTTGAGGGAATCCCTAACGTGTTTCTGTGGCCCTGCTGGGAGTCTCCTGCCCTGACCGAGTTCCGAGTAGAACAGCAGAGCCCATCCTCCAATTGGCTTGGGATACCCTCGCCATTGGACCTAGGGCCCACTCTGCCAAGACCATGTGGTAGTCGGCGTGCAAAGACCAGCCCGTGTTAGATTAAAAGAAAAATCACACGTAGGCACCTTCCACGGCCTGTTGCGGTCACTGGGCGGAATGTTCCGGCCCCATCACGGCAGGGGTGGGGCTGGAAGATGCCGCGACCCGTTCAAACATCCATTCACTTCGGCAGGACCGCAGGATTCCGCCTGCGGGAGGGGCCAGAAGATTCCCCGCCATTGTGTTGTCACCTCTCCAATATCTCTCCGCCAGCCTAGGAAGTTAGTGTTGGCCGAGCTATTGAACCGCATGGTGCCCGCCACATCCAATCTTATTCTTCTCTGAACAACCCCCACAGAGTACCCTTTCTGTATGTTTGTGAGGGGATTTCTAAATAACAATTCATGGCAGGGGAGTAATGTTAGAGAGAGAGAGAACGAGAAAGAGAAAGAGAAAGAGAGCACCTCAGGATATCCCAAAGCACTTTACAGCCAATGAACTACTTTTTGAAGTGTAGCTACTGTAATAATGTTGGAACATAAGCAGCCAATTTTTACACAGCAAGCTCCCACAAACTGCAGTGTAACAATGTCCAGATGAAGTGCTTTTAGTGATGTTGATTGAGGGATAAATATTGGCCAGGGCACCAGGTTTAATTGCCCTGCACTTCTTCAAAATAGTACCTTAGGATATTTTATGCCCACTTTAGGATAGATGCAGTGTCACTTGAAAGGCAGCACCTCCGACAGTGCAGCACTCGCTCAGTACTACGCCGGAGTGTCAGCCTGGGTTACTTGGTCAGTTGTCACCACTGAGACTCAAACCCGCAACCTCCTGATTCAGAAGTGACTGTGCTACTGGTTCGGCCTCAACTAGAGATTATGTCCAGCTCTGGGCACTGCACATTAGGAAGGGTGTGGGGGCATTTTGGAGAGATTGCAGAAAAGATTCACGGGAATGCTTCCAGGGGTGAGGAACTTTGGTTATGAAGCCAGATTGGAGAGGTCAGGACTGTTTCCCTTAGAGAAGAGGAGGTTGAGAGGAGATTTGACAGAGTTATTCAAAATTATGAGGGGTCTGGACAGAGTAGGTAGGGAGAAACTGTTCCCACTTGTGAAAGGATCGAGAACGAGAGGGCACAGATTTAAAGTAATTAGCAAAAGAAGCAAAAGTGATATGAGGAAAAGCTTCTCCGTGCAGCAAGTGTTTAGGGTTTGGAATGCCCTACCTGAATGTGTGGAGGAGGTAGGTTCAATAGAGGCATTCAAAAGGGAATTAGACTGATATCTGAAAAGGAGGAACGTGGGGGGTTAAGGGGCGAAGGTAGGAGAATGGTACTAGGCTCATTCAGAGAGCTGACACAGACACGATGGGTCGAATGGCCTCCTTCTGTGCTGTAACAATTCTATGACTCTGCGAACTGAGACACAGCTAACAGTAATTTTAACACATTCCAAGGTATATCATTGGCTGTGAAGTGCTTTGAAGCATCGTGAGATTGTGAAGGTACAGTTTAAATGTACATGTCATTTACTTTTCTTTACTTCAAAGTGAACCAAGAGGGTTTTACACTGAATGGGTGGTTAAAAACCAACAACCACAATCATCTTCCCTTGTGCTAGGTATGACTCCAACCAGTGGAGACTTTTTCCCGATTCCCATTGACTCCAGTTTTGCTAGGGCTCCTTGATGCCACACTCGGTCAAATGCTGTCTTGATGTCAAGGGCAGTCACTCTCACCTCACCTTGGGAGTTCAGCACTTTTGTCCATGTTTGAACCAAGGCTGTAATGAGGTCAGGAGCTGACTTAGTTATATATATGCCTTGGCCTGTGGGACTGTGGACAAAGATGGAAAGTGGGATTAGACCGGATCGCTTTAATTCATTGTTGGGATGAGGGTGTCACTGGCTAAGCCAACATTTATTGCCCATCCCTAATTGCCCTTGAGAAGGTGGTGGTGAGCTGCCTTCTTGAGCCGCTGCAGTCCATGTGGTGTAGGTACACCCACAGTGCTGTTAGGGATGGAGTTCCAGGATTTTGACCCAGCGACAGTGAAGGAACAGCGATATATTTCCAAGTCAGGATGGTGAGTGACTTGGAGGGGAACTTCCAGGTGGTGGTGTTCCCATGTATCTGCTGTCCTTGTCCTTCTAGATGGTGGTGGGTTTGGAAGCTGTTGTCTAAGGGGCCTTGGTGACTTGCTGCAGTGCATCTTGTAGATGGTACATGCTGCTGCTACTGTGCGTCAATGGTGGAAGGAGTCAAAGTTTGCGGATGGGGTGCCAATCAAGCGGGCTGCTTTGTCCTGGATGGCATCAAGCTTCATGAGTGTTGTTGGAGCGTGAATGTTATTTGCCACTTGTCATAGAGTCATAGAGTCATAGAGGTCTACAGCATGGAAAAAGGCCCTTCAGCCCATCAAGTCTGCACTGGTAAAACAAATACCTAACGAAGTACCTAACTATTCTAACCCCAGCCCGAGCCTGGATATTGTCCCGGTCTTGATGCATTTGGACATGGGCTGCTTCAGTATCTGAGGAGTCGTGAATGGTGCTGAACATTGTGCAATCGTCAGCGAACATCCCCACTTCTGACCTTATGATGAAAGGAAAGTCATTCATGAAGTAGCTGAAGATGGTTGGGCCGCGGACACTACCCTGAGGAACTCCTGCAATCATATCCTGGAACTGAGATGATTGACCAACAACCACAATCATCTTCCTTTGTGCTAGGTATGACTCCAACCAGTGGAGACTTTTCCCTGATTCCCATTGACTCCAGTTTTGCTAGGGGTCCTTGATGTCACACTCAGTCAAATGCTGCCTTGATGTTTAGGGCAGTCACTCTCACCTCACCTCACCTCGGGAGTTCAGCTCTTTTGTCCATGTTTGAACCAAGACTGTAATGAGGTCAGGAGCTGAGTGGCCCTGGCAGAACACAAACTGGGCATCAGTGAGCAGGTTATTGCTTAGCAAGTGCCATTTGACAGCAGTGTTGATGACCCCTTCCATTACTTTATTGATGATGGAGAGTAGACTGATGGGGCGGTAATTGGCCATGTTGGATTTGTCCTGCTTTTTATGTACAGGACATACCTGGGCAATTTTCCACATAGCTGGGTAGATGCCAGTGTTGTAGCTGTACTGGAACAGCTTGGCTAGGGGCACAGCAAGTTCTGGAGCACAAGTCTTCAGTACTATTGCTGGAATATTGTCAGAGCCCATAGCCTTTGCAGTATCCAGTGCCTTCAGCTGTTTCTTGAAATCACATCGAGTGAATTGAATTGGCTGAAGACTGGCATCTGTGATGCTGGGGACCTCCGGAGGAGGCCGAGATGGATCATCCACTCAGCACTTCTGGCTGAAGATTTTTGCGAATTCTTCAGTCTTATCTTTTGCACTGCTGTGCTGGGCTCCCCCATCATTGAGGGTGGGGATATTTGTGGAGCCTCCTCCAGTGAGTTGTTTAATTGTCCACCACCATTCTTCACGACTGGATGTGTCAGTATTGCAAAGTTTAGATCTGATCCATTGGTTGTAGAATCGCTTAGCTCTGTCTATCACTTGCTGTTTATACTGTTTGGCATGCGAGTAGTCCTGTGTTATAGCTTCACCAGGTTGACACCTCATTTTTAGGTATGCCTGGTGCTTCTCCTGGCTTGCCCTCCTGCACTCTTCATTGAACCAGGGTTGATCCCCTGGCTTGATGGTAATGGTAGAGTGGGGGATATGTCGGGCCATGAGGTTACAGATTGTGTTCGAGTACAATTCTGCTGCTGCTGATGGCCCACAGCACCTCATGGATGCCCAGTCTTGACTTGCTAGATCTGTTCAAAATTTATTCCATTTAGCACGATGGTAGTGCCACACAACATGATGTAGGGTATCATCAGTGTGAAGACAGGACTTCGTCTTCACAATGACTGTGCAGTGATCACTCCAACCGATACTGTCATGGACAGTTGCATCTGCAGCAGGCAGGTTGGTGAGGATGAGGTCGATGGACATTGAAGTCCCCCACCCTGGGTACACTCTGCCCCCTTGCCACCCTCAGTGCTTCCTCTAAGTGGTGTTCAACATGGAGGAAGCACTGATTCATCAGCTGAGGGAGGGCGGTACGTGGTAATCAGCAGGAGGTTTCCTTGCCCATGTTTGACCTGATGCCGTGAGACTTCATGGGGTCTGGAGTCGATGTTGACGAGGGTTCCCAGGGCAACTCCCTCCAGACTATATAGATTTGGGAGGGTGGGGTGCCATGACTTGGAACGGCTGCCTGCTGAACTGAGGTGGGCAGACAATTTAAATAATTCATGCCCCTATTGGGGGCCGTCAAGTGTGGCTGCAGGCGTTCTGCTGCTCGTGGCACCATCTCCTTGTGATCGTCCAGGGCGTGGGGGAATGTGCCCGTCAGAGCCAGAGGCTCCCTTGTGGTCCATTGAAGGAAAGGCCGGGGAACAAACACTCCCCCTGCAGTCTGTCCCCTCCTTTCCCTGGGGCCCTCAGCTATCTGATATTTTCAGTTCACACTGACCCCCCTCCAGTGATGCATCAAAGGTGGGGTTCAGCTGCCTCAGAAGCCACCCACCTCTCCTGCTCATTGGACCGACAGCATCCACATCCTAGCCCAGGATTACGAGGTCAGAGGTCACCAATTAGGATGCTGCCACTGGGTCTATTGCTGTGCCATCCTGTCTCCTGGCACTGAGGGGACCTGACATCAGGATCCTTAAGCCTGTGGTAAAATCCTGCCCAATAATCCAGCTGAGGTTTGAGGGGCTAATTGGCCTCCTCCTGTTCCCGGGTGAGTTTTTTTTATTCATTCAAGGGCTTAACTGGCTGGGCCAGCATTTGTTGCCCGTTCTTAGTTGTCCTTGAGAAGGTGGTGGTGAGCTGACTTCTTGAGCTGCTGCAGTCCATGTGGTGTAGGTACACCTACAGTGCTGTTAGGGAGGGCGTTCCAGGATTTTGACCCAGTGACAGTGAAGGAACGGCAATATATTTCCAAGTCAGAATGGTGAGTGACTTGGAGGGGAACTTCCAGGTGGTGGTGTTCCCATCCATCTGCTGCCCTTGTCCTTCTAGATGGTGGTGATCGTGGATTTGGAAGGTGCTGTCTAGAGCCTTGGTGAGTTCCTGGAGCACACCTTGTAGATGGTACACACTGCTGCTACTGTGTGCCGGTGGTGGAGGGAGCGAATGTTTGTGGAAGGGGTGCCAGTCAAGTGGGCTGCTTTGTTCTTGATGGTGTCAAACTTCTTGAGTGTTGTCGGAACTGCACTCATCCACGGCACTGAACAAAATGACCATTAAAAAGTGCTGAATTGTTTTAAACCAATGTCTTTCAGGGAAGGAAAACTGCTGTCCTTAGCCCGTATGGGCCCACATATAACCGCAGTCCCACAGTATTGGCGACTCCCTCTTAAATGACCCTTAGTGTTACATGGAGAAGTGATTGACAGTTCTCGAGGTCATTTCAATCAGGATGCTCTAGAGCCTTCAGAAATTATTAATTAATCTGTGAGCAACTCTCGGAGAAAAATGAGCAGGGATTTCTGTTTCAATTTCCTTTGAGAGACGAAGGATATCGGAAATGGTGGCGGGCGGGAGCTGAATGAAAAGGGTGTTGGACTTGGCAGGGCGGTTGGAGCTCATATGACAAAGTCTCCAGGAATGCACCCAACCTAAAGTTGACCCCTTGACCTTGCCTCAAAGGGGGTGACTTTACATTTTGCACATCAAGTTTTCAAACATCCTCAAAACGTGGTTCAGCAAGTGTTTCGGAAACAATAAGTGACTGATGATAGGCCTCAGCGGGAGTATTGTGTACAATTCAGGCCATCTCACTTTGGGAAGGGTGTCCAGGCCTGAGAGAAGCTACAGAGGGGGTTTGCTGGAATTATACCAGGGCTGTGGAGAGACCGGAGAAGCTGGGCTTGTTCTCCTTAGAGCAGAGAAGGTTAAAGGCGGGGGAGGGGGGGATTTAATAGAGGCGTTCAAAATAATAGGAATCATGTGAGGATAGGATTGGGATTGGCTGTGACCCGTCTCCCACATGATTGTGTATTCACAGTCTTTGCTTCCCAAGTGAGGAGCTGGGTAAGAAACCACAGGGTGATGGACCATTCCTTTTGCAGCCAACGTTTAAGGAGTGCCGGGTAGACAAATGAACTGTAATGGCTGCTCTGGAGCAAGTATTCTATCAACGTTCTTTATTCATGGGATGTGGGCATCGCTGGCACAGCCAACATTTGTTGCTCAATCCTAACTGCCCTTGAACTGAGTGACTTGCTAGAGAAACTTAAGAGTCAACCACATTGCTGTGGGTCTGGAGTCACATGTAGGCCAGACCAGGTAAGGGTGGCAGATCTCTTTCCCTAAAGAACACACTAAAGCAGTTAGACTGAGGATTGAGAGACATGATTTTAATTCTCATTCTTAACCCACTCATGGAAACGACAACATTTTTACCTCTCACCTCCTCAGTGAACACCCGCCAGTAGAGGTCAGCCACGGTTCAGTGGGTAGCGCTCTTGCTTTTGAGTCGGAAGACAATGGGTTCAAGTCCCACTCCAGGATGTGAGCACAAAAATCCAGGCTGGTATCCCAGTGCCGCACTGTCAGAGGTGCTACTGTTTGGATGAGATGTTAAACTGAGGCTCTGCCCAGTCTCCTAGCTGATATTTATGCCTCAACCAATTATGCCCACCTCATTGCTGTTTGTTGCTCAAACTGGCTACCAGGTTTCCTACAACAGTGACTACATTTCAATTTCCCACAGCACCTACCAAACCTGTGACCTCTACCACCCAGAAGGACAAGGGCAGCAGATAGATGGGAACACCGCCACCTGCAAGTTCCCCTCCAAGTCACTCACCATCCTGACTTGGAAATATATCGGCCATTCCTTCACTGTCGCTGGGTCAAAATCCTGGAACTCCCTCCCTAAAAGCACGGTGGGTGTACCTACACCACATGGACTGCAGCGGTTCAAGAAGGCAGCTCCCCACCACCTTCTCAAGGGCAAGTAGGGATGGGCAATAAAAATGCTGGCCCAGCCAGCGATGCCCACACCCCATGAATGAATTAAAAAAGGCTCTTCTGATTAGGCACTTTACAGCCTTCCAAACGTAACATTGAGTTCAACAACGTCAGACCATGATTAGTCTCGTTTATCTTCATCCCTTTTTAATCCCCTTTGTTAAAAATTTATTTGTATTTTTATACACTTATTTTCATTTTTATTCATTTATTCATTGTTTTATCCCCTTTTAATCCCTTTTTCTATCCTTTTTCCCCAACCACCACTCCCTACCCCCACCCCCCAAAGGGCCATATGTTACTTGTTCCTTGTTGTTCTTTCACAGAGTGCTGACCCTTGATCTGCTTTTAACACATTCTGCTTTCTTACCTTTACGCCACTATCAGCACCTCCTTCAGCCCTTATCACTACCGTTAACACTCCCTTTGTCTTTGTGTTCATGACATCTTTGTCAATCTCTCCTTAGCCCCCACCTACCACTGACCTTCTATCTAGCTTCACCTGCCCCACCCCCATTAAACAGTATAAGTTTCATCACATCGCTACCTCTCCTTAGCTCTGAAGAAGAGTCATAGGGACTTGAGACGTTAACTCTGTCTCTCCCTCCACAGGCACTGTTAGACCTGCTGAGTTTTTTCCAGCACTTTCTGTTTTTATTTTTAAAAAATAGCACTCATTGGCTGTAAACGGAAATCCTGAGGTCATCAAGTTTGTGGTGTAAGTCCAAGTCCTTTCCGTACCTAGTTTATCTGAATTTGAAACAAAAACAGAAACAGAAATACCTGGAAAAACTCAGCAGGTCTGGCAGCATCGGCAGAGGAGAGCACAGTTGACGTTTCGCGTCCTCATGACCCAGAGTTCTGTTGAAGGCTCATGAGGACTCGAAACGTCAACTATGCTCTCCTCCGCCGATGCTGCCAGACCTGCTGAGTTTTTCCAGGTATTTCTGTTTCTATTTTTTGTTTTGGATTTCCCAGCATCCGCAGTTTTTTTGCTTTTATATCTGAATTTGAAATCCCATTCCACAGGTTGCCAGCTGCCTGCGGGCAAATTCTTGATTCCTGAGTGTTTGTTTGCACCACCGTCTTCACAGTGCCAAGCTCTCTCTGCCCCTGCCACCCCCGAGGGTGGGCATGCGGGGGCGAGTGGGAGTTGACACTAACACGGGGTTGGGAAAACCACTCACGTGGAGGGTAAGCGTGGACTGGATGAGGCAGAGGCTTCGGTTACGTGGATTAGATTGGAAAAAAGCTGGGGGCTGTTCATCTCGGAGAATAGGAGTTTGAGAGGAGATTTGATGGAGGCGTGCTGAGCGAGTAGATGGGGAGAAACTGTTCGTGGCTGGCGGGAAGGACCGAGATTTAAGGTGATTGGAAAAAAGAGCCACTGGGAAAATATGCAGAATGGGCGCTTTGTGACACTAGTTAGTGTGCAGTTTTTAAAAAAATTCTTTCATGGGATGTGGGCATCGTTGTCAAGGCCGGTGTTTATTGCCCACTGCTGGAAAAAAAAGCTGGCCACTGTTGGATGAGGTGTTAACTCTGCAGGGCTATGTGAACACTGCAGAAACCCAACGAGGCAGAAGCAAAGGCAGCCTCGTCTCCGTGGTAATGTAACGCTGGGTGCAAAGGTTCTTAAAGTGGAACATTACTGAGGCAGAGTGAGCCGGAGGGCTGACGAGCGATCTAATTGTTTGTGTGCTGAACAAAGCTGTTCAACTCCCTGAGGAAAGCTGCTACTTTGTGTTGGAAGGTCAGCAAAAAGACAGTAGAGGCATGAAAAATGAACTTTATTGAATTCCTTGATGGTCTGCCTGCGGGTTGCGGGGCACAAGTGTTCAGTTTCCCCTCCTTTCTTATTGTTGTCCCTTCTCCTGTGTAACCTGACCAATGCAGTCTGCCTTCTCCCTACAACCTGATAGTTTGAAGTCAAGACCTAACAACTGTAACAACTTGTATTTATACAATGCCTTTAACTCAATAAAACTGTCTCCAAGGACAGGGAGGTAGCTCCCAGCAGGCACCTGGTCCCTGAAGTCCAGCCCCTCAATCGGACACTGGGTGCCTTTAACTGAAGGACGCTCCCCTCTTCCCCCAGGAGGTGACAGGCTGGCCGCTTGGTTTTACCTGTTGTACAGGCCGCGTTACCTGTTGTAACAGGCTGGGTTAATACAGGCGGCAGAGGGATGAGACTCCTAAGTGGTCATTGGTTAGCCATTCAAGGGCCTCTATGGGCGGCAGGGTCAGAGGGTTGACCGTGGGCCTTCCCGCCCAGAACTTAATTCAGGCAGAGGCAGGAAAGCAGCAGGGTTCAGGTACGTCACCCTCCCGCCTAATTACACGCCCTTCCTGCCTCCAAGCTCGCCACCAATGAGAGCAGACGATTCCGCCCCTGGTTTCCATGGAGATATCTGTAAATCCAGGGTACACCCCCCCACCCACCCCAATGGGCTGGTTGGAAGATACAATGCAAATTGTGACCAATAGACCAGGAGGAGTCCTGGATCAGGCCCATATTGACTGATGTCACCCAGGACAAGATGAATAAGGCCCTAAGCTAACTTGGGCTCTGATTTGAATATCATCGTGCCCCCACACCAATCAGGCCCTGGCTCTCAACGGTCAATGTTTATACTTTCCAGTCTTTAACAGACCTGTCTTGGCTCTGAGGTGTTTTGCTAACAAAAGACATCTTTAGTGGATTGATCTTTAACCTGACCCACCAACCAACCCCACCCACCTCCACCCCCACCCAAGAGCCTACCAAGAGGGCCAATGGACTGACCTTTAACCTGACCCACCAACCAACCCCACCCACCCCCACCCCCACCAAGAGCCTACCAAGAGGGCCAATGGATTGATCTTTAACCTGACCCACTAACCAACCCTACCCACCCCCAACCCCACCAAGAGCTTACCAAGAGGGCCAATGGACTGACCTTTAACTGACCCACCAACCAACCCTACCCACCCCCACCCCCACCCCCACCAAGAGCCTACCAAGAGGGCAAATGGATTGATCTTTAACCTGACCCACCAACCAATCCCACCCCCACCAAGAGCCTATCAAGAGGGCCAATGGAGTGACCTTGAACCTGACCCCTATGTTTCGACCTGCCCAGGACCCAACCAGAATGATGCTCCTGCTGGTATTAAACAGTTCTGCACCCGTGCATTGTTTACAAATAATCTAATGGTCAATCGGTTGTACCTGGGGTGGGGGAGGGGGGAGGGGGGGTTGTGGGGGGAGGGGGCCAAAAGAGTGGCAAAGAGACGATGCTTCAAAACTACCCAGAGGCAAAGCTGCCCCCCGGGGCTGGGGCCAAACGAGGAGGCAGGGTGTGGGCAGGGCAGGGCAGTCCACGTTCAACCTGCTTCCAAGGGAGCGGGGCAGCAGCAGCTCGATGGGCCGAACGAGCGGCTCAGACCTGCTGCACCCCTTCCCAAAACTGATGGAAACGCTGCCGGCACCGGCTTGTCACACCGCAGCAGCACCGGTATCAAAAAAGAAACCTAGTTAACCATCAACCAGCCACACAGCTAGTTAGGAGGGCTGGTTAATGAGGCAGTGAGTTCACCGAGACACCATCAACCAGCCACACAGCTAGTTAGGAGGGCTGGTTAACGAGGCAGTGAGTTCACCAAGACACCATCAACCAGCCACACACAGCTAGTTAGGAGGGCTGGTTAACACAGTTAGTTAGGAGGGCTGGTTAACGAGGCGGTGAGTTAACCGAGACACTATCAACCAGCCACACAAGCTAGTTAGGAGGGCTGGTAAACGAGACAGTGAGTTAACCGAGACAGCATCAACCAGCCACACAGCTAGTTAGGAGGGCTGGTTAACGAGGCGGTGAGTTCACCGAGACAGTTTGTCTCCTTCCCTTCCAAAGGTGTAAAGTTATCCCTTTCTGGGGGTCACATTTCTCGTTTAAGTTAATTTTTAAGGGGTTTTATTTTGGAAATCGAGAAAGAAATGGGGGGGAGGGGTTGTGGGGAGCAGCGTTTCGGAAAGTTTGTATACCCTCCCCGCGGGTTGTACCTGCGCTCCTCTCTTAACTGTGTCAAACTGCAATTCCCCTTCACCAAACAGATCTTAGTTGCACCGGGCGCCCGTCCTCCCAAAGACATTTCCTTAGTCAGCGATCACTCACCTCCCCTGCGCTCCCCGCTCCTGCTGAAACTCTCCCGGCCGTCGCTATGGTTTCAGGGCACCGGCTCCAGAGTGGGGTTTAAACAGATCAGGATGTGAGCGGCAGCGTGAAGCGTCAGATGAAAGTGTCATTGGCCCTGCCACTCCTCCTGCTGGGATTGCCTTTGAATTCCCTCTGCACAGCCCCGCTCGCACCAGTTCCACAGCACCAGCCAAGGCACTGGAACCAAACACCCAGGCTGGACAAAGGTAGAGCCCGCATAGGCACAGACACAGGCAGACCTCCGGACACAAACATACACAGGCATAAACACACACACACACAAACATACACAGGCATAAACACACACAGACACATACATACACAGGCATAACACAGACATACACAGGCATAAACACACATAGACACATACATACACAGGCATAACACAAACAGACATACATACACAGGCATAAACACACAGACACAAACATACACAGGCATAACACAAACAGACATACATACACAGGCATAAACACACACAGACACAAACATACACAGGCATAAACACACACAAACACAAACATACACAGGCATAAACACACAGACACATACATACACGGGCATAAACACACACACAGACACAAACATACACAGGCATAAACACACACAGACACACAAATAGAGAAAGATCCACACAGGCAAACATACGTTCACAGACAGGTAGACACAGACGTGGACATGGACACACAAATAAACCCCCCGCCCCCACCTCCATGCAAATACAGGCAGACATACACATACACACAGACACAGACAGGTGTGCACACACACACACCCACACACACAACAGAGCAACAGAGACAGGTTCCACCCACAAACAGATAACACAGACACAAATGAATCTCTTGAGGGCCAACTTAAAACCCAACTCTTGACCAAGCTTCAGGTCACTTCTCCACCGAAATCTTTCTTTGTCTAGGTGACCATTTGCTCCTTACAGCTCTGGGAAGCACTGACAGTACTCAAATGCAAACCATTGGTTTGGAAACTTCCAGCTCCATTTCTTTGCAACTTCCAAAAGGGAACTGGATAAATCCATGAAGGGATAAAGTTTTACAAAGCCACAGTGAAAGAATAGGGGAGTGGGACTAATTGGATAAGCCTACCAAAGAGCCAGCATGGGAACGATGAGCCGAATGGTCTCCTTCTGTGTTGTAACATTCTGTGATTCTAACTCGACAAGCCAGTGACTACACACCTGGCTGCTGAACCGCTGGTAACGCTGTAGAACATAGGAATAAGAATAAACCATTTAGACCCTTGAGCCTGCTCTGCCACATCTATTCAATCATGAGCTATGGGCTTACATCCATATTAGCTAGGAAATTGTGAAATAGGAAAGTTGGAGTAGGAGTAGGCCATTCGGCCCCTCGAGCCTGCTCCGCCATTTAACCAGATCATGGCTGATCTTCTAACTCAACACCATCTTCCCGCACTATCCCCATATCCCTTAAAGTCATTGGTATCCAGAAATCTATTGATCTCTCCTTTCAACATTTCCAGTGTCTGAGTGTCCACAGCCCTCTGGGGTAGAGAACTCCAAAGATTCACCACCCTCGACTGAAGAACTTCCTTCTCATCTCGGCCCTAAATGGCTTGCCTCTTAATCTGAGACTGTGTCCCCTGGTTCTAGACCACCCCCACCTCCCTCCACCCCCCAAACCAGGAAAAACATCCTTCCTGCATCTATCCTGTTGAGCCCTGTTAGAATTTTGTATGTTATAATGAGGTCATCTCTTATTCATCTAAACTCTGGGGAATACAGGCCCAGCCCCCTCAATTTTTCCTCATAGGACAATTCCCAGAATTAGTTTGGTGCATCTTCGTTGCACTTCCCCTGTGGTCAGTATATCCTTCCTTAAGTAAGGACACCAAAACTGCACACAATACTCCAGGTGTGGTCTTACCCAGGCTCTATACAACTGTAGCAAGACCTCCTTATTCCTGTACTCAAATCCTCCTGCAATAAAGGCTAACATACCAATTACCTTCCTGATTGCTTGTTGCACCTGCATGTTTCCCTTCAGTGACTTATGAACAAGGACACCAAGGTCCCTTTGGACATCAACACTCTCCAAACTCTCCCCGTTTAAGAAATATTCTACATTTTTTTTCCTACCAAACTGGATAACTTCACATTTTTCCACATTATATTCTATCAGCCATGTTTTTTCCCACTCACTTAGTCTGTCTAAATCCCCTTTGTAGCCTCCCTGCATCCTCCTCGCAACTCACATTCTCACCAAGATTTGTGGCATCAGCAAACTTGCAGTCCCCACATCCAAAACATTGAGATAGATTGTGAATAGCTGGGGCCCAAGCACTGATCCTTGCGGTACCCCATCAATCACCAGTTCTTTGCCAACCTGAGAATGACCTGTTTATTCTTATTCTTTGTTTTCTGCCACTAACCAATCCTCAATCCATGCCAGTATACTACCCTCAATCCCAGGTTCTCTAATTTTGCTTACTAACCTATTGTGTGACACCCTATCGAAAACCTTCTGAAAATCTAAATACACCATATCCACTGGTTCTCCCTTATCTAATCTGCTAGTAACATTCTCTAAAAACGTAATTTCCCTTTCATAAATCCATGTTGGCTGTGCCCAATCTCACCATTATTTTCTAAGTGCCCAGTTACCACATCCTTTAGAATAGATTCTAGCATTTTCCCTACTACTGATGTCAGGCTAACATGTCTGTAGTTCCCTGTTTTCTCTTTCTTAAAATACTGGCCTTACATTCGCTACTTTCCAAACTTTAGGCACTGTCCCAAAATCTGTAGAATTTTGAAAGACTATTATCAATGCATCTGCTGTCTCTACAGCCACATCTTTTATCACTCTGGGGTGTAAATCATCAGGACCAGGGGATTTATCAACTTTCAGTCCCATTAATTTCTCCAACACTACTTTTCACTAATTCCTTTCAGATCCTCAATCTGTGCTTGGCTCCCCAATATTTCAGGGAGGTTTTTTTGCATCTTCCTCCATGAAGACAGACACAAAGTATTTGTTTAGTTTCTCTGCCATTTCTTTATTCCCCATTATGGGTGGAATTTTATGGCCCCATTTTGCTGTAAGATGAAGCGATCCATTGAAATATCCACCAAGCTCAACGGAACCATAAATACCCATTGGCGTAAGATTTCATCCTGTAAATTCTCCATTCTCTACCTGTAATGGGTCCACATTTGCCTTTACTCACCTTTTCCTTTTTCCATAACTTTAGAAGTTTTTACAGTCTTTTTATGTCCCTCAATACTTTACTTGCATACTTTATTTTCTCTTTTTTTTAATAAATTTCTTAGTTCTCTTTTGCTGAATTTTAAGATGCTCCCAGTCCTCAGGCTTACTGCTATTTATGGCAAATTCACCTGCCTCTTCCTTTGGTCTAATAGAACCCTTAACTTCTCACATTAGCCATGGTTGAATCACTTTTCCTGCTGGCTTTTTGTACCTTAAAGGAATGTAAATTTGTTGCAGTATTAATTCTTTAAATGCTAGCTATTGCCTGTCTACCATCATACCCTTTAATGTAGTTCAACAATCTACCTAAGCCAACTTGCCCCACATACCTGCATAGTTCCTTTGTTTAGATTAAAGACCCTAGTTTTGGATTGAAATCCATCATTTTCAAACTTAATGTAAAATTCTATCATACTATGGCCAATTTTCCCTAATGACACCTTTACAACAAAATTACTAATTATCCTTTTCTCAATGCGCGATACTAAATCTAAAATAGCCCATTCTTTAGTTGGTTCCTCAACATACTGTTCTAGAAAATCATCGCATATACATCCCAGAAATTTGTTCTCCACATCATTAGTGCAAACTAGCTTTACCCAGTCTATATGTAGATTGAAGTCTCCCATGATTATTGTATTACCCTTGTTACATGCACCTCCAATTTCCTGATTTATACCATGCCCTACATTAGCACTACTATTTGTTGGCCTATAAACAACTCCTGCCAATGTTTGCTGCCTCGTGCTGTTTCTTAGCTCCATCCAAACTGATTCTACATTTTAATCTTCTGATCCAAGACCTTCTCTCACTAATGTACTGATCCCATCCTGTATTAACAGTGCTACCCCACCTCCTTTTCTTTTTTTCCCATCCTTCCTAAATGATGGATACCCTTGGACTTTCAGTTCCCCACCTTAGTCACCCTGCAGTTCCATCTCTGTAATGGCAATTAGATCAGACCTGTTTACTTCCATTTGTGCTGTCAATTCATTTACCTTGTTGTGAATGCTGTGTGCATTCAGGTAGAACGTCTTTAATTCTGACTTATTATTTTTGCAATCTCTAGCTTTAACTACTGGTGCACTCTTATGTTTGTCCACTCTGCCCCTTCCTGACATGCTTTGATAACCATTTCCCTTATTTCTATCTCGCTATCTTACCTTCTCCTCTCTCTTTCATTTATGACATCTTCCCTCACCCCCATTGTTTAGTTTAAAGCCTTCTCTACTGCCCTAGTTATATGGCTTGCATAGTTGATAGCCCACCCCCAGAAATGGAGACAGAGAATTCAAAGAAATGAAGAATCAGAGATGGACAGTGTCAGTGAGTCAGGAAGTGTTGGAATTGGAAACAAAGTTGGTGAAATCTCCCAGTCAGAGCCAGGCAAGGAAACATCACCAATACTATTATTAATGTACCAGGGAAAGAGGTGAGGGAGGGGACCCAAGTAGGACTGGAACAAGGAATGTTCCACTGCTGCTGCTGCTTATAGCTACTCCTACCAGGAGATCAGCTGTCATGGTATGGCATACTCGTCTGTCTTGCCATATCCTCACACATCCACTGCAGCTTGTCTGCAACTCAGTGACGTCTGTCGTCCAACGTTCCATATATCCCACAGGAAAGCTGGCTTGTCTAGGACCCATAGCAACGCCTTTTATTTGGAGGAAATGAGCTGAGTTAATGGAGAATTTGTTCAGTGTAGGTGGTGACAGGCTGGACAAGGTGAGAAGGAAGTGTCGAGGTAGGAAGAAATCAGTCCAAAAGGGCAAGAACAGGCTGAAACACTGGGCCTCCGAGGCAGTCCAGATTGTGGATTCTGGGAAGGGGGTAGAAACGGACTGCTCGGAGTAGGGGGACTATGAGGTTAGAGCTGATGGAGGAAAGATCTCCAGATGAGATGAGGTCAGTGACAGTCTTAAAGATATTTAGCAATCTTAGTCTTGAAAGACCCAATGGACTCTCGGTATCCACAACCTTCAGGGCCGAGAGTTTCTAACTTCCACTCTCCTTTGTGTGAATGAAATGGTAGCGAATTCCAATCCTTAAAGTGGCATTGATGAATTCTAGGAATTGCCATTGCCTGCCGAATATACAATCCACAGAGTACGCAACAGCTACTCTCCCAAGAAAGCTCAACAGCAAGTCCCGCTCTACTGAGCATTAAACATGGAGAAAGGAGTAAATAAATGACCAGATACTGTAGTTTCTTTCTTGGTGTGAGGGCTGAATTAATGTTGGTCAGAGCAGCTTTACTTCAAAAAAGATGCCACAGATCTTTTGGACAGGGGGACAGAGGACCTCATCTGAAAGACGGCACATCTGATAACAGAATTACAGAACATTTACAGCACAGAAAGAGGCCATTCAGTCCAGCGTGTCTGTGCTGGCTCTCTGAAGGAGCAATTCACCCAGTACCACTCACCCACTTTCTCTCTGTAACCCTGCACATTCTTCCTTTTCAGATAATTATCTAATACCCTGTCATGAAGATATTAATGTACATAATGTTATTGGAAATTATATTAAATTGGACTTGTAGTGGGGTCTGTGTCTATGGGTGTCAGTGTGTGTCTCTTACTTGGATTAAAGCCAGCTAGTCTGGGTGCTTTGATGTTTGGTAGTTTTGAAATGTTACACAATAAAGTAGAGGGTATATTTGCATTTTGTTGAATAAACCATTCAAACACTGGAGGTGAAATCTTGCTAGCTAGGAGACACCAAGCAATATGTTTATATTACTAATAAAATTAGTACTATGAAAGGGGTTTATTGTTAGAAGAGGCGGAGTTCAAAAGGCCTGGTGATACAATGAGAATTTGCACTCAAGGGGAAGGCTAGGTATATACAGAAAAGTGTTTTGTGTATGGGTCAGAGGCATGTAATATCTAAGCCATTTGTAGGCCCACTGCTGCAAAGGAAACAAATTGCAAGGGACTTGGTTTTGAATTCGTAAGATAAAATGTGCTTTGCCTGGTTTAAGACTATGGGTTATTGTCACCTTGAGGAAGATTACCTGGGATTGATTAATTTGGGGATTTGTTTAATATTTATAATGGTAGTAATTATAGACATGTGTGTGTGTTTAAATTTGTTGTTAAATTTAAAAATGTTTAATTTAATTTATATAAAAAACCTCTTGAGTCTTGGTGGGTTTCATTTCTGAATTCAGAGCTGCATCTCAAACATACCAATTGAAAATATAGGTTATGACAGTTGTTTAAAGCTTCCCTCTGGGATTTTAAATAACTCAGCTTTTACCAACTGTTATGTCATAACAATTGCGGGCTCTTGGCGAGCTATTATTTGTAATCCCTTGATTGGTTTGGAATTGGTGAATCTTAAGGTTACAAGTACGAGAAGCACTTTGAATTCAGGAGTTGGTGAGGTTTTTTTTTAGAAGTGGTGAGACTGCAAGATGGCTTTGGCAATTGCTAAGACTTGTCTGGGAGTAGAAGATATAACTCTGATTGGCTTGCAAGAAATAACCAAGACTAAGTTAACAGAGTTGGCAGATAAGTTAAAATTGGGGTTACCTGCAGGGGCTAGAAAATCAGATTTAATTACAAGTATAGCACAGCATCTACAGTTGGAAGTGATACCTGATACCAGTGAGTCACAGCTGCTGGTAGTGAGACTTCAGTTTGAAATGAAGAAGCTTGAATTAGAACAAGCAAAGGAACTGAAGAACTTGAATTAGAAGCAAAGGAAAGAGAAATGGCTTTTAAAAGGGAGCAGGCAGAAAGGCAGGAGAAAGAAAGGAATCTGGAACTGGAATTTCTGGAAAGAGAGAAAGAGAGAGAAAGAGAATACCTGCTTAAAAGGCTGGAAGTTAAAAAAGAGATCTCGGATTCCGAGGAGAGTTCTGATGATGAAAAACTCTTTAATTTAAAACCTAGTGGGGAGATGTTTAGATTTGTACAAGCTCTTCCAAAGTTTGAGGAAAAAGATGTTGAAGCATTCTTTATTTCATTTGAGAAGATAGCTAAACAGATGAAATGGCCACAGGAGTACTGGACGTTATTATTACAGTCTAAGTTGCTGGGTAGAGTGCATAAGGTATATGCTTCACTGTCTAAAGAGGTATTGGTGAATTATGATGTGGTGAAAAAGGCTATTTTGAGTGCATATGAGTTGGTTCCTGAAGCATACAAGCTTTACAGAAATTTAGGAATGTGAAAGAACAGTCTGGGCAAACTTATATTGAGTTTGAGAGAGTAAAATAAAGTAATTTTGACCGGTGGATATGGGTGTTAAGAATAGAGACAACATATGCAGCTCTTAGGGAGGTAATTCATTTGGAAGAATTTGAAGACTCAATCCCTTCAGTAGTGAGAACTCATGTGGAGGATCAGAGAGTTCAAACTGTAAGACAAACAGCAGAGATAGCTGATGATTATGAGTTAGTTCACAGAGCTAAACGTATGTTTAGTCACCCTTTCAAATCGGAAAAGGATAGAAAGTGGGAAGGTGAAAGGAAAGTAGGTAGTCAGGTAAGAGGAGTAGCTGGGATTCACAGAAAGTTTTTTCTCAGAATAAAAAGGAAGGTGCTGAGTGCAGGAGTGACATTCTAGAATTGAGGTGTTTTATTGTCATAAAGTGAGGCACACGAAGTCAGTGTGTTGGAAATTGCAGTAAAAATCTGTTGGGATTATTGGGGTTGTCATGAAGAGCTATTAATGTACATAATGTTGTTGGAATTTTTTTAAAATAGAGGTTTAGTCTATGTGTGTGTTAATTGGATTAAAGCCAGCTAGTCTGGATGCTTTGATGTATAGTCATTTTGAAATGCAAACAGTAAGGTAGAGGGTACATGTGCATTTTGTTGAATAAACCATTCAAAGACTGGGGGTGAAATCTTGCACCTAGCTAGGAGACACCAAGCAACGTTTATATTACTAATAAAATTGGTGCTTTGAAAGGGGTTCAAAGAGCCTGGTGATACAATGAGAATTTACATTTAAAGGGGAAGGCTGGGTATAACAGAATGGAGTTGGTGTGTGTAGGCAGAGGTGTGTAATACCTGAGCAGCTGTAGGCCTACAGCTGTCTGTAAAGGAACCAAATTGAAAGGAACCTCATTTTGAATTTGTAAGGTGAAAAATGCTTTGCCTGGCATTTGTTTAAGTCTATTGGTTATTGTTGCTTCAGTGGAGATTAACTTGGGGATTTGTTAAAAGGTTATGATAGTAATTTGTAGCCAGGAGTAAGTGTTTAATTTGTTGTCAATTAATAAATGTTTCATTTAATTTGATATAAAAACCTCGCGAGACTTGGTGATCTTCTTTCTGAATTTAGAGCTGCAACTCAGAACATACCAGTTAGAATTATAGGTTATGACAGTTGTTTAAAGTTTCTCTCTGGGATTTTAAATAATTCAGACTTTATCACCTGCTGTGTCATAACAGGGGTACAGAAAAGCCCTAGAAGTGAAAGTGCTGTGGATTCTGAGGTTCAGGCACAGGAAAAAGCAGTGGTTTGTGTATGGGTAAAACAGAGAGAATCAGTGATAGGTAAAGAAGTGGGAATGTATTCACAATTTACCCAAGAAATTTCTGAGGAGCAGGTTGCAGAAGTGTTTAAAGACATTATGTGTGAAGGGAAAGTCTTTCCATGTGTACAAGGTGGAGTAGGTAAAGATGTTAAAGTTTTAAGAGACGCAGGAGCTAGACAATCTTTAATGTTGTGGAATAGTGATATTTGTTGTTCAGAGGGAGTATTGCAGGAGCAGGTGATAATAAGTGGGGTTCATGGAGATGCTAAATCTACTCCATTGTGGAAGGTAAATTTAAGAGCAAATGGAGCTCAGGTGAAGTTATTGTTGGAGTAGCGGAAAAATTGCCCAGTGCAGGGGTTCAATTTATTCTGGGTAATGATATAGCTGCATCGCAAATGTGGGTGATGCCTATGGTAGTTGACAAGCCTGCAGAGATGTTTTCAACAGAGCTGTCATAGAGGGAGCATCCTGGAGTGTTTCCAGATTGTGTGTTAATGAGATCTCAGGGTCATAAGTTGAAACAAGAAAAACAAGAAGGGCAGGCAGTTCAAAGGCAAAAAGGTGTCAAAATCTAATTAGTTGGCTCTGTGTTTGATAACATTGTTCAGGAGGAAATACTACAGGACAGTTAAGCTGAAGTGTTTAACTCAAGGAGGTTAGTGGAGTTGTAGACAAATGATTTGCAATTAAAGCAGTTACATCAGAAAGCTTATTCAAAAACTGAAGCAAAATATATTCCAGTATGTTATCACCTTAAGGGAGATATTTTAATGAGAAAATGGAGGCCAGATCATGCCTCAGCAAATGAAAGCTGGAGTGAGGTGCATCAGATTGTTATCCTATTAGGTTACAGAAATGAGGATTGCTCGTGAAATTCCAATGGGGGGACATTTAGGATTAAGGAAAACACAGGAAAAGATACAGAGGTATTCTTTTTGGCCAGAATTGCATAGGGATGTAGTCAAATTCTGTAGAACCTGTTAGACTTGTCAAGTAACAAGAAAACCACAAGCAGTGATTAAGCCGGCACCTTTAATACCAATACCAGTGTTTGAAGAACCTTCTACCAGGGTCATGATTGACTGTGTAGGACCCCTCCCTAAGGCTAAAAGTGGAAATCAGTACTTACTGACAATAATCGATGTATCCACCAGGTTTCCTGAAGGGATACCTTTAGGAAATATTACAACTAAGAAGATTGTGGAGGAGTTAATTAATTTTTTTTACAAGATATGGTTTACCTAAGGAAATACTATCAGACCAGGGGTCAAATTTCATATCACAGCTGTTTAAGGGAGTAATGAACAGTTTGAGGATAAAACAGTTTAAGTCAACAGCTTATCATCTGGAGTCACAGGGAGCTTTGGAAAGATGGCACCAAACTTTAAAAAATATGATGAGAGTAGACGGTCAGGATTATCCACAGGATTGGGGTGGAAGAAAGAAGCAGAGGGTGTGTCATGCAAATATGCTCAAAAAGTACTTTGACGGGGAAGAGGAACAAAAAGAGCTATTAGTGATGATGGATGATGAGAAAGAGGTAGAAGTGCATGACTCTGAAATTGATTTCCTCTAATCAAATTGGATAATGAGGGGGTGCTTGAAAATTTAAATGAAATATTGAGTTACCTTCCAAAGAAGTGATTTGGAAAAGCTTTTGCAGTCACACAAATAAATTTGTGGGAATACAGCAGGAAAGACAGATTTGGCTTTACATGATGTCACTGTACAGGTTTCATCTTCAATAAGGCAATATCCTTATAGATTAAATCCAGCAAAGTTATCGCAAATACAAAAAGAAATTGATTTCATGCTTCAAAATTACATAATTGAGTCTAGCTGCAGGAACTGGAGTTTGCCTGTTGTACTGGTACTGAAACCGAATGGAACACAAAGACTGTGTGTGGACTATCGAAAGGTGAATGCAGTGACAACAGCTGATTCATATACTTTACCACATTTGGAAGATTGTATTGAGAAAGTGGGACAATCAAAATTTATTACAAGGATTGACTTGCTAAAAGGATATTGGCAGCTACCGTTGTCGGAGATAGCAAAGGAAATATCAGATTTTGTGATGCCAAATCAACTATATCAGTTTAATGTCATGCCATTTGAATGAAGAATGCATCTGCAACATTTCAAAGACTGACAAACTAAGTAATTGCAGGTCTGAGTAATTGTGCTGTTTATATTGATGATCTAATAGTTTTCAGTCATACATGGGAGGAACATTTACAACATCTGGAAGGATCATTTTCTCGATTACAAGAAGCTAATTTGGTGATGAACTTGGCTAGAAGTGAATTTGCAAAAGCGCAAGTTACATATCTAGGCCATACCATTGGACATGGTAAAGTGGCTCTGACAGATGCAAAAGTCAAAGCTATCTTAGATTTCCAGATGCCTACAGCAAAATGAGAAGTTCTGAGATTTCTGGACATGAGTGGGTTTTACCGGAAATTTGTACCAAATTTTAGCCAAGTGGTTGCTCCACTGACTGAACTATTTAAAAAGAACAAGAAGCTTCAATGGACCCTGGAGTCAGGAGTTATTCGATAATTTCAAAACTGCATTGACTATGCCACCAGTTTTGGCAGTACCCAATTATGCCAAGCAATTCAAGTTGGCCATTGACGCAAGCGATATAGGCATTGGGGCTGTACTGTTACAGGAAGATGACAGCGGAATTGAAAAACCGATAGAGTATTTTTCACAGAAGCTGAATGTACAACAGAGAAGGAGAAGGGTTTGGTGTTAGCATTGTAGCATTTTGAAATTTATGCTGCAAACAATTGATTGGAAACAATTGTTTATACGGAACACAATCCTTTGAAGTTTTTGAACATATTTCAAGACAAAAGTGCAAGACTTTTCATGTGGCGTCCAATAGTACAGCTATTTAATCTACAGTTTATACATGTTGCTGGTAGAGAAAATCTGTTTGCAGATGCGTTATCAAGAGTTTGAAGCTTAAAGGAAAATTGGACATTTTTTTAAAAACCTCGACACTGAACTGTTATGTTAATGCATGCATGTGATAGTGTAATAAGTATAAGAGATAGCGGGAGATGGGTTATTAAAAATGAAGCTGCCTTTTAGAATTATGACAGTTCATTGTTCCATAGTGAGGGGGCTGTCATGAAAATATTAATGTATATAATGTGATTGGAAATTATTTTAAATTGGACCTGTAGTTGGGTCTGTGTCTGTGGGTGTGGTTGTGTGTGTTTTAATTGGATTAAAGACAGCTAGTCTGGGTGCTTTGATGAATAGTAGTTTTGAGATGTTAAACAGTAGGTAGAGGGTAAATTTGCATTTTGTTGAATAAACCATTCAAACACTGGAGGTGAAATCTTGCACCTAGCTAGGAGACACCAAGCAATATGTTAATATTACTAATAAAATTGGTACTATGAAAGGGGTTTTATTGTTAGAAGAGGTGGAGTTCAAAGGGCCTGGTGACACAATAAGAATTTGCATTCAAAGGGAAGGCTAGGTATGTACAGAAAAGAGTTTTGTGTGTGGGTCAAAGGCATGTGAGATCTCAGCCACCTATAAACCTACGACTGTCTGCAAAGGAAACAAATTGCAAGGGACCTTGTTTTGAATTCATAAGATAAAAAGTGCTTTGCTTGGTGTCTGTTTAGGTCTATAGGTTATTGCTACCTTGGTGAAGATTTACCTGAGAGTGATTAATTTGGAGATTTGTTTGATAGTTATTATGGAAGTAATTTGTAGACGTGTATGTGTTTAAATTTGTTGTTAAATTAATGTTCAATTTAATTTATATTAAAAAAAAATCTCTTGAGGCTTGGTGGGTTCCATTTCTGAAGTCAGAACTGCATTTCAAACATACCAATTGAAAATATAGGTTATGAAATTGTTTAAAGTTTCCCTCTGGGATTTTAAATAACTCAGCCTTTACAACTGCTGTGTCATAACATTCCCTTCTGAATGCTTCAACTGAACCTGCCTGCACCATACTCTCAGCCAGTGCATTCCAGATCCTAACCACTCACTGCATGAAAAAATTTCTCCTCATGTCTCCATTGCTTCTTTTGCCAATTACCTTAAATCTGGGCTCTCTTGTTTGCAATCCTTCCACCAAAGGGAACAGTTTCTCCCTATCTACTCTGTCCAGACCCCTCATGATTTTGAACACCTCTTATCAAATCTCCTCTCAAGTTTCTCTTCTCCAAGGAAACAGTCTGAACTTCTCCAGTCCATCTACGTAACTGAAGTTCCTCATCCCTGGAACCATTCTCATTAATCTTTCCTGCACCCCATCTCTAATGCCTTCACATCCTTCCTTAAGATGCAATACTTCTTTGAGGCCGAACTGGTGTTTTATACAAGTTTAACAAACTTCCTTGCTTTTTTACTCTATACCCCTATTTATAAAGCCCAGGGTACCATAGGCTTTATTAACCACACTCTCAACCTGTCCTGCAACCTTCAATGAGTTATGCATGCATGCACCTAGGTCTCTCACTGCACCACCTTTAGAACCGTATCCTTTATTTTATATTATTTCTCGCCAATCTTCCCACCAAAATGGATGACTTCACATTTCGCTGACCATGCTGTACTCCCTCAGTGATGCACTGTAAGGCCAGGTTCTAGGGCTCGAACTTGCAATCTTATGATTCTACTTGACTCTATCGAAAGAGTCAAGTGGGTGTAGTGGAAAGCCTACTTGTTAGACTCTTGTTAACCTAAACTGGGCACCAGGAAGGCAGTAGGATTGATGCACTATAATTATTTTGACTCTCCTCCCTAGGTGGATGACTTATTTTCTTCTTAGTCCCTCACTATTGAGGGGAGCAGAGCTGAGGGAGTTGAAGTCAACAGAATGGTCGATTAAACTAATGCTCCAAAATGAGCCATGTTCTATCACACCATATAATCTTTATCAGTTAACTTGTCCTAAGCAGGATTTAGTCTATTAGTCTATTGCCAAATCCAATTCCACTTCCCTATCTGCTACTGAAAGCTGTGGCCAGCTTCTCCCTGGCCCTCAACAGTAGCTCCCCCTGGCTGGCCACTTGGCACTGCAAGGTACTGCACAGGCAGTACAAACCAAACTGTCTTGTCAGCAGTTCAGGGCACAGTGCAAAGTGACAGTTTTCTTCCATTGAGCACATTTCTCCTAAATGTTAGGTGTCGGCCATGTCTCAGTGGTTAGTACTCATGCCTCTGGGTCACAAGTGGGTTCAAGGCCACACTCCAGGGACATGTGCACAATATCTAGGCTGACGCTGCCAGTGCAGCGCTGAGGGAGTGCTGTATTGTCACAGGTGCTGCCTTTCAGGTGAGATTTTAAGCTGAAGCTCCACCTTCCCTCCCAGGTGGATGCGAACGGCTCATGGTGCAAATTCAAAGGGTCCTGGCCTAAGGCCAATATTTAACGTCACTGGAAACAGATCACCAGGTCATTTGGCTCATTGCTGTTTGTGGGATCTTGCTGCGCACAAATTATCTGCCACATTTCCAATATACCAGTACTGGCCGAGGTCATCCATGAAGGCCCCGCCTTCTCAACCTCGCCCCTCACTTGAGGTGTGGTGACCCTCAGGCTAAACTCACCACCAGTCGTCTCCCTCTCTCTCTCTCTCTAATGAGAGAGAAGCCTACGGTCCTCTGGGACTACGACGACTTTCGTTTCACTTTCATTATAACGCCTGAAAAGTACTGCATTGATCATAAAGCACCCTGAGATTGAGAGAGGCGCTATATAAATGCAGGTTGCTTTTTTCCTAAATTATGAGTAGAAGTTTTTGGACGATTTAAAATAAAGTATGCTAGGGTCAACTCCAAATGGTTTCATCAAATTTCGGTACAATTCACAGATTATTTGGAAGGACTCCCTGCTCTAACCTATGTGGTTGAGAAAAAGGCTGCAGGTTGGATGAGTAAATTGACCATGGCACTGTTGTTCAGGGAGCTAGTGGGGGGGAGTGAAAAGGACAGCATAGCTAGGGGGATGGACCCTGTTCTCTGCAGCCAAGAGCACAAGTCCTGTGTTGCCTGTGCGGTGCCAGGGTTAAGATCATCTCATCGGGGCTGGAGGGGAACTTGGAGTAGGAGGGGAAGGATCCACTTGTCGTGGTCCACGTCGGTACCAATGACATAGGCGCCACTAAGAAAGAAGTTCTACTAAGGGAGTATGAGCAGTTAGGAACGAAGTTAAAACATAGACCCTCAAAGGCGATAACCTCTGGATTACTACCTGAGCCACGAGCAAAGTAACATAGGGTAAATAAGATTAGAGAGTTAAACGTATGGTTCAAAGGTTGGTGTGGGAAAAATGGGTTTAGATTCATGGGGCACTGGCACCAGTATTGGGGAAAGAGGGACTGTACCAACTAGAATTAGAGCAAACAATTTAAAAATAATGGGTTTCCCATTTAAGACAGAGATGGAAATTTTTTCCTCTGAGGATCATTAGTCTATGGAATTCTCTTCCCCAGCGAGCAGTGGAGGCAGGGTTATTTAATATCTTTAAGGCTGAGTTGGATAGATTTTTGATTGACAAGCGAATTAAAGGGTAAAAGTGGGCAGACAGGAAAGTAGAGGCCAAAACCAGATCAGCCATGATCTTATCAAATGGAGGAGCAGGCTCGAGAGGTCCAATGGCCCACTCCCGCTCCTAATTCACATGTTCGCATCTCTCTTGTTGGGACTGTCTTCATTTAAACTGTGCTGGGACCAGTGACCTGGTGAATTGTATAACCAAGGCTGTAGAGAGGACCTTAAACGAAATAATTAGGTGGAGAGTTCACGTGAGGAGAGAGTTAGGAAGTTAATGAGAAGGGGCAAAGCAATATTGCAGGGTAGCTATATAACTAATAATAATCAAGGCGTAAAACAAAAACAGAATTACCTGGAAAAACTCAGCAGGTCTGGCAGCATCGGCGGAGAAGAAAAGAGTTGACGTTTCGAGTTCTGTCGAAGGGTCATGAGGACTCGAAACGTCAACTCTTTTCTTCTCCGCCGATGCTGCCAGACCTGCTGAGTTTTTCCAGGTAATTCTGTTTTTGTTTTGGATTTCCAGCATCCGCAGTTTTTTTGTTTTTATTTTTTTTGTTTTTATTTTTTTGTTTTTATATTAATAATCAAGGCGTGACAGGAAGGGACAGAGTGTACAAACATAAGAGTGCATCAGCAAATCGGGTGATTGGAGGGAAAATGGTAAAAATACAGAATTAAAGGCTCTTGCTCTGAATGCACACAGCATTCGACGCAAGATGGATGAATTGATAACATAAATAGAAATAAATGGGTATGATACAGCCAGTAGAGAAATGTGGTCGCATAGGAACAGGCTTAGGAGCAAGAGTAGGTCACCCGAGCCTGATTCGCCTTTCAATAAGATCATGGCTGATCTGATTGTGGTCTCAACTCCAAGTTCCTCTCTGCCCCCCACAGCAGCCCCACCCCTGCCGATCGCCCACCCGTCATATGGGGGCTGAACTTTTTTCAATTCATTCATGGGATGTGGGCTTCGCTGGCTGGGCCAGCATTTATTGCCCATCCCTAGATGCCCCTAGGAAGGTGGGGGTGAGCTGCCTTCTTGAACCGCTACAGTCCATGTGGTGTAGATACACCCACAGTGCTGTTAGGGAGGGAGTTCCAGGACTTTGACCCAGCGACAGTGAAGGAACGGCCGATATATTTCCAAGTCAGGATGGTGAGTACATCCTGTAGCTAGTACACACTGCTGCTACTGTGTGTCAGTGGTGGAGGGAGTGAATGTTTGTGACTGGCCAGGCTGGATTTGTCCTGCTTTTTATGTACATTTCCTACAATCTTCAGCCATACCTGGGCAATTTTCCACATTAGCAGGTAGATGCCAGTGTTGTAGTTGTACTGGAACAGCTTGGCTAGGGGCGCGGCAAGTTCTGGAACACAAATCTTCAGTACTATTTCTGGAATATTGTCAGGGCCCATAGCCTTTGCAGTATCCAGTGCCTTCAGCTGTTTCTTGAAATCACATGGAGTGAAGACTGGCATCTGTGATGCTGGGGACCTCCGGAGGAGGCTGAGATGAACCATCCACTTGGCACTTCTGGCTGAAGATTGTTGCGAATGCTTCAGCCTTATCTTTTGCGCTGATGTGCTGGGCTCCTGCATCATTGAGGATGGGGATATTTGTGGAGCCTCCTCCTCCAGTGAGTTGTTTAATTGTCCACCAGCCTTCACGACTGGATGCAGCAGGACTGCAGAGCTTAGATCTGATCCATTGGTTGTGGAATCACTTCGCTTTATCTATCACTTGCTGCTTATGCTGTTTGTCATGCAAGTAGTCCTGAGTTATAGCTTCACCCGGTTGACACCTCATTTTTAGGTAAGTCTGGTGTTGTTGTTGGCATGCCCCCCCTGCACTCTTCATTTTAACTGTAACAAAGAAGATTATGGAGGAGTTAACTAAATTTTTTACAAGATATGGTTTACCTAAAGAAATACAATCAGATCAGGATTCAAATTTTATGTCATCGCTGTTTCAGGAAATAATGAACAGTTTGGGGATAAAAGATTTAAGTCAACAGTTTATCATCCTAAGTCACAAGGGGCTTTGAAAAGATGGCATCAAACTCTAAAAACTGTGATGAGAGCGTATAGTCAGGATTATTCACAGGATTGGGATGGAGGAATTCCATTCTTGGTATTTGCTATTAGGGGCACCCCTAATGCATCAACTGGTTTCAGTCCTTTTGAACTAGCCTATGGTCATGAGGTAAGGGGACCACTGAAATTGGTTTATGAGAAATTGGTAGATCAAAATTCAGAAACTACTCTCCTGGATTACGTATCAAACTTCAGATGGAGATTGGACAGAGCATGTGAGTCGGCTAGGGAACATTTAAAGATATCACAGCAAGTGATGAAAGTGAAAGCAGGCAGGAAAGCTACAGCTTGGAATTTAGTTGCTGGAGAAAAAGTGCTAGTTCTGTTGCCAGCATTGGATGACTCAGTAAAGTTAATGTTTAGTGGGCCTTACAGGATCGAAAAGAAACTGAGTGGAGTAAAATTATTTAATAAATACTCCAGTTAGAAGAAAGAAGCAGAGGGTGTGTCATGTAAATATGCTTAAAAAGTACTTTGACAGGGAAGAGGACCAAAAGGAGGTATTAGTGGTGGTAGATAATGAGAAAGAAGTAGAAAAGCAGGATTCTGAAATTGATTTTCCTCTAATCAAATTGGATAATGAGGGGGTGTTGAAAATATAAATGTAATATTGAATTACCTTCCAGACAAGTGTCAAAGTGTTTTGGAAAAGCTATTACAGTCACACAAAGCTATTTGTGGAAATAAGTTAGGAAGGACAGATTTAGCTATACACAGTGTGTCTGTAGAAGTTTCATCTTCAGTAAGGCAAGATCCTTATAGATTAAATCCGGAAAAGTTATCACATGTACAAAAAGAAATTGATTTCATGCTTCACATCATTGAGTCCAGTTGGAGTAGCTAGAGTTCGTCTATTGTACTGGTACTGAAACCGGATGGAACACCATGACTGTGTGTGAACTATCAAAGGGTGAAGGCCTGACAAAAGCAGATTCATATCCTATACCAAGGTTGGAAGACTGCACTGAGAAAGTGGGACAATCAAAATTTATCATAAAGGTTGACTTGTTAAAAGGATATTGGCAAGTACCATTATCAGAGAGAGCAAAGGATGTATCGGATTTTGTGATACCAAATAGACTATACTGGTTTAAAGTGCTATTTAGTATGAAGAATGCACCTGCAACATTTCAAAGACTGACAAACAAAATAATTGCAGGTCTGAGCAATGGTGCTGTTTATATTGACGACTTGATAGTTTTCAGTCCTATTTGGGAGGAGCATTTACAACATCGGGAAGAATTATTTACTCGATTATAAGAAGCTAATTGAGTGATGAACTTGGCTAAAAGTGAATTCGCAAAAGCACAAGTTGCATATCTAGGCCATACAATTGGACATGGTAAGGTGGCTCAGAGAGATCTGAAAATCAAGGCTATCATGGATTCCCCAGTGTCTATAACAAAACAAGAAGTTTAGAGATTTTTGGGCATGAGTGGGTTTTATTGGAAATTTGTACCAAATTTTAGCAGTGTTTTTGCTCCACTGCCAACTATTTAGAAAGAATAAGCAATTTCAATGGACGCAGGAGTTTCAGAAGGCATTTGACAGCTTGAAAACAGTATTAACTATGACACCAGTTTTGACAGTACCCAATTATGTCAAGCAGTTTAAGTTGGCTCTAGTGATATAGGTATTGGGGCTGTACTATTACAAGAAGATGAAGATGGAATTGAAAAACCGATAGGGTATTTTTCATGAAAGTTGAATGTACAACAGAGAAGATATTCAACAATCAAAAAGGAAACTTTGGGTTTGGTTTTACTGTTGCAGCATCTAGAAATTTATGTGGCAAACAATTCTCAGAAACAATTGTTTATACAGATCACAGTCCTTTAACGTTTCTGGAGAAATTGCGAGATAGAAGTGCAAGGCTATTCAGATGGAGTTTATTACTGCAAACCATTAAATCTACAGATTGTACATGTTGCTGGGTGAGCAAATATGATTGCAGATGCTTTATCAAGAGTCTGAAGGGAAAATTGGACATTTACAAACCTGGACTCTGGACTCTGGACTGGAATGATTTCTGTTGATGCGAAGGATTTGTATATACATTGTTATGTTAATGCACGCATCTGGTAATGTAATACTGTAAGTATATAGATAAGTATAGGAGATAGTATGAGATGGGTTATTAAAAATGAGTCCGTCTTTTTAAATTATGACGGTTGATTTTTCAATACAGAGGGGGATGTCAGGAATATAATGAATTCCATAATGTTATTGGAATTGTAAAATAGAGTGATAGTGAGATGTATCTATACGTGTCTGTGTGTGTGAGAGAGACTTAATTGAATTAGAGGCAGCTAGTCTGGGTGCTTTGATGTAAGAAAAGTTAATGTTTGAACTGTTAATTAGGTAAAAATGGGGGATGTTTAGAAACATAGGTGCCAAGGGAACATTTGCATTGTTAAATAAACCAGACTAGATTGTTCTCAAAAGAGAGAGTGAAATGTATTACCTAGCCAGGTGAAGTTTAGAAAGAGTGTGTTTATTTTTCCCAAAGATTGCTGGTAAAACTTAGTGCTATGAGAGATTTTTATTATCAGAAAGATAAAGTCCAAAGACATTGTGAAACAATGGGAATTTGCATCCAAAGGGGAAAATATGTATAAAGGAGTGAATGTTGTATGTAAGGGAAGGCAGTCTAAGATTCAACAAGTGTGAAAAGCCTTCGGCATTTATGCCTCTAAACAGCTGCCTTCAGGGACCGAAGTTAAAAGAATTCACATTGAATCCAACTATTCATTGGATGTGGTAAGGTGGCTCAGAGAGATGTGAAAGTCAAGGCTATCGTGGATTTCCCAGCACCCACAACAAAACAAGAAGCTTTACTTTGCCTGGATCTTTTAAAATCTATGTGTTTTACTGTTGCCTTAACAAAAGTGTAACTGTGAGTTAAATTAATTAAGGGATTTAGGAGTTATTATAGTAGTAATTGGTAGACATATGTATGTGCTTACAAACTTTTCTTTTATTAATAAATGTTTACTTTGGTTTTATAAAAACTTCTTAAGACTCGGTGGCCTTATTACTGAATTCAAAGCCTGCATCTCGAAATATACTAATTGAAAATTAGTTGTGACAGTTGTTTCAAGTTTCCCGCTGGGATTTTAACAGCTCAGCATTTACCATCTGTTGTGACATAACAAACTGAATATCCAAGAGTATTTGACAGAGTACAGAAAGAAAGGAAAAGGATGAGAGGAGTACAGTAGTGAGAAATGACCTTGGTTTGGAGGATAAATCCATAGGAAAGTTATGGCACAGAAAGAGGCCATTCAGCCCATCGTGTCTGCATCAGCCTAAAAAGAGAAGAAAAACAACTGGCCACTCATTTTAATCCCACTTTCCAGCACCTGGTCCATTGCCTTGCAGGTTACAGCACTTCAGGTGCAGACCCAAGTACCTTTTAAATGAGTTGAGCATTTCAGTCACAACCACCAACTGAAGCAATTAATTCCAGACGGCCACCACCCTCTGGGTGAAAAGGTTTTTCCTCATGTCCCCTCTAAGCCTTCTATCAATCACCTTAAATCTATGTCCCCTGGTAATTGACCCCCTCAGCTAGGGGAAACAGGTCTTTACTATCTACCTTATCTTGCCCCTCATAATCTTGTACACCTCAATTAGGTCAACACTCAGCCTCCTCTGTTCTAAGGAAAACAACCCCAGCCTATCCAATCTCTCCTCATAGCTGCAATTTTCAAGCTCTAGCAACATTCTTGTAAATCTCCTCTGCACTCTCTCCAGAGCAATTATGTCATTCCTGTGATGTGGTGACCAGAACTGTACACAAAGTTCCAGCTGTGGCCTAACCAGCATTTTACACAGTTCCATCAATACATTCCTGATTTTGTATTCAATACCTTGATGAAGTAAAGCAATCCATTTGCTTTCTTGACTAGCTTATCCACCTGTCCTGCCACCTTCAGGGACCTGTGGATATGCACTCCAAGGTCTCTCACTTCCTCAACAGCTCTCAATATCCTCCCATTTATTGAATATTCCCTTGATTTGTTTGCCCTCCCCAAATACATTACCTCACACTTTTTCCGATTGAATTCCTTTTGCCACTTTTCCGCCTGTTCAACCAAACCATTGATATCATTCTGGAGTCAACAGCTATCCTCGTCACAATCAAGTACATGGCCAATTTTTGTGTCATCTGCAAATTTCCCATCATGCCTCCCACATTTAAGTCCAAATCATTATTATCACAAAAGCAGCCATCGACTTGTTTCCTGTCGCTCAGCCAATTTTGGATCCAACTTGCCACCTTCCCCTGTATCCAATGGGATCTCACTTTTCTGCCAATCTGCCATGTGGGACCTTGTCAAATGCCCAACTGAAGTCCATGTAGACAACATCCACTACACTACCCTCATCAATCCTCCTTGTTACTTTTTTTAAAATTCCTTCATGGGATGTGGGCTTTGCTGGCTGGGCCAGCATTTATCGCCCATCCTTAGTTGCCCTTGAGAAGGCGGTAGTGAGCTGCCTTGTCATGACACACCGGTTGGTAAAGGCAGGGTTATTTAAAATCCCAAAGGGAAATTTGGCTCACTCCATGTGATATCAAGAAACGGCTGAAGGCACTGGATACTACTAAGGCTATGGGCCCTGACAATATTCCAGCAATAGTACTGAAGACTTGTACTTCAGAACTTGCCGTGCCCCTAGCCAACCTGCTCCAGTACAGCTACAACACTGGCATCTATCCGGCTATGTGGAAAATTGCCCAGATATATCCTGCACACAAAATGCAGGACAAATCCAACCCGACAAATTACCACTCCATCAGTCTACTCTTGATCAGCAGTAAAGTGATGGAAGGAGTCATCAACAGTGATATCAAGCGGCACTTGCTTAGCAATAACCTGCTCACTGAAGCCCAGTTTGAGGTCTGCCAGGGCCACTCAGCTCCTGACATCATTACAGCCTTGGTTCAAACATGGACAAAAGAGCTGAAATTCTGAGGTGAGGTGAGAGTTGACTGCCCTTGACATCAAGGGCACATTTGACCGAGTGTGGTATCAAGGAGACCTAGCAAAACTGGAGTCAATGGGAATCAGGGGGAAAACTCTCACTGTTGGATTCACACCTAGCACAAAGGAAGATGATTGTGGTTGTTGGAGTTCAGTCATCTCTGCCCCAGGACATCACTGCAGGAGTTCCTCAGGGTAGTGTCCTCGGCCCAACCTCTTCAGCTGCTTCATCAATGACCTTCCTTCAATCATAAGGTCAGAAGTGGGGATGTTCGCTGATAATTACTCAATGTTCAGCACCATTTGTGATACAGTTCACGTCCAAATGCAGAAAGGCCTGGACAATATCCAGGCTTGGGCTTTCAAGTGGCAAGTAACATTCACGCCAGACAAGTGTCAGGCAATGACCATCTGCAACAAGAGAGAATCTAACCATCACCCCAATATGTTCAATGGTATTATCATCACTGAATCCCCCACTATCAACATCCTGGGGGTTACCATTGACCAGAAACTGAACTGGATTGGCATATAAATACTGTGGCTGCAAGAGCAGGTCAGAGACTAGGAATCCTGCAATGAGTAACTCACCTCCTGACTCCCCAAAGCCCATCCATCATCTACAACGCACAAGTCAAGAGAGTGATGGGATACTCCCCACTGTAGCTCCCACAACACTCAAGAAGCTTGACACCATCCAGGACAAAGCAGCCCACTTGATTGGCACCCCATACACAATTCACTCCTTTCACCACTGACACACTATAGCAGCAGTGTGTACCATTTACAAGATGCACCACAGAAATTCCCAAGCCTCCTTCGACAGCATCTTCCAAACCCACGGCCACTACCAGAAGGACAAGGGCAGCAGATGGATGGGAACACCATCACCTGAAAGCTCCCCTCCAAGTCACTCACCATCCTGACTTGGAAATATATCGCCGTTCCTTCACTGTCGCTGGGTCAAAATCCTGGAACTCCCTTCCTAACAGCACTGTGGGTGTACCTACACCACATGGACTGCAGTTGTTCAAGAAGACAGCTCACCACATCTCGAGGGCAATTAGGGTTGGGCAATAAATGCTGGCCCAGCCAGAGAAGCCTACATCCCTTGAATGAATGAATGAATAATAGCAGGGAACAGAGAGTAGGGATAAATGGATCATTTTCAGGCTAGCAAACTATAACTACTAGGATGTGACAGGGATCAGTACTGGGGCCTCAACTATTCACAATATATATTAATGACTTAGATGAAGGCACTGAGTACATTGTAGACAAAATTGCTGAAAAGGTAACATGAGAAAAAACTTTATCATACAGTGAGTGCTTAGGGTCTGGAATGCAATGCTGAGAGTGTGGCGGAAGCAGGTTCAATAGAGGTATTCAAAAGGGCATTAGATCATTATCTGAATAGAAACAATCTGCAGGGTTATGGGGAGAAGGCAGGAAAATGGCACTAGATGCTTATTGGGAGAGCTAGTGCAGGCAAGATGGGCCAATTGCACTGTAACAAAGATAGATAGGAAAGCAAGTTGTGAGCAGTACACAAAGAGCGTGCAAATGGATATAGGTAGATTACGTGAGTGGACAAAAATTTGACAGATGGAATATATTGTGGAAAAATGCAAGGTTGTCCACTTAGGTGGAAAGAATAGAAAAGTAGAACATTGTTTAAGTGGAGAGATATTTCAGAATGCTGCAGTACAGAGGGATCTGAGTGTCCTTGTACACCCTTGTACCAAGTTGCACAAAGTACAGGGAGGGAGAGGTAGCACTAGTATAGAGAATAGTAAGTTAATAGGTGAAGTCGGGGTGAGGGAGAAAGTAACAAAATCTAAATCTAAATCGGGATTATTATGCATTAAGTGAATGCACGGTGTATGGTAAACAAGATTGGGGACTTACAGGCGCAGATTGCCATGTGGAAATGTGATGTTGTGGTGATAACAGAGACCCGGCTCAAGGAAGGGCAAAACTGGGTGTTAAATATTCCTGGGTACAAGGTGTTCAGAAAAGATAGGAAAGGAAGGAAAGGGGGAGGGGTGACAGTATTAGTTAAGGAGAGCATTGCAGTGCTGGAGAAAGAGGATGTCCCAGAGGGTTCAAGGACAGAATCAATTTGGCTAGAGCTAAGGAACAAAAAGAGTGTAATTACATTGCTTGGTGTAGTCTATAGATCGCCAAATAATGAGAAGGATGTAGAAGAACAAATCTGCAGGGAAATTACAGAGTGATGCAAACATTATAGACTAGTTATAATGGATGACTTTAATTACTTGAATGTAGACTGAGACAGTGATAATGTAAAGGTTGGAAAGGAGCAAAAGTTCCTAGATTGTGTTCAGGAGAATTTTCTACAGCAGTGTGTGTACAGTCCAACAAGAAAAGACCTGGCTCTTGGAAATGAGGTGGGTCAAGTAGATCAGACATCAGTGGGGGAACATTTAGGAGCCAGTGATCATTGTATTGTATGTTTTATGATGATGATAGCAAAGGACGATAGGCAATCCAGAATAAGAATAATTAACCGCACAAAAGCCGACTTTGATGGGGCAAGAACAGAGCTGGGCCAGATAGACTGGAGCAATAGATTGGTGGGAAAAACTGTAGCTGAACAATGGGCTACCTTCAAAAAAAGAATTGGTTCGGGCACAGTCAATGTATTTTCCATCGAAAGGGAAAGGTAGGGCAAACAAATCCAGAGCTCTCTGGATTAAAAAGGAGATTGAAATTAAGATAAAGAAGAAAAAGTGTGCTTATGACATGTGTCAGGTAGAAAATACAATTGAGAACCAAGAGAAATACAGAAGGTTCAGAGGGAAGGTGAAATGCATAATAGAAAAGCGAAGAGGGATTATAAGAAAAGACTGGCAGCCAACATTAAGGGGAATCCCAAAGTCTTCGATAGGCATATAAATAGTAAAAGGGTGGTAAAAGGAGTAGGGCTGATTAGAGACCTAAAAGGGAATTTACACATGGACAAAGGGGCCATGGCTGAGGTATTAAATGAATACTTTGCATCCGTCTTTACCAAGGAGGTAGATGCTGCCCAGGCCTTGGTGACAGATGAGGAAACTGTCACTGGAAGGGTTCAATATTGATAAGGAGGAAGTGTTGAATAGGTTGTAAGTACATAAAGTTGACAAGGCACCAGGACTGTATGAGATACATCCAAGGATATTGAAGGAAGTGAGAGTAGAAATTGCAGGGGCACTGGCCATAATCTTTCAGTCCTCCCTAGACTCAGGGGAGGTGCCAGAGGAGTGGAGAATTGCAAACATTACACCCTTGTTCAAAAAAGGTTGTAAGGATAAGCCCAGCAATTACAGACCAGTCAGTTTAACTTCAGTGGTGAGCAAGATTCTAGAAGCAATTATTTGGGATAGAATTAGTAGTCACATGGAAAAATATGGGTTGATAAGGAAGAGCCAGCATGGATTTCTAAAGGGGAAATCATGTTTAACTGACTTGCTGGAGTTTTCTGAAGAGGTAACAGAAAAGGTCATCGAGGGTAATTCTGTTGATGTGATGTACATGGACTTTCAAAAGGCATTTGATATAGTGCCACAGACTTGTGAGAAAAGTAGCAACATGGATACAAAATTGGCTGAAATGGTTAATGGGTATCTTTTGGGCTGGAGGAAGGTTTGTGCTGGAGTTCCCCAGGGGTCGGTATTGGGACCCTTGCTTATCCTGATATATATTAATGATCTAGATCTTGGTGTGCAGGGAACAATTTCAAAGTTTGCGGATGATACGAAGCTTGGGATTGTTGTAAACTGTGAGGAGATCAGTGTAGAACTTCAAAAGGACATAGACAATTTGGTGAAGTGGGCAGATAGGTGACAGATGAAGTTCAATGTGGAGAAGTGTGAGGTGATGCATTTTGGTAGGAAGAACATGGACAGACAATATAAAATAAGGGGTGAAATTCTGAAGGGGGTGCAGGAGCAGAAAGACCTGGGTAGATCTGCATAGATCATTGAAGGTGGCAGGACAGAGGGAGAGAGCAGTTAATAAAGCATTTGGTATCCAGGGCTTTATTAATAGGGGCATAGAGTACAAGAACAGGGAGGTTATGCTGAATATAAAACACTTGATGGACCTCAGATGGAGTATTGTGTACAGTTCTGGGTGCCACATTATAGGAAGTATGTGAACACATTGGAGAGAGTGCAGAAGAGAATTACAAGAATGGTTCCAGGGATGAGAAACTTCAGTTATGAGGATAGATTGGAGAGGTTGGGACTGTTCTCTTTGGCGCAAAGTAGGCTAAGAGGAAATTTGATAGAGATGTTCAAGATCATGAGGGGCTGGACAGAGTAGATAAGGAGAAGCAGTTCCCACTCATAAAAGGATCAAGAACGAGAGGGCACAGATTTACTGGTTTGCAAAAGAAGCAAATGTGACGTGAGAAAAAACTTTTTCACACAGCGACTGGTTCAAGTCTGGTATGCACTGTCTGGAAGTGTGGCAGAGGCAGGTTCAATCGAGGCATTCAAGAGGGCATTGGGTGATTATTTGAATAGAAACAACATGCAGGGATATGGGGAAAAGGCAGGGTCAAGGGTCAAGGGGGGGTGCATGCAGGAAAGGGAAGTTAAAGCCACAATCAGCTCAACAATGACCTTATTGAATGGTGGAGCAGACTCGAAGGGCCCAATGGCCTTCTCCTGCTCATATTTCTTATGTTCCTATTTGGACTATCCCTCCACCACATGCAACATTACTCCCTGGCTTAAATGATTTCATTTTCTCTCATTTCTGTTGGTGAAAACTATTGGCAAAGCCTCAGATCTTGGAATATACTAGGCAAGATTGCCCTACAGTAACATCTCTGCAGGTTTCACTGGTAGCTTAAGAGCCAATAAATCCCTCCTGGAAGGAAAACAAAAGAGTGAGAATGTGTGCAAGAGTAAGTGGCTGCGTGCCTGTGCATGTGCCTGTGTGCCAGTGCAGGTATCTCTATACCTGTGCATGTGCCTGTGTGCCAGTGCAGGTATCTCTAAATCTGTGCATGTGTGTGTGTGTCTGTGCATGTATGTGTGCAACCATACATTCCTCCTGCATATCCCTGATTTTCATTGCCTAAACATTGGTGACTGCATCTTCAGCTCCTTGGGCCCTAAGCTCTGGATTTATCTCTCTAAATTTCTCTACCACTCTCTCCTCCTTTAAGTAGCTCCTTAAAATCTATCCCTTTGTTCAAACCTTCGGTGACCTACCCCATTATTTCTGTATGTGGCTCAATGTCAAATTTCAGTTTGATCATCACTCCTGAGAGGCACCTTGGGATGTTTTACCTAGTTAAAGGCATTATATAAATGCAAGTTCTTTTTCTATGTGTTCGTGAGTGTGTGTGTGTGCTTGTGTGAAAGTATGCAAATGGAGGAGTGTAATGTGTGTTAGCGTGTGTGTATATTTGTGTTAGAGCATATGAGTAAGTGTGCATGTGGAGTGTTTGTGTAATTGCTTGTGTGCATCTGTTAGTCTGTGCGTAAGTGTGTGTATTGGCCCGTGTGTAAGTGCGTGAATTATTGTGTGTGTGTGTGTGTGTGTGTGTGTTAGTCAGTGTGTAAGTGCGTGTATTGGCCTGTGTGTTAAGTGTGTGTATTAGTCTTTGTGTGTGTTAGTCTGTGTGTAAGTGCACATGAGGAGTATCTGTGTACTTGTGTATATGTGTTTATGTTAGTCTGTAAGTGTGTGTATTAATTTGTGTGCAAGTGTGTGTGCAGTGTCTATATTTATTTTTGTGTGTCTGTTAGTCTGTGTGTAAGTGCGCATGTGGAGTGTCTGTGTATTTGTTTGTGTATGTGTGTGTGTCAGTCTGTGTGTAAATGTATGTGTTAGTCTGTGTGTGAGTGTTTGTGTTAGTTTGTGTGTGACAAAGTGTGCGTGTTAGTTTGTGTGTAAATGTGTTTAAGTTTGTTAACGTGTGCATAATGTCTCCCTCTGCAAATTAAAGAATGTCAACCCTAAGCAGCTGTGGTGACTCACCAAATATAATATTTACAAGTTCTTCCATGCCCCACCCAAAGATATAGAATTAAATTATGGTTTGTTTGTTTTAATGTGTTTATTAATCATATTCCTCGTATATACTGGGCCCAGCACTCCCACCATAACATCTTTGGCTTGCACTTTTTAAATAATTCTAATTGAAAAAATCTGACTGAGCAGATGCAGAGCAAAATGAAAGGATTTTCATCACCATAGAAACTGATTTAGAAAGGAAGAAATCTAGATGGTGAAATTCTGTCATTCACACGGTTTAGGGCAACCCCGTTCTAGAATTCAGTAGCCTGCTCACTTGGCCTGAGGCTGTAGTGTTCTATAATGGGGCTATGCTATGCTTGAAGACTCAAAAATGGCTCTTAATTCTCCACATATCCCCTCCTGTTCAACCAGATCATCAAAATGGTCTATCATCTTCACTTTTCCTGAACTTACGCTTTCTCCCTTCCCTGAACAGGATCAATCTTCCATACCACCCTCCTCATGGGAATATAGCTCCTGTCTTTCCATCTCTCTCTCTTTCTCTGTGTCCCCCGGGTCACAGGAGTTTACTCATTGCAGATACAACCCTAGACGTCTGCGTACTGCCTGGTCTCATCCACTCTCCCTCCACTTTCTCATCCCACCACCACCACCCCCCCCCACCAAACCCCTCTCCCCTGTCTATCCCCCTTCACTTCTCTCCGCTCTAACTTATATATCTCTTTTCTCTTTCCCATTTGTTTCGAGTCACTTTCTTCTGCCTGATCAGAGACCTAGACTGGGTGTACCTTGAGTCCAGGCAAGTTAAGAGCCAATTGTTTGAAGTGGCAATGAGTAATTATAGCCATATTTACTGGTAAAATGTGTATTTTATATAAAACATATTTGTTATACAATCTTACATAGAAGGCTATACACTGCAGTGGCTGTGGAAGAGTCACAGCAGCTGTATTTGTTTTTCAAGGAACATTATTGGGAAGTGCATTGCAATTGGAATGAATAAATTGGGAGGATAAAATGATTGATGCCTAATGAAGCAGTAAATAACCAGTTAAAAAGGGGACCTGAACACTTAGCCAATGACGAAGAATAAAACTGACCATCTCAACGTAATAGAGACAGGTTCAATATACACAAATACAACAAGAGCATGTGGATCTCCCATGGCATTGCTCATAGTTCAAGCACTGAGCGGCACATTACCTGCACTGAGGTGATATTGTCCGTTCCTTTTCACTGACATCATTCCAATATTCGTTCAAGAGCTTTGTTCCTCAACCACGCAGGTCAGGATGATTGGGATCTGACTGGTTTCCAGATTGTTTGGAGTGTTTTTTTCCCTTTATAATTGCCGAAGACTGAGGGAAATGTCACTGCAGTTTTAGCTCATTCATCTCTCCAGAAGCCATTCAGTGTGGGGGGGACATCGAGAGGTTTCAAGACTCCTTGGAAAAGCTGCTTAGTGATTGTTCCCCAGTTGAAAGTTTCACAACTGGACATTGGTAGGTCTTTGCCAGACAAGGTAAGGGTTACGGGACCAATGCAGGTAGAGTTAAGCTGAAGATCAAGGCTTGCAGGTATGACATGAAGGCCCTAAATGTTGATTCTCGCATCTGGGAGACACTCGCTGATGACTGAGAAATATAGTGACATCACCAGTGGGCTGGCGTGTGCCACCATGACGGTCAGTGGCTACAGCGGCTTGGCAACATGGCACCAAGACTAGAAACAACAAGCCTCAACCACACCCGATAACCACTTCACAGGCAGCACCTGGGGAAGAACCTGCCTCTCAGGGACCGGCCTCTTCAGTCATCAGCAAAAGTGCACCATATAGAGTGTGACCCCGTCCCCGTCAGATTTAATTTGAATCACAGGATATTTATGGTGCAGAAGGAGGCCATTCGGCCCATCGAGTCTGCACTGGCTCTCTGAAAGAGCACTCTACCTAGTCCCACTCCCCTGCCTTATCCCCATAACCTTACACATTCTCTCTTTCCAGATAGCAAACCTTTCGAATACCTCGATCAAACCTGGTCCCATCACCCTCTCGGGAAGTTTGTTCCAAACTCCAACCACCCTCTGGATGAAAACATTGTTCCTCACACTGCTGTTACTCCTTTTGCCAATTATTTTGAATCTGTGCCCTCTAGTTCTTGTACGTATGTCCATCATTTTAGGCAGATGGAAGGATGCCGACAACACCAACAGATCAGGCAAGACCTAAATGAACGACGGAACAGCCTCTAAGGGCCTCCTCCTATTCCTTTGCTCCATTCTAGGCTACGTTTTCCCCAAGTGGCCATCATCCCTGTTCTCTTTTCTTGTGTCACTCTCCCCCTTGTCTTGGTTACTGTCTCTCCGGAGCTTCACAAGGGGACAATGTGGAAGGTGCCATGGTCAGCTGGGCATGTGGGGGGGGTGGCTGTTGGGTTAAGGAAGGGGTTAGCACACAGCAATTGGAACTGGCAGAGGGGATGCGGTTGACAGTATGATTCCTGTTTGACCTGGCCCAGAGCTCAGGGCTATGGGTATATATATGGCCGGTTGTTTATTAGCAGGTCTTAGCTGGGTTCTGATTCCGTGTTGGACAAGGGGTAAATTATGAACTCATTGGGCCCCCTCCTGTAGTCTCCACTATCACAGTTGGCAGTGGGAGGAAAGGGTTGATCATACTGACTTGCACAGTGCTAAAGTAGCACTATTGATTTCTCTTAATACTGTAGTAATGTTAGCCTCTTTTCTTAAATATGGGACTCTGGTTTAAATGTAAAGCAGTGACCAATAATAGTTGAGTCGAAACTGAACCCACAGTTTCACTATGAAGTAATCACCCGAATGAACTGAATTAAAGCCAAACGATTGCAAAGTCGTTTCAGAAAGACGCAATGGAGGCAAGGACAAAAGTTAGTCCCCACAAAAGGAAACCATTGGGGTAAATATTGTTGTTTTAATGTAGAATGGAAGGAATTAACTGGTGCTGGACAATACAGAATCAAAGACAGACTTATAATTACAGGTTTCACTTGGCAGAATATCAATCAGATTAAACAAGAGAGTAATTATCAACAAGATAACAAATAAAAAGGAGTCATACTGGTCTTGTTAGCCCAATGGGAAAAATACTCTTTAGTAAGGAAACTAGTTTATTATGTTATTGTAAAGGCCCATTGTATTATATCCTTACATAGCATTTTAATGTTTTGTTAAATCATAAAATCAATAGAACCAAGGTAAGGGAGACATATTTAAAGTCTCAGATGGTGGTGAGTATTTCTATTTTTAAAGCTTAGGCCAACCTATATGCTGAGCTCAGAACAGTAACATGTTGCTACAGTCAGAACTGTAACATGTACCTACCGTCAGAACTGTGACATGTACCTACAGTCAGAACTGTAACATGTACTTACAGTCAGAACTGTAACATGTACTTACAGTCAGAATTGTGATGTGTACCTACAGTCAGAACTGTGACATGTACCTACAGTCAGAACTGCGGCATGTACCTACAGTCAGAACTGTAACATGTACCTACCATCAGAAACAGTAACATGTACCTACAGTCAGAACTGTAACATGTACCTACCATCAGAACTGTGACATGTACCTACAATCAGGACTGTAACATGTACCTACCCTCAGAACTGTGACATGTACCTACCATCAGAACTGTGACATGTATCTACAGTCAGAACTGTAACCTGCACCTACAGTCAGAACTATAACATGCACCTACAATCAGAACTGTGACATGTGCCTACAGTCAGAACTGTAACATGTACCTACCATCAGAACTGTGACATGTACCTACCATCAGGACTGTAACATATACCTACCATCAGAACTGTGACATGTAACTACTATCAGGACTGTAACATATACCTACCATCAGAACTGTAACATATACCTACCATCAGGACTGTAACATGTACCTACCATCAGAACGGTAACATCTACCTATCATCAGAACTGTACCATGTACCTACCATCAGAACTGTAATATGTACCTACCATCAGCAGAACACAGACCTGCAATCCATCGCGGTAGCCATGGGTGAGTTACTGCACGTGAGAGGGAAATAGGGAACCATGACATCCCTCCAGGTTTTCCATCCCCTCAAGGAGTGAGGCTGGGGCCCTCGACACCTGAAGGGAGGAGGAGCCACAGCTGAACACCCTTGGATCATCCACTCAGGATTCTCAGAGGATGTCCTCTCCCGCCGAGTTCCCTTTGCCTGTGACCACCCTCAACCTCATTGTCTCTCACTGCAATGGGAGCAGCCGGCCCAGAAGAGGAAGACAGCCAAAGAAAGCCGGGGCCCCCAAGTCTTGGGCTTTCCAGAGGACCCATGCCAAAGTCACCAGAGGCAACAGGGGCAACCATTGCACAAGCTGTCTCCACCCCTGCTGTGGATGTCAGGGCAGCACCTAGAAGTCTAAGGCATTCAAAAGTTAAGAAATTCTCATCACAGCTGCTCGCACGGGTGAACATATTTTGTCACTTTACAATCTGGAAATATATTCACTTTCACTGAGTAATGTGTAATGGTGTCTTTCAGCTTCATTGACAGGCTTTGTGAGTCCTCCCACTATGTGCCCCCCCCCCCACCCACCCACTGGCAGTTCAGCTCCACGCAGCTGACCCACGAGTGATTCTGGAGGGAGAAGTGTGTGTGTGTGTGTGTGTCACCCATTTCCCTTCCCCCAAATGGCATCACCTTCCACCTCCCCTCCGTCACCTGCCAGCCACAACGCTTTTCCTTCGTGGATGTCCAGGCGAATGTGCACGTTCCCTTCCTTCCCGAAAATCCCACTCCCATCCATATCCACCTCCCGAACCTCCTCCCTCCCACCCCCAGGGTTCGTGTCGGCCTCCGAGTCTCCGCCAATCACCCTCACTGTCCCTTCTACCGCTACTATCGCAGCCTTGCCCTCCCACCCTCACTCTGCCCTTGGTCATTCTCATCATTCCCTCATACCATGCCCACCCTCGCTTCAGTCCCGAAGAGGCACTCATAGACTCATCAGAGCCCTCCCTTGGATTTTCACCTGGGCATCGCCACCCCTCTGGACTCCTTCTCTTCTTGGAACTCCCCCACCCCCATTTAGTACATCCCCCTTCCTGACCCCTTCCTCCACCCTTACTTTGTCCTCCAGCCTTACTCCTTCCTCTCCCCCAGACCTCTTCCTGCCCCTGTGCTCCTTCCCCAATCCAGACTCCTTCCTACCCCTGGATCCTTTCCCCTTTTTGGACTCCTTCCACCCAACCCCCCATGCGGGCCCCTTCCTCCCCCCCACACCCCTTCCTCCCCACCCCCCCCCCCCCCCCCCCCACCCCTGACTCCTTCCCCTCTCTGGACTCGTTCCCTTACACCTACCTCCCCAGTTGCCATCTTCTCCCCTGTTACCCCTCCCCATCCCAACCTCACCCACCAACACTTTCTTTCCGCCCCCCCTTACAACCTCACCCCTACTCAATACCTTAGTTCCCCCCTCCCCAGCCTCATCCACTCCGACACACCTTCCCCTCCTAGTCAAACCTAGATCTTCCTCTCCCAAACACAGCTTGTCCTTCCTCTCCACCCCCTTGACCATCATCTACTGTAAGCAGACCCTCAACGATGACTTTCCAACTTCCGTGGGCTGCTTCATGGCAGAGCCACTTCCATGAGAACCCACCCAGTGTGTGATGGACGTCCCTCCAGGGTCCCATTGCTGTCGGGCTCCAGCATCTTCTGGCTCATTCAGGTGTCCGCGACGTGAGCAAGGCCCTGGCGGTAAGTCCCTACTTCTGCACGTCACACTTGTCAAGACGGGTTCTGCACCGGCACGCTCTCCCGCTGATGTGGGCAGATAATCCAGCATGGGGTGGGGGGGGGGGGTGATTCCGGTGAGCTGGGCTTATCATGATATGCAGATGCATCATAATGAGGCTCCCGACGTCCGATGGTGAGAAACGCCGCCCGCCATTGGTCACTGGACAGGAAAATTGCAAACTGGTTTCACGACGCTGTGAAACCGGTTTTTGACCCCCTCACCATATTGTCCGCTTGCGCTGCCTAACACCCCAGCAAGCACGAGAAATTCCGCCCATCGTGTGAGTGAGGCAAGGGATTGAGACTTTGCTTTTCAAACATCCAGGGGCAGGCGTGTGGTAATAAATAACCTTCTTTATTTTTAAAATCACCAAAAAGCCTGCTGCTGGAATTTATGGCTTTATAAATAGGGACAGAGAAAACAAAAGCAAGGAAGCTCTATTAAATGTTTATAAAACACTGGATAGGCCCCAGCTGGAGTAGCACGTACAGTTCTAGACGCACCACACTTTAGGAAGGATATCAAGACGTTGAAGATGATGCAGAAGAGATTTATTAGGAATATACTAGGTATAAGGGGCTTCAGTTATGTGGAGAGACTGGGGAGGCTGGGCTTGCTCTCCTTAGGGCAGAAAGGCTTTGAGAAGATTTGATAGAGATGTTCAACATCATGAGGGCTTCCAAGTACAAGCGTGAAGATATTCGATATTATGGACTGTAAGATCATACTTTGCGAAAGTAGCCACAAACTCTACTAAGATGGGGGTGTGTACGGTAACATGTGACTGTGGACATTTAAAGTGTGGCCAGCGTTAGATTTCCGTGATCAATATTTTGTTAATCATGAACCTGAATAAGGGAACTTCACAGACATCTATGAAATTTAAGCAGCTCATTGTTTGAGGATGAACCAGTGTTGGAAGAACATGGGATCTCTAGACTATTGGTCTCGGAGTGCCGTATTGGACACAAGAGATTATTTGGGGTCAAGTTGGGCCAGAGATAAGAGCGAATGACCATTGTCAGCTTTTTCCATTGCATTGTAGTGGTCTGGACTCCAGAAGTGTGAACCCTGCAGGCATGTGACTGAAACTAACTTTCAGGGACTGTCGTTTAAAATATCCTGAACAAAGCAAATCCAGCAGAGAAACATCTGAAACAGCTGAACCATCATAGTTGAAAGTCTCCTAATGTAGCCAAAGTACTGTACTTGTTCCAGCTTTCAAGTCCACCTGACAACCAATCTGCTGGTTATTTATCTACAAGAGGCTATGCAGCTTCATGAGAATCTTTTGTTTCTAAAAGACCTTTACTCTAACTAAAGTATCAGCCAAGAAGACATCAGGCCTGTGTCAACATAGAGACTGAGTTATAAATTCCACTTTTATAAATACAGCTTTAACTACATCTGGATCTAATCTTTGCTGGTGTGATAGTGTAAGTGAGACAGGTGATTGAGTTGTTGCGTTTCAAACATCTGGGGCAGGTATGTGATAATAAATAATCTTCTTTATCTTTAAAATAACCAAAAAAACCTGCTGCTGGAATTTATTTTAAATGGGGAAAAATCACCCCTGAGGGTAAGGAAATACACAACCACACAACCTTACACACAAACATACAGGTCATGGGCTGGAAGGGACCACACAAATTCTGTCCGTAACAAACAAGGAGAGATTTTCCATTGGCAGAAGGATCGCTACCCAGAGGACACTGGGGTAATTAGCCAACGAAACAGAGACTACATGAGGAAACATTTTATTATATATTAGACAGTGAGTTATGATGACCTGGAATACACCATCTGAAAGGGTGACTGAAGCAGATTGAATAGAAAATTTCAGAAGAGAATTCGTTAAATGCTTAGAAGGCTATGAAAAAAAGAGCATGGTAAAGGGATTAATTGGATAACTCTTAGTCAGAGCCAATGGACCCAATGTCCCCCTCCTGTGCTCTATCGTTCTATAAACCACTTGTGTTTATGTAGCATCTTTAACCTGCTAAAACATCTTCAGTTGCTTCACAGGAACAGTTATCAAAAAACATTTGACACTGAGCCATAAGGGGTTATTGGGACAGATGGCCAAAAACTTTGTCAAAGAGCTAGGTTTTAAGGAGCACCTTGAAAGACAAGAGAGAGATAGAGAGGCAGATAGGATAATGGAGAGAATTCCTGAGTTTAGGGCCTAGGGAGCTGAAGACCTGGCCACCAATGGTAGAGAGATAAAAATCAGCGATGAGTAAGAATTGAGAGAATGCAGAGATCTCGGAGGGTCAAGAGCTGGAGGAAGTTACAGAGAAACTATAATTAGAACATGAATGCAGGATTGGTAAGTAGCCACAGACTCAAGGTGGATCTCAAGTCCAATAATCTTTGGATTTTGCTAACCTCGTCTGCTAACAGGAAGAGGTATTTGCTGAGTTCAAACTCCTCTACTGCCAACCATTCTACCACAAACCAGCTTCCACTGAAGATGCTGAATCATTGAAAGCATGCCTTGCTGAGCTAGCACACGCATATTGCGGGATTCCGAACAACCTGCCTGACTTTCGTATGCAAGGTGAACGTTTTATAGCATTGCAGGGCCTTAAGACCAACCCGGACTTATACATCACTAAACCTGACAAAGGGACGGGAATAGTTATCCTTAACAAATGTGACTGTATCAACAAAATGCACGCCATTCTCAATAACGGGTCCAAATTCGTATCCGTTGGAACTGGTGCTCAACACGACCGGACAGCCTTGCTCGAAAGTAAGCTATAAAAATGCTTAACAAAAACAGAATTACCTGGAAAAACTCAGCAGGTCTGGCAGCATCGGCGGAGAAGAAAAGAGTTGACGTTTCGAGACCTCATGACCCTTCAAAAGAACAGAGCGAGTCCTCATGACCCTTCAACAGAACTGAGTGAGTCCTAAAAACGCTTGCTGGACTTATGTAAGAGTAACGAGCTGCCGTGTGATAGATATGACAGGGTTCGTCCTCACAACTTGCTGCATCTGTGTATGTATAGGCTGCCCAAGACACACAAAAGTGATGTCCCTTTACGCCCTATCTTATCTATGACCAGTTCTGCACAACAAAAAGTTGGCCAAATAGTTGGGCAAAGTGTTACAACCACTTTTGAACAAGTTTCCCACATACACAGTGAAGGATTCCTTCACATTTCGAAGGCCATATAGGACTTGCATATAGATAGCAGTGCTGTGTCCATGTGTTCATTGGACATTGCTAGCCTATTCACCAATGTACCACTTAAGGAAGCCATAAATATTTGTGCTGCAGCACTATATCATGGCGATCTAGACCCACCACCATTGCATGAATCTGTATGCATTGAGCTTATGAACTTGGCAATTCCTGCAGTTGCGTTCAGCTTTAACACCATGTATGGTCAAAAGGATGGTGTTGCCATGGGATCCCCTCTAGGCCCAACTCTCACAAACATCTTTGTTGAGTTCCACAAGAAACATGTCTTCGATGGAATGACTCCCAAACTCCCACCCCTTGCAAATTTCCATTATGTGGATGATATGTTTGCTATATTTAAATCTGCAGCTGCATGTAACAATTTCCTTACATGTCTTAATTAGCTCCATCTTGTGCTCAAAATTTCAAATGAAATGGAGAAGTCAAATGGACTCCCTTTCCTTGATGTACTAGTTGAGAGATCTGCCAGGGGATTCTCCACCAAGGTCTACTGCAAGCTGACCTTCACTGGTCAATATACTCATTGGATTCCTATAGTTCCACATGCTATAAGATTGGTCATATCAGCAAACTCGTAAATAGGGCCTGAGCCGTTTGCTCACCATGCAAACTTGATGCGGAAATAGGAGCATCAAAGGCATCCTGCAGGATTATGGCTACTCTGATCACATCGTTTCTCGCTGTATATCGCGCAAACTCATGAACGGGCCTAAGCCTGTCACTTTCGGCTCTGAAAAGTACCCAGTCTACCTCAAATTACCCTGGAAGGACAAGGTACCTCAGAAATTTGAGCAACAGGTGTTTCATGCTGCCACTATGAAGTAGCAACACGCATGGTATTCACCATTAACAGGATGCTGCTGTCAAGCCAAAAAGATGTTCTGCCTATCACACAAATGAGTAATGTGGTATATGAATTTCAGTGCCAGTGTGATGCTAGGTATGTAGGCTGTATGTCCCAAAGACTGGCAGATCATCTCAAACAGTACGTCCCTTCCGCTGTTGCAATGGGCAGGGTACAAACCATACCCAACCATTGCATGGTTGCAAAACTCAAAACAGTGTCCAACATTAGAAGTGATTCCTCGATTCGACATTTGCTAAATAATCCTCAGTGTGCTAAGAATTAAGCGGACAGTCAATTTAATATTGTCAGTTAGGCTCGCAGTGTGGTACATTGTGTGTACTGGAAGCTGCAAATATTAATACACAGGGCCCTGTTCTTTGCAGACAGAAAGAACATATCCACACATGGGGCTGAATTCTCCCCCCGTCGGGGTGGGGGAAGTTGATGAGCGGGCGCATACGGGCACGCTTCCGATCAGAGGCGCGCTGCCATTTTATGTGGTCGGGCCAATTAAGGCTATCCCTTTCATAGTCCTCACCCGACATTGTTCTCAATTTATAGAGATCTTCACCGGACGCAAAAGTTTCATTATCTCCCACCCGGTACATCTTTGCACAGTTTCTGATCCTCAGTGTTTAAGGTACTGACCCTCTCACTGCTTGTAACAGCCTTTTGGCTCAACCATATTGCAATAAAACTAACCACATGAGCTATTGCAGCTTTATACTAAAAACCTTAGTTTTTAAAAAACATTTGACTAATGCCATATGGCCACTGAAACATTTCCAGTTTACAAGCTTGTTTTTAAAAAAAAATTTTATGAGTTTTCCACTACAACATGGAGCAGATTTCCTCTCCACAGCGTCCCAAGCCCTGAAGTTTCCCTCTTTGCTTTAATTATTGGTTTTGTTATAGCGATGTGCAATCTTCTGAAGAATGATGAAGCAGAGTCTATTGTTATATACACACATACATACATCCACCAGAGTGTCTATATAAGATAGTGGTAGCAGGAATGCTGTGAGCAGTTTTGGACTCCATAGTAAAGGATGCAGAGGCAATAGTGTGGGTATAACACTGATTCACTTCGCAGCCTTCCAGACTCAACATTGCTTTCAGTAACTGCAGCTGTTGATGATGGTTCCAATGACATTTACAGTTCCCTTAGACCTATTTTGCTTCTTTACCCTACCCCCTTTTGCCTTGCAATGTCTTTTTTTCCCGGTCATTTAAACACTCGTGTCCTCCACCCCATCACAGAAATTCGCTTTTGTTCTTTCCTCCCCACCCGCTTTCGCAGTCTTTGTACTAGCTGAAAAACTACGTTATCGTTAATATTTACCAGTTCTGATGAAAGGTGATCAACCTGAGCTGTTAACTCGTTTCCCTGACCTGCTTTTGTGGATGGGATGAGGATTACTGTTAAGTGTGTATGTATAACAGACTGCTCAGGTGAATAGCTGTTTCCATCTTGTAATTTTTATGCAATCAGCAATTTTCAGAATTACAGCATAGTATTCCTTCAAAACGGGCATATGCCAGTAAATAAATTCACTGGATCTGGTTGCCTCACAGGTGCCAAGGAGGGTGAGCATGCTTCTCTGTTACACTAAGTATTTTCCAAGTTTCCATCTCCTTACTCTCACAAAGCTGTGAACCTTTGCTGCTAATGTCTAGACACTAGGTACCCTTCCAGTCTTGCCAATGTGGCAGTTCTTAATGTATAGACACCGAGGATGAGCTATGGCAGCCTATTCCACTGCTGAAGCCATCACCGCCAATTCCAGTCCCTGTCAAATATTCACATCTACAGCAATACTCACTATATATCGAGCAGAAGTCCTGGCTGCTTTTGTTCCCTCCCTAGGCTACGTGCTGAGTGTGAACGTCCCTTACTGTTTCCTTGGTATAAACTGTTTCAGTTCTTCCATTGCAAAAGCAAAGCCTTCAGAGTGTATTAATCTTGCAATCCTTGAGTCTAATTACAGCTCTCTTAATGCATGAGTTGAGATAAAAGATATGAAGTCAAGGGTTTTGAATATTGTTGGAAAGGGAAACATGTTGCCAAAGCTTTTCATCTTGCACTTATCAGGACAAATTCAAGAATGTCAAATTTCAAATGATCACAACAATTTATACTACAGGGGAAAAGGGTACTGATTGGTTGGCAAACTGACTTGGATTGGCTGAGGCATTGTCATGAAAAGGGCAACAGGAAACTATAAGCTTCCAGGTCATTCAAAAAAGGCGTGAGGCTTAAACATATTCCTTTTGTTTGCAGAGAATGGGTCCCTGCATATGAATGTATATGAACATACTAATTATGGGCAGGAGTAGGCCATTTGGCCCCTTGAGCCTGCCCCGCCATTTGATAAGATCATGACTGATCTGATTGTGGTCGCTGCTCCACTTTCATGCTTGTTCCCTACACCTTTTGACACCATTATTAGTTGAGAATCTACCTAACTCTACCTTAAAAATATTCAATGATCCTGCCTCCATCTCTCTAGGGAAGAGGATTCCATAGATTCACGATTCTCCAAGAGAAAAAATTTCTCATCTCTGTCTTAAATGGGAGGCCCTTTCCTTTAAACTGTCTCCCCTAGTTATAGCCTGTCCCACAATAGGAAATATCCTTTTAATATCCACCCTAACACCAGCCCCCCCCCCCCCCCCCCCAGCGTATTATGTTTCAAGATCACCTCTCATTCTTCTGAACTCCTGTCTAACCTTTCTTCATTAGATAACCAACCCCATTCCAGGAATCAATCGAGTGAACCGTTTCCGAACTGTTTCTAATGCAATTATGTTCTTTCTTAAATGAGACTAAAATTGTACACACTACCCTTGATGTGGTCTCACCAAAGCACTGTAAAACTGTAGCAAAGCATCCCTACTTTTACATTCCATTTCCCTTGCAATAAATGCCAGCATTCCATTTACCTTCCTAATCACTTGCTGTATCTACATACTTTTTCTGATTCATATACCAGGACACCCAGATCCCTCTATACCGCAGAGTTCTGAAAGGTCTATTTAAAATGCTGCTTTTCTATTCGCCCTGCGAACGTGGGCAAGTTCACATTTTCCCACATTCTACTCCATCTGCCAAATTTTGCCCACTCAGTTAACCTGTCTATATCCTATTGCAGACTCCTTATGTCCTCTTCACAATGTACTCTGTCTCATCAACAAATTTAGCAACAATGCATCCATCCCTTCAACAAAGTCATTGATATATAGATTGTAAATAGTTGAGGCCTCAGCACTGATCCGTGGCACTCCAACTGTTACATCATGCCAACCCAAAAATGGCCTCTCTGCTCCCTGTTAGCTAACCAATCTTCCATTCATGCTAATATGTTATCCCTACACCATGAGCTCTTAATTTGTGTAGTAACCTTTGATGTGGCACCTTGTTAAATGTCTTCTGGAAATCCAAGTACACCGTATGTACAGGTTCCCCTTTATCCACATTGCTTGTTACATTCTCAAAGAACTCTAATTAATTAGTCAAACACTATTTCTCTTTCACAAAGCCATACTGACTCTGATTGCATTGAGATATTCTGAGTGCCCTGCCACAACCTCCTTAATAATAGATTCCAGCATTTTGCCTATGATAGATGTTAAGCTAAATGACCTGCTTCCTGTCTTCCTCCTTTCCTGAATAAAGGAGTTACATTTGCTATTTTCCAATCTGATGGTAACTATCTAGAATCTAGGAATTTTTTGAAAATTGAAAGCAACGCATCTACTATCTCAATAGCCACTTCTTTTAAGACCCTAGGATGAAAACCATCAGGACCTAGGGACTTGTCAGCCCTCAGTTCTAATAATTTTTTTCAGTACCCTTTTTCTGGTGATTGTAATTGTTCTATGTTCCTCCCGTCCTTTCAATCTTGATTTATAATTATTTCTGGGATGTTATTTGTATCTTCTATGGCAAACACAAAATATTTGTTCAATTCATCCATTTCCTCATTTCCCATTATTAATTCCAAGACTCTCATTCTAGTGGACCAATGCTCATTTTAGTTCCTCTTTCTTTTTAAATACCTGTAGAAACCCTTAGGGCCGGATTTTTGAGATGGGACATGGGCATGCGGGCTACGTTACAAGTTGGGCCCACTGCCCCCAGATCAAATGAGGCTGAGGCTGCCTCTGTGCTGTCATTTCATTGAAGATATTTTTAAAATTGCTCGAAACAAAAAGCCATCCCTTCAGCCTTCACTCCCCCGTCCCATCCATACCAACTTATGCACCTCCACCTCATGTTTCCCCCCCCCCCCCCCAAAGGCCCCTCATACACCCGAGTCAACCGATGCTCCCAACTCAGCCCCATGTTCCTTTATAGCTCCTATGCCAACTTAGTGCCAGCTCATGCCCCCCAACCACCACCCTTACTCCTTCCATGCCAACTCACCTAGTATCCACCATGGACAGACCTCAGCAGCCATGCTGACATAAAATTAAGTTGTGTCTATTGATGACATAATTATTTTAAGAAATACACTCATTTGATAAAAAAATCAATACATTAAAATTCCTTCAACTAATCTCTTACGAAAAACAAACATTTTTATTCTATAACCACTTGGAGCTGTCAAACTGCTCACTCAACAGGCACCCCACTGTGTAAAATCAGTCATGAAGCACAAATCATATAATGATGGCCTCAGGCTTGTGTCAACAGACAGATAGAAATATCAAGCTCTGATTTTTTTTCTATAACTCCCCTTATTAAAAAAATTAAAGCCCATCAGGGTTAAATCCCTTGGCAGCTTTGACAGTTCCAATATGCTTTTAAAGTTCCAATTAGTTTTGACAGTTGACAGCATTAACAGTTCTTTGACATTTCTTGGACAGTTCCAATGAGTTTATACACTTATTACATACAATCATGCCCACTTATAACAACTCCAAAGGGTGTCCCAGGACCATATCCAAAGGGCTATCCAAATAGATCTATCAAGTTCAGACCAGAGCTTGCCTAGTCTAATCTGCAGTTGCCAGATTTCACACTCCTGGCCTGCCAAAATCCCACTTCAGTGGAGACAGCTGGTGATTTAAATTGCCAGCTGCCTCTGTAAACTGCACGTCTGTGAACACTGGCCCGACTCCTGCCGCACACCTTCAAAAACAGGATATGCCATGTTTGGAGGTGGACTTAGGACTTCTGGGCTCATCCACCATTTTTGTCACAATGGATAGGTTCTCCGGCATGACGAAAATTCAGGCCTTCCTGTTCTTATATTCCTAGCTATCTTTCTCTTATACTCCAATTTCTCTCTCTTTTCAGCCATTCTTTGGTTTTGTTTTATATTCTGTCCAATCTTCCAACCTACCACTAATCTTCGTGGAATTGTATGCTTTTTCTTTCAATTTGATACTGTGTTTAACTTAATTAATCAGCCACAGATCGTGCATCCTTCCCCTAGTCCTTTTTTTCTTACTGGAATGTATCTGGAGTATTATGAAGTAGCTCCTTAAATGTCTGCCATTGCATCTCTACTGACCTACACCTTAACCTAATTTCCCAGTTCACTTTAACCATCTGCGCCTCACAATTGCCCTTATTCAAGTTTAAAACACTAGTCTTAGACCCAATCTTCTCTCCCTCAACCTGATAGTAACAGCGATCATAACATGATTAAATTTCACTAAGAGGTGCCTTTACTATGTGGTCATTACTTAATCCTGTCTCATTACACATCACTAGATCTAGAATTACCTGCTCTCTGGTTGGCTATGGAATATGCTGCTCTAAGAAACTGTCCCAAAAACACTATAAACTTATCTTCCAGGTTACCTTTGCCAATCTGATTCATCCAATCTATATGTAGATTAAAATCACCCATGATTATTGCCATACATTTCTCACAAGCCCCCATTATTTCTTCCTGTATATCCCATCGTAGAATATGGTTACGGTCAGGGGACCTCTAAACTACTACCATGTGACTTCTGACCTTTGCTATTTCTCATCTCTTACGCTTCTAGCAAGCGGAAATGAGCCACATTGTGAGCTCAACTGATTATCTGCTCAATTGTGTGGTAGGCAAGGGTTTTTTCCAAGCCTCAAGGTGGTGGCCACACCCACCTGTGTTCCTGCCACCTCCTGGTTTCCCACTGCCGATGTTCCCACTAGTCACCCGAATTTCATCTCATCCACAACTCCATTTCTCACACTCTATCCTGTGCCAACTTGCTACCCTCAACCGACCATTAGTGATTGCCCCCTTGAGCAACACAGCACTTCTCCACAATATATCTTGGTGTGTCACCTCCTTCCACCCTACATGCTGGCCCATGCCTGTTCTTCCTGCCCACATCTGCTGTGCATTCTCTCCTCCCTCTGGCTTAGGGTTGCCAACTTTGGTTGGGTACATTCTTGGAGGTATCATCACGACCTATCTTCAATATCCTACCCCCCCACAAGCCAGCCACTAGTTGTTCAACGCGTCTATATTCACTGTGTACCACCTTCCCACATGCAATTAAAAAGTGAATATTCCTCATTATCCACACAGATAATTCGTAACTGCCAATCAGCTTTATTCCCCCATCCCAAGATTTTTTTTAAATGTATGAGGTAAACATTAAGAGTTCAAAGAATTTTTATTTAAAAACACTTTCTTAAAATGCCCCAGTGATTTTTCTTCTGGGTTTTGCTCGCAGTGTCCTGGCGATCAATCTTCAGGATTGCCCTGGAGGGTAGGCAACCCTACTTCTGGCTAGTCACTTCTTCAGTCATACATGCAATCACATTGCCTCACTCTTCCTCCAATTCCCACTCACTACTTGGTTTCCTCCTTAAAAAGAATATTTCACCAAATTGAAAATACAAAACAAGGGCAGAGCATTATGTTGAAGCACCAATATGCATTACTTCATGAAGTAATGAATGCAGCATTAATCTCTTAATACACTGAGCCCTGCTCTCAAACTTGTCTACAAAGCACAAAGGCTCACTGCTTTTATAAATAGAGATATAGAGTGCAAAGCAAGAAATTTCTGGTCAATCTTTACTCATTAGGCCTCAGTTGGGAGTACTATGTTCAATTCTTAACGCCACACTTTAGGAAGCATGCCAAGGTCTTGTAGAGGGTGCAGAAATTTACCAGAATGGTACCACAGATGTTCAACTTCACTTATTTGGGGAATCTGGAGAAACTGGGGTTGTTTCCCTTCGACTGAAAATGATCAGGGGGATTGATAAAGATGTTCAAAACATCATGAAGGGCTTTGGTTGAGTAAATAAGGAGAAATAAGTTTCTACTGGTAGGAGGGTTGGTAATCAGGGGACACAGATTTAATATAATTTGCAAAAGAACCAGAGGGGAGGTGACAATAAATTTACAATAACTTTCAAAAGGGAACTGGTTAAATATTTGAAGGGAAATTATTTATAGGGCAATGGAGAAAGGGAATGGGGAGTGGGACTCATTGGATAGCTCTTTCAAAGAGTTGGCACAGGGTGAATGGCATTCTTCTCTGCTATATGATTCTATTAATCTTCTAGATTCTAAGTCACTGTGGAGAAGTGTGGGCCATTTTCAAGCCAAGAGTTAGGCTCATTTCTCAGAGTGTATTAACTTCGAGCTCACCATTGATTAAAGAATTAACATACTGCATCATCTAAAAGCAGGGAAGATCCTAGACAAAAATAGAATTACCTGGAAAAACTCAGCAGGTCTGGCAGTATCGGTGGAGAAGAAAAGAGTTGACATTTCGAGACCTCATGACCCTTCGACAGAACAAAGATCCTAGTCTGTGCTGATGTATGGCTAATAGTGTGTGGTTATGATTTCCACATTTTCATTATGAAGCACAACTTAACTTTTCCTTGATCATATGGTGGCTTTGAGATTAAGACAATAGTTTATGAAAAGTAATTAACTGTAGTTATTTGCATGCCTATTTGATAGCAGGCACATCATTGCCAAATCTAATTTCCACCCAATGTTTACATGCAGTCACTCCAGCTGGGAGTGAGACACCAGAATTATTTTGCTTCTATCTGACTCCCATGCCTATCTTACATGTCAGGGAACTGGTGGGAGTCTTTTTTCAGTTTCTCCTATTGGATATTTTCCCAGTTTGTGTGCCCTGTCATGGTTTAGTTTCAGAGTTCTTTTACCTCTAATACAAGAGGTCCTTAATCAATCTGGGACGCACAGCCAGACACTGTGGTGGAGGCACGTTCAATCCAAGCATTCAAGAGGGAATTGGATTACTATCTGAAAAGGAAGAATGTGAAGGGCTACAAGGTGAGGGAGTGGCACTATGTGAATTGCCCCTTCAGAGAGCCAGCATAGACCTGATGAGTCAAATGGCACCTAGTGTTGTAAACATTCTGAGAGTTGCCTACTTTCCAAGACTGATATCAGGCCTCAGGAATTCACCAGCCATTGAATCAGTGCCTGGCAGCACTTGTGGACCTGTCTGCATAACAACTGCCATTTAACAGGGGGGAAAAAAAAGACCCTTTGAAGTCCTAGGCTTTTGAAGTAGAAAGCAGGCTGGCTTTTAATAGATTTGCTCATTAAGACAAACTCAAATTTCAAGAAAGCTTCAACATCAAACACCACTATACCTTCAGTTACACTGGTGAATAGTGGCAAAATGGCAACATAGCTCCCTGGCTTTGCTGTGCCAGGAATGACTGCTGCACGGTAGAAAAATACTTGCTGTACGACAGTTGTTTAAAAGTTTATTTTATTGGTGAAAGTAAAGAAACAGATTATTCAGTAACTGACAGTAACAACCATTTCTGTTTCTTTCCCTCTTAAACTTTATAGTGTTTCTCAAGTATTGCTAATCAAAGTGGAAAAGTGTCACCAACTCTGGAACCACATTAAAACTATGAAAAACAAGCATGTCACCTCCCACCCCACTCTCTCCCCTCCCTCTCCGGTGTTCTTTTATACAATTAGGAGTAAGCAGGGAAATAATACGACAACTGAAAGGTGTTGAGGGATGCGATGAGGGAAGAACCAACACTCCCTGGCCTTGACAGCTTGTTTTGCATAGCTTCCATTGCTACATTTCCTTTCCCACTCCTTCCCCACCTCCAACCCTCCCCAAGCAACCATTTAAAAGGCAAACATCCTTTGGAGCACCTTTGGAATCAGAGGCACAGAACAGACCATGTACAAACACCGGTATTAGAACAGTCGAGAGTTTTACAGGATTAAAGATTGACGGAATGCTCAATTCTGTGTTTGGAACAGCTGTCCAGGACTGTGTTTCCCGCACAATCTTCTGCTCTTCAAGCAAACAAATGGTTAGTTTATATCACCGTACAGAGTTTATACAACTTGTGTGAGAACAAAAATTGTGTTGAACATTCATTAACTGGATTTTAAGGCATGTGGTTCATTTGTTCACCAAGTTTTTTTTAAAAAGAAAAATGGAAAGACTAACAAACCATTGGTTTGAACTGAACACGATTACATTAAAAGGAGTTGTAGTACATAATCTACACTCTTTAAAAAAAAGGTAATGTCTAGTTAACTAGGCTGAATATGTGCCTCATACATTGATTCATGGGATAAATACATAGCACGTTACAAACACACACACACACACACACTCAGTGTACTATGGACTAGTACTCCCATCTCCATCATCCAGCCCCCTCCCACTTCTCTCAAACCAACCAACATCATAGTATATCTTGACCTTTAATTACCATCATAGTATTGATGCTTCAGAGGGGAAAGAATACCAATGACAGTTTTGGTTGGTTTTTTGGTTTTTGTAGTCCCTTAAGATCACCCAGGCATGCTCGCACTCTCTCTCCCACACAGTGCCACACATACAGCAGCATGAGAAATGTTAGTAGGTTTGTGTTGATTGCAATACTACATACTAGTAAGTCACAGAGGTAAAAAGAATTTGAAACAAAGTTTAGTTTCTTTAACGAGAGCGAGTTACCGCTTAAACAAATAAAAGGAAATGAAATCAAACCATATAGAGCGTTCTAGACGTTACCATTCCATAATGCTAAAAGCTCGATTAACACGAAAGTGTTTGAAGCTTAGCATATACTGCAAGTGTTAAGGAAGAATAAGCTATTTCAATTCTCATTCTCACTACTTGTGATGTAGGGGTAGGTGCTCGAGAGGATAAAATAACATGTACTCCGGTAACATTAACATGTCATGAAGTTACAGTACTCTCAACACTCTGTTTTGGAACAAGAAGAAATATTTGCAACTGGGGGGAAAAAATAGCCTTTTGGGTAATACCTTTCTAAAGAAAAGGACACTATGCCGATTCCTTAACATGGAACATTTTGAAGTACATACAAGAAAATTTTTTTTTTTTAAAAGGAGAGCAATTTTGCAGTACCCGCCCTCTCCTCAGAAATGATTGCGCCCAAAAGGATGTGCAGCAAAACAGTTAACATGTTTTTCAAACAAAAACAGAAAATGCTGGAAAAACTCAGCAGGTCTGACAGCATCTGTGGATAGAAAAACAGAGTTGACGTTTCTAGTTTGTATGACTCTTCTTCAGAAGAGAAAGAATTGACATTTTGACCCTTCAGAAGAGTCATACGGACTCGAAAGGTCAACTCTGTTCCTTTCTCCAAAATTGCTGTCAGACCTGCTGAGCTTTTCTAGCATTTTCTGCTTTTGTTTCAGATTTCCAGCATCCGCAGTATTTTGCTTTTATATTAACATGTTTTTAAAATGTAGGCACAAAGTCGTGAGGAACAGGTAGAAACAGCCTTGGGTCAAGCTTCCAATGGGTAATACTGTAATTTAGCAGCATCTGCTGAAACAGAAATGAGACCAAACAAACAAAGTATATAAAAAACCATGACTACTGCTGACTTACAGGACCGGCAGGTTCATTATTGCAAGGGTAGTTTCACAGTCAATATTCCTAGATAAATAACAGACAAGTCCATGAGTGTTAATCCCCTTGTGACACTTAAGAAAAAATGGATAATGCAGACTGCATTCACACTGGCTAAATAAAGGAAGTTTGGATTTTTTTGTTTGATTTGTTCGGTTATTTGTCCCTAATAGGCATGCACCTTGCCTGGAACAGTACTCACCTGTCCACACCAGTTACCAAAAGCTATGTTGGGTTACTCAGTGCTGCAGACTGAAACTGGCTTTCACCCCACTCAATATCCAAATACAGCAAAGCTCTAACCAACTTTCGTCAGCCATGGTTCAGCTATTCAGCAACCTACCTCTGCCCTTTATGGTTTACTTCTAGTCTCTCTCTTCAACTAGCTATTCTGCTCTCTAATATATTTATTTTACTCAGATATTTAATTCTCCTTGTTACTCTCTCACTGGATGTGTCTGCTGGGCCGGAGTTGTACAAGTAACCAGGTGCCTCATCAGTATGCCAACCAAAAGGACGTGACCATCAACAGTGTTGACCAGCAAGCTATTCCACTATAGAGGGCATTACAGCCAACATCAAGTTTGGGTGAAGAAACTTTTGACAAGTTTGATGTCATTCTTCAGAATTCCCTTTCGCTGAAGATGTTAACCAGTTTAAAATAATAGGAGGAGAACACACTGCTAAAGCATCAGAGAAACGCCATGCAAACTGATTCAACTGTTCATGCTCTGATCTTGCCCACTATAAAATGGCAGATTGGGTAGGGGGGAAGCAGGGGCATGGAAATCAGCCTCCAAACTCGACAGATGTACAAACAATAAAAAGCTTACTGAAAACTCTAGCATATGGAGAAGTTTATGATTTAAAAATGAACACGGTTTTGATGAGTGCATCGGGAGGGGGAACTGTTCCCACTGCCAAGATCCAACATGGTAACCAGAGGACACAGGTTTGCAGTAATTGACAAAAAGACATCAGAAGGGAGATGAGAATTTTTTTTAATAGTGAATTCTTATGCACTGCCTGAAAGGGTGGTGGAAGCAGATTCAATAATAACTTTCAAAAGGGAATTAGATAAATAAATTGAAAGGGGAAATTAACAGGGGATGAGGAACAGCAGGGGGCAGGACTAAGTAAATAACTCTGTTGAACAGCCAGCACTCGTATGAGAAGCTGAATGGACTCCTTCTTTGCTGTATGATCTATAAAATCTTTGTTGTACTAAGCTATCTGTAGGGAAACAGATCTGTTGCCCCAGCAATAGCGAGCAATGAGAAGAACACAGAGAAAGGTCTTTAAGGAATTTGCATGTGTTGAGGGAGCATGTCAACTGGAACATTTCCTACCCAGCGAGGTGAATTTATTTCTATAATGCAAGGGCTGGGCGCAAGTTGAGGCTTCTTCTCATTTTGTCTCAAACACTGCACCTTGCAGCAACACTCGCCAGCATCAACCATTCACCCTGCCTGGGCAACCGTAGTCAGATTTCCATTTGGGACAGGACTTGGTGCTGTGGGCACTTACCAAATGAAAACGAACAGACTATCCTTTCACCTATTGTATTAGCTCGTCTTTTACCATCAAAACTCAAAGTTACTGCCAATAACAAGAATACAGATTCCACTTAACTGCTACATAAATAAAATCTGCCATTAAAAGAGGCTGATTCAAGAATTTCACTCACTAAAGAAACAGCACCTGGCAAACAGTGCAAAGCTGACTCTATTCCTAATACAGTCTTACTAAAATAATTGTATAAAGGAAGGAGTGCATGCAATAAGTTTCATATATAAGCTGCTTCAATGGTATCACCCAGTGGGAATGTAGAACTGACTGACATGTTTACTCCACAGCCCACAATGCTGCATTTGTTGCTTTCAACCCTCTCCCCTTCCCCAATCATTAAAGTACCAGCTGCTATTCCACAATATTCTGCTTACTCACCCCAGACAGTGAGCACTGTGCCCAGCTTACACTGGCATAACCACCCGACCCTATCGTGTCCTCCCTCCTGCCCATATCCAGACAGAGTCACCGGGTGGTAAATCTGATTATGTTTCCACCCCGCTTCTCCCTCAGCATTACTGACTGTCTGCTCAACAGATAAATTCGCTAAAACAGAGTTGCCACCTTCATGCTTAACCAACAAGAATGAAACCATCTTATATTTCACCTCTCTTCTACTTTTACTTAGTTCTGTTGAAGGGTCATTCAGGCTCGAAACGTTAATTGTGTCCGTCTCCGCAGATGCTGCCAGACCTGCTGAGTTTTTCCGGGTATTTTTGCTTTTGTTAAGAACGATAGCAGGATAACTATCATTGGGAAACAAGCAAATGCCGAGGACAAAAAAAGGACCTTCAAGCAATGGCCTCATAAACAGAGTTAGTTCTCAAGAAGGCTCATCAACCTGAAACATTAACTCTGTGTTTCTCTTCACAGATACTGCCTGAACTGTTGAGTACTTTTGTTAGTGACTTGGCTGTGAAAGATATGCTTAGCTCCTGACTAACAGTTCACTTCTGTGCTAACACCAACTGTCCCTAATGATAGAATTCACATTTACAGGCTTGCCACGATCAACAGCACAATTTGTAGATTGACTATTGTGTGTATGTGCGCACACACCGACACATGATCAACACTCATTGGAGACTAAGAGATTGAGGAGATTCCACTGTTCCCCGCTGTGAAAATCCAGCAAGATATTCTTGTTTCTCAAGACGACAATAGGTTCATAAGTCAGTAACACTGACCTGCCACAAGCGAGCAACCTTTAAATGGAAATCATAGTTGGTCTAGGTAGAAGGGAAGGAAGAAGGGGGAAAAGGGGGAGGTAAGAACGAAGGGAAAAATAAAAATTGTCTTCTGAAAATTCAGATGTTGCTTCAATACTCACAGGTGGTGAAATGAGACACCCAGTTTTCAGACGAGAGCCCCAAAATCCAGCGAAAGACAGTGAGAGAAAGGAAGCCACTTAATAAGGTTCAGAATCAGACAGAGCGTTTGAGGTAACATAAATATGGACAGACAGGATCACAATATAAATCCAAGGCATTATCCAAAGCCTTTTGCTTTGGATTGTCATTGCTTCACGGAGAGAGCAGTTAATGTTTGAAATAAACAGAGAATAACAGTAAGGTTATTTGCAAAGATTGCATTTTAAAAGCCCCAAAATTCCCACTCTACAATACACCTCGCTTGCGATAATTTCTTGCCCTCCAACCACTCCACCACCATCTGTCTCTGTGCCCGCTTCCCTTCACTGCACACACCACCGATGCCTGCAGAGAACGTCGTCAGACAACCCTCAAGGCACAGAGCACTCTGATGCCAGCCTCTCAGCGAAATCCAAGGCAAGGCTGACCCCCTCCCTCCCCTCGGCTTGTTGCAGTGTTGAGTTGTGTGGAAATTGAAGTAGAGGAGTTTAGATAAGCCAGCATTCCAGCTACAGATATGGAAGCATCGAGTTTTGGCAAACCTTCCTGGCACTCTATTTAGGTTAAAAAAAGGAGAGGAAGGAGGGAACAAGATGGCATGGAGGTTGGGGAGAAAAGGAAAAAACTATTCATCACAGTATCTGGCAGCACCATGACATTACCCGAGTACTTGGTAACTCTGGTAATGATTCCAGCTTCTGATCTGTCCCTTATCAAGTCATACTGCAATGGCTGCTTATAAGTGTGACATCAGTAACCCTAAACCATCCCTATATTTAAAATAGTAATTTTTAAAAAATCATAATTTGGTGTCCATGAACTATATTTAAGCCAATTGGTATAAAATTTAAAAGTTTAATGACTCTGGAGACTTGTACCCAGCACTTATAATTCAACGTGTTCAGCATAAATAACAGTGCTCATAAAGATTAATTTTTGTTTTTTTTTGTTTTAAAACATACAGTCATTAAAAGATAAAAGATCTCTGGAATATGCGGTGTACAAAAAAAGTAACTTTGCTTTTTTCTCATCTAAAATTATCAACTTTTTTTTTTCTTCAAAAAGGCACTTCATTCTGCAAAAAAGAGATCACAGAATCAGGTCAGCTACTGTAGATCAGTGTGACTGTCTGCATAGCAACAACCAAAAAATAAACAAAAAAGAGGAAAAAAAATACTTAAGAATATTACAGAACTGCCCAAATACTTGTTTTTGGTAGGTAGAGAGAAGGAAAAGTTTTCTACTCAAACTGTAGTCCAAAGCAGATTTTCCGTTATGTTTTCTAACATGTGTTTTCTCTGATAGTTCTTCCTTTTCAAACGAAGTCTGGTCATCTGCGACTTCCCGACATCAGGCTTCGAGAAGCTCAATGGACGTCAATCACTATGTCCATAGTGAGTTAACGGCAGGGCCGCTGAAGTGCTTCTTGTTCTGAAGATATTTTCCTCCTGCTCCTCCTCCAAAAGTTGCAGTTCCGATCCAAACACAGGTGCGTGAGGCAGGGGAAACTGAAGGAGGTGTTCCTTTCCTTTTACAAAAAAAATGCTACGCTGCGAAGGGGGTGTGGGGGATGTTGTGTCAGGGCTATGGATGGGCGAAATAAAAATTGGGCAAGAACAAAGTAAAGAATCTGCCGCAAGGACACGCCCGGAGCACAATCGCTACCTGCCGCGGAGATTCTGCAGCATACTGTAAACATCCTCTTCTTTACTCAGTCCTTCAAAGAATGGAATCAGATCAAACAACTCTGTGTCCGACATGTCGTCGAACCAGGACTGCACAGGCACCTAATTTAACAAGAAGTGAGAAAACATTTTGATTAGCATGTGGGCTGATATTCTACTTGATAGAAAACTTTGACAAGGCAGCTCAGAGGATTTTTCTTTTTTTTTAAGTTAAATAGGCTTGCTTAATTCTTGAGATGCGGGGGGGGGTGGTCATTGGCAAGGCCAGTGTTTATCACCCATCCCCAGTTGCCTGCAAGAAAGTGGCGGTGACATGCCTTCTTGAACCATGTGGTGAAAATACTCCCACAATGTTAACAGGTGAATACCAGGTTTTTGACCCATCAACAATCATGTATGTCCAATTCGGGGTAGTGTGTTGAGAGTCAGAGGGGTAATTGGAGGCGATGGTTTTCCCATATATCTGCTTGCCCTAGTCCTTCTAGGTGGTGAAGAAATGGCCCCGTTTTCTGTTATTCCATTCCAGCATCCCATTACCCCAACTGAGTCTTATCTGCCCTGCCCAAAGCAACCCACTTTCCAACATATCCCATCAAACGACAGATGGGGACCTCTGATTCTTTCCGCTTTTCATCAACTTAGTCCTGGGAAGTGGAGACCAGCTGCAGCACCTTGACTGCCCTTCCTCATCACCATTAACTGGATCAGGACAGGCCAGCGAGTGGTCTGTGAAAATCTCACAAATGAAGTGGAGGAACCACAAGGGGAGTTTTTTTTAAATAAAATCATAAATGAGAATGTCAGGGCTGCAAGTTGTACACTTGTTTAAAGCTCTGCTTAGGCTGCATGTGAATACTGTGTTGAGTACTTTGTTAAGTTCTAGGCACACTGCCTCACCTTGGCGTGGGTGCAGTGCAGGTTCAGCAGAATGATATTAGGGCATAAAGGGTTAAATTATAAGGGCACATTGCATTAACTAGGCTGACATTCCCTTGAGTTTAGAAGATTAAGGGGTGATTTAAATGTTTAGAGGACCAAAAGCATTTAACAGGGTAGATGGAACTGAAATACAGATTTGATTGAAAGGCAAAATAGTCTTGAGGGGCTGAATGGCTGACTCCTGCTACTAATATTCCTAATGTATTGAGTGAATCACTCATTTTCAGAATTTTTTCCAAACCAGAGCTTGCCTTTACAAAAAAAAAAGGCTTTCCTCTCTCTATAACTTAATGCTTTGATCAGTTCCTAAGGTTCAAGCTGAGAGAGTGAACCCTACTAAAAACAAACCCCGTATTTCTTTTGTGAGATTAACAAAAAGCACCAGAACCATCAACTTTGGGGAGCCATAAACTTAGCTTTGACACACTCAAAAGTAGCGAGATCGATATCATGCTCCTCCTTCCTCCCTTGGTGGCCAATACAGAGGTGAGGGCAGACAAGTAGAGAGAAACTGTTTCCCCTGGCAAATGGGTCAGTAAGCATGGCTCACAGATTTAATATAATTGATGCAGTTAAAGGTGAAACAAGAATTGCTTTTTTTTACGTCATACAATGGATTGTTTAGATCTAGAGCGGACAATTGGAAAGGATGGTGGAAGGAGGTTCCATAGAATCATTCAAAAGGCAACTGGACATGTACCTGATGGTTTATTTGCAGGGTTATGGACAAAAATGTTGATGCGTGGGCACTTCAGCAGAGCCCATGAACAGATTACATTCCAAGACAGAGACTTCTACTTAAAGTCTTTAAACAGGAGAATTTAAACTAGTTAATTTAACAGTAAGGTTTCCAAACTCAGAAGACCTTTGATTAATAAAATGCACACAAAACAGAAGGTATTGACCAAACCTGTGAAATCCAATGTAATAATTATACTTTCACAAAAAGCAGCTGAAGGTGGAAACCATGCAGCAAGCAAAACGTTGATGTTTATCTGGGATTGGGAAGTGAGGGCATGTCCAATGTGGTGTCCTTCAGATAGTGTGAAAATTACTCTGAATGCCAATAAATTAATCTGATGAGCATGTGAGAAGTCAAGAATTGTTTAGGGCTTTGAGCGCTTTTTCTTGAGGAGCAGAACAAAGCAGGTGGATAAGGGTAATGCGTTTGGTGCAGTCTACATGGATTTTAGCAAGGCTTTTGAAAATGTCCTACATGGCAGGCTGGGAGCAGAAAATTAAAAGCTCACAAGATCCAATGGAAATTGGCAAATTGGTTCGAAAATTTGCTCAGTGGCAGGAAGCAAGGAGTTATGGTTGACAAGAGTCCTTGTGTCTGTAAGCTTGTTTCCAGTGGATTTCGCTGGACTCAGGACTTGGGTACCTTGCTGTTTATGGCATATATTGAAGATTAGATTTAAATGTAGAAGACAAGGTTAAAAAGTTTGCAGATGATATGAAAATTGGCAGTCTGGTTGATGGTGAGGAAGGCTGTGGTTAGATACCAATGGACTGGTCACCTGGGCCAGAAAAATGGCAAACAGAATTCATTCCAGAGAAGTATGAGGTAATGGATTTGGGTGGGGGGGGGGGAGACAAACAAGGTAAGGGAATGCACAATAAATAGTGGGATTCTGAGAAGTGTAGAGGAAAAGTGGTGCCTTGGGGGAGTGCATGTCCACAGATCCCTGAAGGTGGCAGGACAGGCTGGTAAGATGTTTAAGAAGGTATACAGTATACTGAAAGCTTCAGTTCCAGCTGGTAAAGGTGGGCTGAAATGAGTTACGCAATTAAAATCAGGCTGAAAATGGGATGAAGTTTTGGATGTGTGGCAAGGAGGAGGGGGACCTGCGTGATTATCCTGAGGCTCTGCTGAGACGCTGACATAGCTTAAAGGAGAATTCGTTTTTACTGAGCCCTCTGCAAAAGAAGAGCTACTTAGAAATGGAGCATCTTTGGTTACGAGTGGAAAAGAACACTCACTGCGTTTTCTGGATGGAAGATGTAGGATGCCGGTGAGTTATCCACTATAATGACCTTGCTCAAGTCCCTCCCTAGCCGACTGAGATCTTTCACGTAGTTTCCTCTGTGGAAAACGCATGATTCTCTGAACAGCCTGGCCCTGAACACGCCCCAGCGATCCAGCAAGTCTGCCACAGGATCTGCATACTTTGAGAAGGAGGGACAAACAAAACAAGTTAGATCTCAATGGCTGACAGAATACGCTTCAAAATATTAATATAATAATGGGGTCCTACATTACAAGCCCATTTCTAACTGGAGGGGTAGTTAACGTGTTCAGTTGTGAAACATGTGCGCATAGTCAAAAACAACAAAGCTTTTCCTTTTTAATAAAAACTTTGCTTGTTAATTGGCTTTCATGTCCTGACTGGTCCCATTGTTAAATGGGTTGATAGGCTTCTGCAAGGTGACACAAGGTAGAGTTTGAACGTTCCACTTTCTTTCAGGTACTGAAACTACTTTCGTCCATCAAATTCACAAGCCTTGTGCAGGGTTAGAAATGAGATAAAATTCATTTAAACGACACTTCCAAAAGCAGCTATCAATGAATACCTTCAAAAGGGAGCTGGATTGAGAGAGGCACTGAGGGTTTATACTGAGAAATTAATAGCACTGCCCTAAATTTGCAGGGAGTTGGAGAACCTCAACAGCACAGGAGGCCATTTGGCCCATCACATTTGTGCTATTTGTTCGAAAGAGCTGTCCAATTAGTTCCACTCTACCACTCTTTCCTCATAGCCCTGCATACTTTTCCTTTAAGGAATTGAAACCAATGGTATTGATAGCTGGTAGAACATCCGAGTGAGGACTCGAGTAGAGTGGGATGATTTGCCTTTTCTTGCTCCAGATTTTATGTTCTTAACCCCTCTTAAATCATCATGTTTCTTCAGCCCTGATGGTAAAGGGCTGACAGTGATGAGGTCATCGCTATTGTTAAAAAAAACATCATAATCATTGAATAATTGAATTACAGATGATCTATATATTGATAAGAACCTCTTCTGAAAATAAATTTTATGATCCCTGATTTAACATTGAGTGTCTCAGCTACCAGAAGGACAGAATTCTGTGCCACCAACCTCTATGTCAAGGTCAACACTGACTTCTAGTGGAATGAGCAAAGAAAACATCCAATTCAAGGTTAAAACAAGGCTAAGTGTGCCCGTGTTTGCATGTTCAAATCATGCCTCCTGTGAATTTTCAGGATGGTTATTCACTGCGTGCATAATATAGAATGCTTCTCCACACACCTAGTATCCTGCTCAGTTTTTCCTCCCTTCCTGAAATGAATGAGACCAAGAGAAAAAAAAAGTTTCAGCAGGAAGAGACTGAGCTCAGTTTATTAAATCCACGGCCTCACATTTGTTCCATTTATAATGCTCATTTTCCATTCTCCGCCCCCTTAAGCATGTTCAGGGCTTTTCCTAATGCCAGTTCACAGGTGGGTTGGAAATCAAACAAGTTGCACAATGTCAATGAAAGGGCAATGAAGGCAGGGAATATGAAGAAAGTAAGAATTAGGAGCAGGAATAGGCCAAATGGCCCCTTGAGCCTCCTCCACCATTCTATACAATCATGGCTGATCTTCTGCTTCAGCTCCATTTTCTCACCCCCATATCCCTGAGATCTCAAACATCTATCTCAGCCTTGAATATGCTCAACGATGGAGTATCCAAAGATTCACAACCTTGAGAGAAGAAATCTCTCCTCATATCAACCCCTTATCCTAAGCCTATGCCCATGTTCTTGATTTCTCAGCCGGTATCTACACTGTGAAGCCCTTTTAGAAGGTTGTATGTTTCAATGAGTCATCTCTCATTCTCTAAACTCCAGAACAAGCCTAATTTACTCAGCTTTTCATAGGCCATCCCTCTTATTCCAGGAACCAATTTACTGAATTTTCGCTCTACCATCTCCAAGGTAAGTGTGTGCTAGCCAATACTACAACATTGCAAGTTTTACTTTGCCAAGGACAAGCAGGAAACAGCCGACATACAGAGACATGAACAAAACAGTTATGAACAGTGACTCCACTCTCAACAGGACGACAATGACAGTGGTGCATCTTACATACATGTTACAGCAAGGAAACAGATCTCTCAGATCAAATGACCCCTGCTGGAGTTTATGCTCCACACCTCCTCCTACCCTACCTCATCTCACCCTGTCAACATAATAGTCTACTCTTGTCCCGATCATAACCTTATCTAGTTTCCCTTAAATGCATCTATGGTATTCACCTCATCTACTCCTTGTGGTAGCGAGTTCCACATTCTAACCATTCTCTGGGTTAAAAAAAAACTTCTCCCAAATTCCTATTGGATTTATTAATGACTATGTAATATTTATGCCCCTAGTTTCAGACCCTAGAACATAAACTGGAGAGAATGGGACAAAATAAAGCTCAGATATTCCAATGCACGCAAAAAGCGTGGCAATTTTCTAAGGCCAAAGGGAGCAGAGCTTTGGTTAGCTAGGATGCTAGGGTAGCCCTGCACAGGTGAAATATCTGGGTAAGCAATCTACCCTTGCACAGCAACTGAATCAGAAATTTTGCAGTGCAGAAGGCCTCTTGGACCAACGTGCCTGCACCGGCTCACCGAATGAGCGATTTAGTTAATGCCATTCTCCTGCCTTCTCCCATAACCCTGCACATTCTTCCTTTTCAAGTAACCGTCTAATACCCTTTTGAATGCCTTGATTGAACTTGCCCCTACTACACTCTCAGGCAGTACATTCCAGACCTTAACCAATTGCTGCTTGAAAAAGCTTTTTCTCATATTGCTTTTGCTTCTTTTACAAATTACTTTAAATCTGTGCCCTCTTGTTCTTGATCATTTCATGAGTGAGAACAGTTTCTCCCTATCTACTCTGTCCTGATTATGCTTCTATCAAATCTCCACTCTGTCTCCTCTTCTCCAAGGAAAACAGTCCCAACTTCCCCAATCTACCTTCATAACTGAAGGTCCTCATCCTCTGGAACCATTCAGAATCACAGAATCTCACGGTGCAGAAGAGGCCCTTCAGCCCATCGAGTCTGAACCGACACGTGAGAAACACCTGACCTACCTACCTAATCCCATTTACCAGCATTTGGCCCATAGCCTTGAATGTTATGACGTGCCAAGTGCTCATCCAAGCGCTTTTTGAAGGATGTGAGGCAACCCGCCTCCACCAGCCTCCCAGGCAGTGCATTCCAGACCGTCACCATCCTCTGGGTTTAAAAGTTTTTCCACACATCCCCCCTAAACCTCCTGCCCCTCACCTTGAACTTATGTCCCCTTGTGACATTCCCGTGAATATGTTCTGCATCTCTCCAATGCCTTCGCATCTTTTCCAAAGTGCAGTGCCAAGAGCTAGACACAATACACCAGTTAAGGCCAAACTAGTATCATATATAAGTTCAACATAACCTCCTTGCTCTTGTGCTCTATGCCCTATTCAAAAAGCCTATTGTATGTTTTTTCAACCATGCTCTCAATCTGTCTTGTCACCTTAAGTGGCTTATGCACATTTGCACCCAGGTGTGTCTGCTCCTTCACCCCCTTTAGAGTTGTACCCTTTATTTTATATTATCTCTCCTTGCTCTTCCTTCCAAAATCAATCACTTCACATTTCTCCACAATGAATTTCACCTGCCACCTGTTTGCCCATTCTATCAACCTATGTCTTTTTGAAATTCTCCACTATCCTCCTCACAGTTCACAACGTTTCCAAGTTTCTTATCAGCTGCAAATTTCGAAATTGTGCCCTGAAATGTTTAGGTCATTAATATATATCAGGAATAATAGGGGTCCTAACACTAACTCCTGGGGAGCCTCACTATAAAGCTTCCTCCAGCCTGAAAAACATCCATTGGCCACTACTCACTGTTTTCTGTCACTCAGCCAATTTAGTTTCCACGTTGCTACGACCCTTTTATTTCGTGAGTTATAATTTTACTCTCAATTCTGTTGAGTCATACTGTATCAAACACTTTTTGGAAGTACATGTACACCACATCAACAGCATTGCCCTCATCAACCCTCATTGTCACCTTTTCAAAAAAACTCCAGCAAGTTAGTTAAACATGATTTTCCCTCAAGAAATCCACGCCGACTTTCTTCAATTAACCCGCATTTGTCCATGAGACTATTAATTTTGTCCCTAATTATTGTTGCGAGAAGCTTTCCCACCACTGAAGTTAAACTGACTGACCTGTCGTTGCTGGGCTTACCTTTACACCCTTTTTTGAACAAGGGTGTAACGTTTGCAATTCTCCAGTCCTCTGGCACCATAATGCCAGAAATAATGCCGAAGGCAGCTCTGGTATGCATTTAAAATACAAGCAGGAGATTGGAAGAGAGGAGGATTGGGAAGCATGAATATTTTACAAATTGCATGGGGTTTGTAGCTACACAGTGAGCTGAGCACTTGTGCTTTCTGTTGTCCTCCTGTAATTCTAGAGAACTGAACTGCTGGGGAAACTAATAACATGGCTATGAACAGATGCTTGCTAAAAAAAAAATCCACTACTTCTAGAGCAGTCATGGCAACACACAAGACTCTTGAAAAGGCCACACAGGCCAAGTCAAGGACCCAGGTAGCCGTATTGCCATGCGTGTGGGGAAAGAACTTACCCGTGCTATAGCCATCAGGCAGTGTGAAAAAAAACACACACAACGAGAATAGAAACAAACAAGTAGAAAAAAAAGGTTAAAACAACAAATGAACTTTGCAATTTCTTTTTACAAAATACATACGTATGCTAACAAAGCTTTTATTTCCCCAGAGACTGCTTCATACAAATGCAAAGAGACAGTTACAATGCTTCTGTAATGCTGAATGCTTACCTTGGCTAAACTGGCTGTAAAGAGAACACATTCAAAGAGTTGCCCCATCTTTTGCAGAAATAGGTCGACATGCGGCCTTTTCAATACATAAACCTGTGAATACAGACAACAGTCAAGAGCTCAACAAACAAACCTCTAATTTTGTTTTTTGCATCTATCAGAAAAGCTACAATAATACTAGATATTCTTGCAAACTTCCTTGCCTACTTGCCTAGATGTTTCCCAAAATAGAATGCAAGATGAAGCACCAAAGAGTAAGTTGAAGCTGAAATGGGCTCTGTATGACAGATGTCAGGTGGATAATACAAATGAGAATCAGGCTGAATACAGAGAGGTTGATGGGGTAGTGAGGAAAGAAATAAGAGAAGCAAAGACAGAGTATGAGAAGAGGTTGGTTGCTAACGTAAAAGGAAATTCAAAAGTCTTCTGCAACATGTAAAGAGTAAAAAGTTGGCAAAAGGGCCAATTAGGGACCAAAAAGAGGATTTATGCCTTGAGGCAGAGGGCATAGATGAGGTACTAAGTACTTTGCATTTTCCTTAGCTAAGGAAGATGATGTAGCTAAAACCATAGTGGAAGAGTCAAAGTCAAGAGCAGTCTTAGTAAATTTCTATAAACTTTTATTTCTCTACATTTTAAATAGATAGACCCAAGCACTCATAATGGCACAGAAGGAGGCCATTCCTCTATAAAGAGGAGGCAATTGAAATACTGGATAGGCTAAAAATTGATAAAGAGGAAATATTAGAAAGGCTGGCTGCAGATAAGTCACCAAAACCAGATCAGTTGCATCGCCCAGGGTTTGGAGGGAATTGAAACTGCAAAGGTACTGGCCATACTCTTCCAATCCTCCTTAGATATGGAGTGGGTGGGGGGTTGCCAGACTATTGGAGAATTGCAAATGTTACGCCGTTGTTAAAAAAAAAGGATTCAAGAAAAAAATCCAGCAATTACAGGCCAATCAGTTTAAACTTGGTGTAGTTAAGTGTTTAGAAACGATAATTCAGGACAGAATCTATGGTAACTTGGGCAAATGTGCATTAAGGCAAGTCATCAAGATTTGTCAAAGACTTTGATAGAGTTTTCCATGAGCTGGGTAAAGCAGTTGATGTGGTGTACGTGGACTTCCAAAAAGCTTTGATAAAGTGCCATATGGGCTCGCCAACAAGTTGAAGCCCACGGAATAAAAAAGGCAGTGGCTGCATGAATAGGAGGTTGGTTGAGTGACAGGAAACAGAGTAGTGGTGAATGGTTGTTTAATTGGACTTGAGGAAGATATGCACAGGTGGTTGAGTTTCTCCAGGAGTTGGTACTACGATCACTGCTTGTTATATATTAATGACCACTAGAAGGCTTTTGTTCATCGCTATACTTTTTCTTTCCTTCTGTTATTTGCTTTTCAATTCTCCTCTGAACTATCTATATTCAGCCTGATTCTCAATTGTGTTGTCCACCTGACATGATGAATGCAACATTAAGGGATGGAGCTCTAAGCTGTGCCTCTGAGTGGCAAGAACGCGAGGACAGTTACTTCGCCGCAGTGAGGGACAGGAAACCATTAGGTAAGTGAAGGTCGCATTGGGCACATGGCAGAAGTGCGCTCTCTATGTGCTTTATTGACAGGTGTGTTTGCCCTGAACAACATTTTCTTTTATTCATTCACGGGATGTTGGCTTTGCTGGCTGGGCCAGCATTATTTGCCCATAGATAAAAGCAAAATACTGCAGATGCTGGAAACCTGAAAGAAAAACAGAAAATGCTGGAAAAACTCAGCAGGTCTAATAGCATCTGTAGAGAGAAACAGAGTTGACCTTTTGAGTCTATATGACCCTTCTTCAGAGCTTCCTAGCTCTGAAGAAGGGTCATATGGACTCGAAACATTAACTCTGTTTCTCTCTACAGATGCTGTTGGACCTGCTGAGTTTTTCCAGCATTTTCTGCTTTTATTTCATTATTTGTCCATCTCTGGTTGCCCTTGAGGTGGTGATGGTAAGCCACCTATCTCAGACTGTTGCAGTCCAAGTGGTGTAGGTACACCCAAAGTGCTGTTAGGGAGTTCCAGGATTTTGACTCAGGGACAGTGGAGGAACAGTGATATGCTTCCAAGTCAGGATGGTGATTGGCTTGGAGGGGAACTTCCAGGTGGTGGTGTTCCCATCTATCTGCTGTCCTTTTCCTTCTAGATAGTAGTGGTCATGGGTTTGGAAGGTGGTGTCTAAGGAGCCTTGGTGAATTCCTGCAATGCATCTTGTAGATGGTACACACTGCTGCTACTATGCATTGGTGGTGGAGGGGGTGAATGTTTGTGGATGCGGTACCAATAAAGCGGGCTGCTTTGTCCTGAACAGTGTCAAGCTTCTTGAGTGTTGTGGGAGCTGCACTCAGCCAAGCAAGTGGAGAGTATTCCATCACACTCCTGACTTGTGTCTTGTAGATAGTGGACAGGTTTTGGGAAGTCAGGAAGTGAGTTACTCATCACAGGATTCCTAGCTCTGACCCACTCTTGTAGCCACAGTATTTATATGGCTATCCAATTTCTGGTAACTCCCAGGATGCTGATAGTGGGGGATTCAGTGACGGTAATGCCATTGAACATCAAGGGGCGATGGTTTGATTCTCCCTTGTTGGAGATGGTCATTACCTGGCACTTGTGTGGCATGAATGTTATTTGCCCAAGCCTGGATATTGTCCAGGTCTAGCTCCATTTGGACATGGACTGCTTCAGTACCTGAGGGGTTGCAAATGGTGAACATTGTGCAATCATTTGCGAACATCCCACTTCTGACCTTATGATAGAAGGAAGGTCATTGATGAAGCAGCTGAAGATGGTTGGGCCAAGGACACTATCCTGAGGAACTCCTGCAGTAATGTCCTGGAGTGGAGATGACTGACCTTCAGCAACCACAACCAACTTCCTTTGTGCTGTGTATGACTCCAACCAGCAGAGAGCTTTCCCCCACCCCCGATTCCCAATGACTCAAGTTTTGCCAATGCTCCTTGATGCCACACTCGGTTAAATGCGGCCTTTATGTCAAGGGCAGTTGCTCTCACCTCACCTCGGGGATTCAGCTCTTTTGTCCATGTTTGAACCAAGGCTGTAATGTAACATCAGGCCGAATGGCCTCCTTCTGTGCCTGTATCATTCCATTAGTTCTCAACATAGCACAGCCATGAATGTCCATCAAATAGAGGCTGGTTTGGAAGGAACGATGACTCAACCTGTTTGCTGGGCTTCTCCCCTGAATGATATGTAAACCTATAGGATGCATTCAACTATTCATTTGGCTAACAATTGCTTAGTTAACTTTTTATCCTGGGTTCCTACATTATCAGAAACAAATAATATAAATTTTAAATTACAGGGTTAAAAGGGTGGTGGCAGACAGAAGATGGAACAGCTAGAAAGCAATGTCAAGAGAGTCAGCAAGTTTCATTGGGCCAAAGATGTATAAAGTTGATTCTGAAAACATGGAGAGTGTGAAAGAGGGCCTTGTTAAAATGTTAACGCAAATATAGGTAGTGCAGAATTTGGGTCTGCAGTTAACTGAGCTGAAGTTCTGCTTGTTAAGAAATAAATTAAAGCACCAAGGGGAAACAAGTGAAGGCCTAACTAGGCATAATATGTTGCACAAGGCTAGACACCAAGAGAGAATCTACAAAATATAAACATTTAAAGTTTGATTCAACTAAGAAATCTATCAACAGATTTTGGAGACTCCAATCTGAACGAGAAATCAAGACTTAGATTCAGGAAACCCTAATCTAAGTCATTGGCTTTCATTAAGAGGGCTGAAAATTGGAATGTCTTGATATCCAGATGTCATACTGAACTGCACCCTGTGACCCACCACAACTGTTGAGAGGGGATAGCTACTAATAAGATTCTACCGCTTCCTTATTGTTATGGAGTCCGACCACAGTTTGGAAGGAAAATAATGTGACATGAATATGCCTTCCACTGTTTGTTCACATCTTTTGAGGTCTAAGAATTATAAGAATAAAAGGAGAAACTATCCCAACACCCAGGCTAACATATTCTTGAACAGAAACGCAGAAAATTGTTAATTGGGGTTTCTTCTTTCCTGCAAATGTCTTTGATGTAATTTCAGCTTGACACTTGACTGTCAGTCTGGTGCATGCCCAGCTAAATGCCAAGAGAATACCAGGGGAAACTCGAGCTGAAAGATGGAATGGGAACATCGAATTCACGTACTACTGCAATACTATCTCACGCACCAGCTTGTCCTGTATGAACCCCATTGGGTCTGGAAGTGTTCTGGAGTTAACCTTTCATTAAACCAACTGACCACAAATTGACCACTTGTCCTGTTGACTGTCAATGGAGATTGCTGTAATACAATCAGTGGCCACCATATGAAGTCCATGGATGAGGCATCAAGACTTAGTGGCTAGGATTGGAAAGCTCTATTGGGTGAGCACGTCCAGCTGAATTACTCATGCTCCGACAGAAGCAACAGGGAGACTTTGGAAATAACAAATGTGGCAAATACGTAAGTTACTGATCCATGACTCTCCAGGATACTGAAATACAAGGTCTACAGCAGTTAACCAGCCCCCAGATACACTGTCTTAATAAACCGATGTACTGTGACTATTTTAAATTCCTCCATTTCAGGAATTCTCATGTGTCGGTGCAGACTCGATGGGCCGAAGGGCCTGTGTGATTCTGTGTGATTCTGTGAATTGAATTAGAGCCCTTGTATCTAATTCAAAGCAAAGTCTTTCTGGGGATGTCATTTCTAATAGGAACTTTTTGACAGGGATGAATTATTTCTATTGCCCCTGTTGACATTAATTTGTCTGTCTCAACTGACAATGTAGCTCACTATTAAAGATTTCTGCAGCTTGTGCAGTCTCGCCAACCCACTGACTCTTGAAGGAAAGCTAGTCAAATGCAGAGCTCAAGTTTCTGAGAGCCATGTGCCTGCAGTAATATTTTCCCCATATAGCCAATGTTTTGTGCTGATCCACATGCAGGACCCAAGAAAAAGAGGAATATTAGGTCTACAGCAAGAGACCTGGCAGGAGCTGCTGGTTGTGGATATCAAATTGAAAGCAATGGACTATTCCAGCTGCCAGAAAAAGCCAGCTATTGAACCAGGCTTTGCCACTAAGCAAGTTGAGCAAGCAAGGCTTTTAAAGGGAAAAAAGCCACTTAGTGATATCTCATAGTTTCACTTGGTTTTATTCTTGAGATACCAAGAGTTCATTTGACTTTCTCTCAAGAATAACTTTCCTGTCAGAAGGTAACACAACAAACGCTGCTGTAGTTTTCACCCGAGTGATTCTAAACACAGCCCTAAGTATCTCACTGCAGAACTCAGGAAATGGATAAAGGGTGCACTTAATCTTCCATCAGCGCCTTTGGAAATACTGTGATCAGCTTCAACAACTGCCTGGAACAGAAATAGCCTTTGGTGAACAAGACCTTCCCCACTGTCTCTGGCACCATGCCAACATAACGAGATCATCCCATTATTGGTAAATTCCTTGGCCAAAGTATATTGGTGTTTGGACTCTTTGCTGGTGAAGCTCCGGGTGGAGGTCTCATGGCCAGAGGGGGTTTGAAGTGTAATGGTTGAGCCTGTAGTTGGCACGTTAAACAAGAGTTCTGTTGAACTGGACAGACTCTTTATTCTGTCTATTTTAGGGCAAGGTACTAATCATTTGCAGAAGTTGGCTCCAGCCTTTGCAGCCATGCTCTATGGGCTTTTTCTGGCAGCTGGAATAGCCCATTGCTTTCAATTTGATATCCACAACCAGCAGCTCCTGCCAGATCTCCTGCTGTAGACCCAATATTCCTTTTTTCTTGGGTGCTGCATGTGGATCAGCACAGAACATTGTGGCTATATGGGGAAAATATTATTGCAGGCACATAGCTCTCAGAAACTTGAGCTCTGCATTTGACTAGTGCTCCTTCAAGAGTCAGTGGGTTGGCAAGACTGCACAGATCTTTAATAGTGAGCTACATTGTCAGTTGGGACAGACAAATGAACGCCAACAGGGGCAACAGAAATAATTCACCCCTGTCAAAACGTTCCTATTAAAATGACATTCCCAGGCTTGCCAAAGACTTTGCTTTGAATTAGATACAAGGGCTTTAATTCCTCGATAGGAATGTGGTAATGAGGAATTGCATGAAAACCACCTACTTGATAAACTATCTTTGTAAAATCCAGGGGCCAGGTCCACTTTGCAGTCAGGGCCTTTGAAGCTGGTAAATTTAAGATGTAGATAACTCTTGTGCTGATGCCTCAGTACATTTATATCTTTGGTAAATGAACCCTTGAGTAGTTCCTCACTATCTTTCTACTTTTTCATGATCCTGGTAGGTAGATGGGGGCATTTTGAAGTGATCCCTTTGGTTTACCTTGTATTTAGCCTTTATTTATTCCACCTTCTAGAGGAAATCAGATGAAATTTCCTGGCATATCCTCTGGGAAATAGGGCTGGGTTTCCCCCAAGGTTTTCTAGGAACCTCACTGGAAATCTTTGGATCTTCTCAAAGGAGGGAACCCGCAATGAAGTGAAGTGGAGAGAAAGCATTTACACACAGCTGGACGCAGTTTAGTCTGCAGAGAAGCATGCAAACCCAAGCTTACCTCAAGGTAAAATACATGTTCATCCAACAACAACCAATCTCTGCTTATAGATAGAGTTCTAGTCATACTATAATGTCAGTGATATGATGCATATTCTGTGATGTACTGTTTAGGCTTGCTGTGTTCCTTTATCCTGCTACTAAATCCAACACTTCTTTGCATTTTGCAAACCAAATGCAAAATTAGCTAGTCACAGGGTCACGATTAGGCAACAAGTATTTTTGTACAGTCGTTGGGAGAGTCATCAACTATGAAAGCACTGCTGTACTCTGCAGAGTGTTTAAAGCCTTGGAAAAATGTTGATGCCGATATACTAACCCAATGGAGGCGCTCGGTTTTGATATATTGCATATTTATTTGTTTCTGCCGGCTTTACTTGCTCTCGATATGACTGTCTAGGGTGTCTAAGGAGTAAATGATTGGTGACTGACGTTGCAAATAACCTAAAGATACAGCTTTGCTTTTCTATGCTTGGCCTGAATGACTGAGTCTAGAGCTATAATTCATGGAGGTTCACCATCTGGTAGCGACACACAAGCCTCCCCAGGAGCCTCAAAAGAAACACGGAACCCAGACACATGGCTAAAAAATAAAGATTGCGGTACTCTGTCTAATCTAATCTACCACTTTAGAGGGAGTGGTAATAATTTTCTAAACTTTGGTGAGAAAGCTGCTTATTATAACCTCAGTATGTCCTCTAGTGTTTTACAGCCATAGTACTTTTTAACTGTAGTCACTACTGTAATGTAGGGAATTTATACACAATAAGATCCCACAAACAGCAATAAGATAATGACTAAATAATCTGTTTTAGAGATATTTGTAAATTAGGTACAGGCAGCAGAGGGAGTTCCCGCACACACAGCAATCAGCATCAATCCACTTTTTAACATTTGGTAATTTCTTGTAAAGTAATAGTAGCTAGTAGTTTTCTCCCATTTGTAAATAGTTTCTGTCTCTTTCCTTAGAGGGAAAATAAAATACAAAACTTTTAAAACCTCAATTTACTTCACATCATTAATTCATGCTTCATACATTCAATGATGTTCCTTTGTCTTCAGATGCAACATTCTGTGTACTGTAACTGCCCCCTAGTGCAAGTAATCAAGAATAGGCCAACCATAAGCTACACAGCCTATCCTGGATTACTTGAACCAGGTCCCAGTCTGGTCATACATCCTTCGATGGAAGACATTGTCCAACGCCGACAGGCTCCAACGTCCTGAGTATCACAGCTAGTGCAATGCATGAACCATGGCACTGATTTAGTCTTGCACCCACAGACAGATATGCAAAATACACAAGGGGGCATAGCCTTAAAATTGGAGGTAAGCTGTTCTAGGGTGATATCAAGAAGCAATTCTTCACATTAAGGGTAATAGAATCTTGGAACTGTCTCCCTCATAGGCTGTTGAGGCTGTAGGTCAATTGAAAATTTCAAAACTGGGACTGATTTTTGTTAGGCAAGAGGATTATGGTTACAAAACGAAGGAGGGTAAATGAGTTAAGATACAGATCAGTCTTGATAATTATTTTTAGAGGTACTCAGCGTTCTGCAAGGTGCCTCCCTTTTTCATTCTTAAAAGGTACTGCACATAGAGCAGGGAAATCAGTGGCTCGCCTCGCTCCATACTGAACTGGTTGGTTTCATGTGAGGTGGCAGTCAAGAGCTACTTCTGAGGGAGAAATGGTCAGGATTTCAATTCCTGATTATCTAATAATGCCTGTTGGAAGTTCACATGTGCGAACATCAGGTAAAAAGATGCTAAGCTCAGTTATTGAGACTCTTATCTCTACACTCACAAATGATGGAGAACCTTGGGAGAATGGGCAGTGCCCATGTGTTGTAATCCAAAGTCTCAATAATAGTAACTTATCTTAGCACAGCATTTCCACATAAAAGTACAACCCAAAATAATAAGAAAGGAGGCCAAAAGCACTTAGGGCAAAATGAAAATGTTGAAGCTTTTGCCTGAAGTGACAGGGCAGAGTGATTTGGGAAAGGGTTTCAGAGGGCATTGGCATTGTGACTGTAATAGACTACTGATGGCAGAACAGAGAAAGCAAGCTATAAACAGTAAACCAGGTGAGCAAAAGTCTAGGACACTTGTTGGAGATCATCCTGGTCAGAAAGTGAGAGGCAGTGGAGGGCTTTGTAAATGAAAACATTTTGTACTTGTGTTTCCTCTTGAGTTTAATAATGCACTGATAGCCATTTTATTACTGACTTGCTATATTTAAAGAACCTAAATAATATCTTTCCATAATCTTGCTCAAGACATATTAGTTTAAATATTCAGGTCCTCTTAAGTCTAGGAGATAGAAAAAACTTCCCTTCTCTCCATTTAAATAATAGTCATGTGAATTGAGTCCCATCTGCAGTTGTTAGTCCTTTAGCCCTTACCACCACCATTAACACCCATTTTGTCCTTTTGTTCATGACATCTTTGTCAATCTCTCCTTTGCCCCCACCTATCACTGGCCTTCTATACACCCCCGCTTAAACAGTATAAATTTAATCACATTTTTACTTCTCTTTAGCTCTGAAGAGTCATACGGACTTGAAACGTTAACTTTGTTTTTCTCTCCACAGATGCTGTTAGACCTGAGTTTTTCCAGCATTTTGTGTTTTTGTTTCAGATTTCCAGCATCCGCAGTATTTTGCTTTTATGCAGTTGTTAGTTGATTGACTGCTTTAATAAAGGAGCTGAACATTTTGAGTTAACTCCCAGGATTTCCCCTACTGATGTGGTTCCAGGAAATCCCACTCCAACCTCCCTCAGCTGCCGATCTATGTGAATTGTCACAATACAGAAACAGTTCAGTCAGGAAAAAACTTTGGTGCATGATAGTGAAATGGATATATGTCTTCTCGCACAGTTCATTTATCATAATAATCTGATAAATTCAGCTGATAACTTCAAAAAGACATCCCAAAGGGGACTTTACGGAGACGTATATAAAGTAGAACATTATTTGTGGATAGGATAAACCGACTCAGGTTGCGTAGAGTACATTCAGGACAAATGCGTTCTTTACACACCTGGAAGGGAGGATTTGTTGAGGCAAGGGCATTAAGCTAATTTAACAGCTGAATTCCGCAATAGGAAAATTGCAGGATTGACATTTAGGATGTTGAGGCTGAAGGATGTTCTAATCCAAACTATCTCATTTCACCCTTACTTCAAATATTTGTTTAAACAAAATCAGGTGAATTTCTTTGCTCGAAGTGAGAGACGTCAGCTGATGGGAATAGAACATTTTGTCATAGGCTGTCAGCATCACACCCCTTTACAAAAAGGATAGCACAGGCTGGATCCAAACCGAAGCAACGCCCAACATTGTGTACTAAACACAATGCAAAAACAGCCTTTTCTGCATTAGTTTTCATCCAGTGAAATATGATTTCAGAGATAGTGTTTTGCTTTTATATCTCAACAGTAATTTATTTTATGGCTTGAAATTATGCTAATATTTATGACGCATGTCACAAGTGGAGAATATTCAAATGAGTGAGATAAGCAATGTTAGCATTAAACCCTGCTTGCAAAGCTTTGAGCTGTAAACCATTAGAAACAGGGACGCCTACAGACAGCAAAGGACTTACATTCCACCTGTCTGGGAAACAATTAAAATCCAAGTCCCAGCACAGAAGCACTGATTTCAGAACCCTGTGCACTATGCTGTCAGACACTTGACCTCCAATTTCTGCCAGAGTACATAGTAGAGTCACCAGCTCTGCACAAATGGTTCAGTCCAGCAAACGTGTTTTGCTGCATATTCAGTCACAGATTAAACCTAAACTCTTATTTCACAAAAGGAAAACAATTATTCTAAAAATACTTCAGGCCTTACACTGCTCCATTGTGATCCTGTAGCTAAATAATCTATATCTGACCCCTTAGTCATACTGCAGCTTAGTTGCTGCCAACAATTCAGATGTAGTAAAGCAATGTCTGTACAAAAGGCTTACAATAATTCTAGATGATGGGGGAATTCTAACCATCCCTTCCCTGCCCAGGGAAATGAACTGGGGCAGTTAAAATGGTTCAGGAGAATTCCCTGTTTGCTTTCCACCCCAATCCTGTCTATTGAAATTTTAAATTGCAAACTCCAGGCATACTCACCCAAAGCTGCAGGGCCTTAGATGGCATCATCCAGGCCCAACATGCTATGTCAACCAGCGGCTTGTGCAAGGAAGCACTCATGGCTTCTCCAGCTGGCCAAACTGCTCAGGCACAGCAGCCAGGGCCAGTAGAGGAGAGTTTTTATTTGTTTTTCTTGTAGGCCAGGAGGAACAGAAGTACTCCCCTGAGTAGCCCAAGGAAAGCTTGGGCTCTTTATCCTCCCATTACTTAGGTCCCAAGCTCTGGAGTTCTCTCACCAAGCTTCTCCACCTCTATACCTTTCCTTCTTTGTGACTTTCTAAAAACCTACCTGTTTGACCAAGTTGGTCTAAGTTGTCTTTTTGTGGCTCGGTACTCAAGGTTTGCCTGCTAGTGCACCTCTGAAATGCCTTGGGATGTTTTGCCATTCCAAAGGTGCTATGTAAATGCACGCTGTTGTTGATCCAAACGCAAATAGTCATTGGAGTAAGTGCACTTGCCTGAGTAGTGAGCCATGTAAATGTGTGGTGAGTCTAATCACAGTCAGATTGTCAGTTATGAAGCAGGGGTGTGAACCCTGGTACTGGTGGTGAGGGAGAGACCCTTATGAGGCAGCCACATGACACCAGTGACCACAGATGCCTGGCATGCAATGTCCAGCCTCTCAAATATAGTTTGCTTTAAAATTTCTTGTAAAATTCTGCCAATTTCTGAGCAATTACCTATGGGAAGTGAGTTACCTCCATCCTATTCTTGACAAGCTGCATAAACGTGGGATTCTTTTAATCTGCAATCACCTCCACTTCATTCTTAGTTATTTCATTTCACAGGTTTCCCATCCCTACAGCTGCACCCCTTTCAATACTGTGGTCACTTGTGATTCTGCAAATGCCACTCCCGCATCACTCAACTTGTGTAAACAGCTTGGTTTCTCAACATGATGACAGCTTGATCCAACGTCCAGCCCTCGTCCCTCTGAACTTTGACCATTTTGTATAATAAAGGATGCACCATTTACAATAGGATTCCTTACCTGGTGAACAGTCCCATCTATCTCAACAGGAACAATGAAATCAGCATTGTTAATAGGCTGTAAATAAACAAAAGACAGTCATTATACATCACTATTAAACATGCACACTAATTCTGTTAACATAGTTTGACTGCAAACACGTACAATTTAAGCAGTCTGTTTGCACTGGACTCTTATTTGTCTTTATCCCAGAAACGACGTGTTTACACGGAGTTTTCTATCATTTTCCACGTGAAAATATAAAACCAGGGAATTTCTTAATGCTTCCTAATTTGTTCACTGTGCACTCTTGATGCTTACGTGTCAGCTGGCAACAGATAACTAAGCTAAAGTTAACCGGTTTCCTCTCAGTCCAGGCTATTACCGTGCACTCCAAGGTCGTGTGTGTGGTTATGCCTCCATTCGTTACACACTCTGACTCGTGCTGAGCTACAGGTTTGAGGTTCTTTTCCTCCTGCGAGACCCATGGAGGAGCAGTGAGTGCTCGCAGTGTTCAATGGCAGGAGGGTCCAAGGCTAACCATATCCACTTCCCCCTTTGCCACTTTCATTAAATGAGCCCCACCCACCCCTTCCTGGCCCAATTATTTAGAATGTCCAGCTCTGAACAGGCCATTTAGAATCAAAAATTCATAGAACGGATACGACATAGAAGAAAGCTATTTGGCCCATCTAGTCCATGCCAGGTCGCAGCAAGCGCAATCCAATTAGTCCCACTCCCTTGTCAGTTTCCTAAAGTTTTGCAATTTTTTTCTCTTCAATTCCCATTTGAAAGTCCAGATCGAATCTGTCTCCACCGCACACTCAGGCAGTAAATTTCAATCTTAACCATTCGCCGTGTAAACTGCTTTTCCTCACTTTAGCTTTGATTCTTTTGCCAATCACCCTAAATCTGTGTCCCCTGGTTCTCAATCCTCCTGCCAATATGAACAGTTTCTCTCCAACTACCGTGTCCAGAACCCCTCATGATTTGGAGCACCTCTGTCAAATCTTCTCTTAGGAGAATAATCGCAGTTTCACCAATCTATCTACGTAACTGAAGTCTCTCATCCCTGGAGCCATTCTCATAAGTTTTTTCCTGCATATTCTCTAAAGGCTTTATGTTGTTCCTATACTGCCAAGAATTGGACACCATACTCCAATTATGCCTAAACCAGAGTTTTAGAAAGGTTTGCCATAACTTTTATTTGGCCAACTGAGCCACGGTGTTTATGTGCCACATGAGCCTCCTTCTACTCTTCCTCATTTAACCCTATCAGCATATCCTTACATTCCTTTCTTCCTTGTGTGCTTATCTAGCTTCTCCCTAAATGCATTATACTATTCACCTCAATTACTCCATGTGGTAGAGTTCCACGTTCCAGACACACTCTGGGTAAAGAAGTTTCTCCTGAATTCACTATTAGATTTATTAGTGGCTACAGGATAACCCCTTGTATTGGTCTCTCCACAGGTAAAAACATCTTCCCGATGTCTATACTATCAAACCCTTTCAAGATTATAAAGGCCACTCCTCAACTTTCTCTTGTCTAAGTGCCACAGCCTCTTCAATCTTCCCTGATCATTATAACCTCTCAGTTCTGGTATCATCCTTGAAAAAATTCTAATATCCGTTCCTGTTGCTTACCACCAACTCTGCAGAAAAACTAAGGATGGGCAACAAATTAGGAACACAGGGAATAGGGCCATTCAACTTACTGCGCCTGTTCCACCATTCAAAAAAAACATGGCTGATGTGTATCTTAATTCCATCCATCTGCCTTGGCTACTAACCTACCCTGTACATTTTGACAGCATCCCCTACATCCAAAAAACAAATGAAATGAACGAACAGTTAAATCTGTATTTTTTTTTGTGTGGTGTTGATTTGAGAGGTGAATGTTGGTCAGGAAAGCAGGAGAACTCCCTGCTCTTCTTAGAAAACGTGTTGTCTAATCGCATAGGTCCACCTGTTCTGGCCTCAGTTTAACTCAAGACAGCATTTCTGATGATTCAGCACTCCCACAGTACTGCATGGGAGGGTCATCCTAATTCATAAGCTCAAATCATAGCGGGGTTCAAACCTTCAACTTACTAAAGGGGCTGCCAACTGAGCCAAGAGGATAAAACTTATGACTTAATGGGCTTGTAAGGATGAATTACTTGCTTTTTTTTTTAACCAATTGAGGGTGGGGGCGGCAAGAGGGAGAACAGAATCCTGGGTAAACTTTAGTTTTTAGAAGTATGATGGGGTTCAACAGTGTAGATGGAAAGATGTGTCCACTCGCCAGGGAAGTAGGACCATAAACATAAGATAGTCACTAACAAATCAAATAATACCTTGGGAGGATTTTCTAATTAAGCAATTCACTCGATATGACAGAAGCTGTTGTTTTGGGATTTTTGAAAATAACTGAATGCTTTCAAATGGTAAATCAGAAGAAACTTTTTCACCTAGAAAATGACTGGAATGTGAAACTCATGACCACACTGAGTGGCTGGGGGAGAATAGCATAGATGCCTTTAAGGGGAAACTAGTGCGAGAGAGAGAAAGGATTAGGAGGGTATGTTGATAGGGTTAGATGAATTTGGGTAGGAGGGGGGTCCTGTGGAGTACAAGCACCAGTGCAGACCAGTTGAGCCAAATGGCACGTCTCTGTGCTGTAGTTCCTACTGAGGTTTAGCTTCACAGTCCTCTTAGCTGATTTTAAAAAGTTCAAATAGTAGAAATTGAGCTTTTTGGATCAATTTTTGCATGTATGATAGCAAGCAGCAGTACATCCACTCAGCTGAACTGCTAAGTAAACACAGACTGACCAAACATTTACAATTTTCCAAAGTGCAGACCGTGTGGTTACGACAGCAGCAGGCCACACACACAAAAAACAAACTGCTGCAATGAAAGGGCAACCAGGTGGGGGCGCCCACACGTTAACAGCAGTAAGCTGACTCCATGGTGCATCATCGCTGGGTAACAGCCATTCGTGTAGGATTTTCACATCACCATATAATGGCAGCTAAGAGCTTAAAAGCAAGGTTGTGCAGCCAAGCCTGCATTGCCTGAGTTTCCAATACCATGGAGGCATTTAAAGTGATTTACTCATTAAACAATTCACTCAACGATGAAAGTTGTTGTTTTGGGATAATTTTTATTTATATATATATATATATATATATATAAATAATTGAGTGTTCTCAAATGGTAAATATTTGTTTCGCACTCATTTAAATAAAAAGGTGAAAGGGCAAGGCCCATAATGCAGGTTGCACCAAGGTCAGAAAGAGCGAAATACCATGCAAACCAAGTAGTGATCCTTCTAAAAGTTCTTAGATTGTAAGAGGAAGGAGTTCCAGAGTTCTGAGATCCTAGAAATTTAAGGGCAGAGGATGATGAATCCAATCTTAATTTTAGCACAGTGAGGACGCAGGGAGGGGGGGGGTTATGTGTAGGGTAGGGCGTGCAGCTAACTAGAAAGGAAAGGGGGGCAGAGAGGGGGGGAGGGGGGCAGAGAGGGGGGGAGGGGGGCAGAGAGGGGGGAGGGGGGCAGAGAGAGCGAGAGGGGGGCAGAGAGAGCGAGAGGGGGGCAGAGAGAGCGAGAGGGGGGCAGAGAGAGCGAGAGGGGGGCAGAGAGAGCGAGAGGGGGGCAGAGAGAGCGAGAGGGGGGCAGAGAGAGCGAGAGGGGGGCAGAGAGAGCGAGAGGGGGGCAGAGAGAGCGAGAGGGGGGCAGAGAGAGCGAGAGGGGGGCAGAGAGAGCGAGAGGGGGGCAGAGAGAGCGAGAGGGGGGCAGAGAGAGCGAGAGGGGGGCAGAGAGAGCGAGAGGGGGGCAGAGAGAGCGAGAGGGGGGCAGAGAGAGCGAGAGGGGGGCAGAGAGAGCGAGAGGGGGGCAGAGAGAGCGAGAGGGGGGCAGAGAGAGCGAGAGGGGGGCAGAGAGAGCGAGAGGGGGGCAGAGAGAGCGAGAGGGGGGCAGAGAGAGCGAGAGGGGGGCAGAGAGAGCGAGAGGGGGGCAGAGAGAGCGAGAGGGGGGCAGAGAGAGCGAGAGGGGGGCAGAGAGAGCGAGAGGGGGGCAGAGAGAGCGAGAGGGGGGCAGAGAGAGCGAGAGGGGGGCAGAGAGAGCGAGAGGGGGGCAGAGAGAGCGAGAGGGGGGCAGAGAGAGCGAGAGGGGGGCAGAGAGAGCGAGAGGGGGGCAGAGAGAGCGAGAGGGGGGCAGAGAGAGCGAGAGGGGGGCAGAGAGAGCGAGAGGGGGGCAGAGAGAGCGAGAGGGGGGGCAGAGAGAGCGAGAGGGGGGCAGAGAGAGCGAGAGAGGGGCAGAGAGAGCGAGAGAGGGGCAGAGAGAGCGAGAGAGGGGCAGAGAGAGCGAGAGTGTGGCAGAGAGAGCGAGAGAGGGGCAGAGAGAGAGAGAGAGGGGGGCAGAGAGGCGGGAGAGGGGGGCAGAGAGAGCGAGAGGGGGGCAGAGAGAGCGAGGGGGGGGCAGAGGGAGCGAGAGGGAGGGCGGAGGGCGAGAGGGGGGGGCAGAGGGAGTGAGGGGGGGGCAGAGGGAGCGAGAGGGGGGAAGAGGGAGCGAGAGGTGGGGGGCAGAGGGAGCGAGAGGGGGGCAGAGAGAGCGAGAGGGGGGCAGAGAGAGCGAGAGGGGGGCAGAGAGAGCGAGAGGGGGGCAGAGAGAGCGAGAGGGGGGCAGAGAGAGCGAGAGGGGGGCAGAGAGAGCGAGAGGGGGGCAGAGAGAGCGAGAGGGGGGCAGAGAGAGCGAGAGGGGGGCAGAGAGAGCGAGAGGGGGGCAGAGAGAGCGAGAGGGGGGCAGAGAGAGCGAGAGGGGGGCAGAGAGAGCGAGAGGGGGGCAGAGAGAGCGAGAGGGGGGGCAGAGAGAGCGAGAGGGGGGCAGAGAGAGCGAGAGGGGGGGCAGAGAGAGCGAGAGGGGGGCAGAGAGAGCGAGAGGGGGGGCAGAGAGAGCGAGAGGGGGGCAGAGAGAGCGAGAGGGGGGGCAGAGAGAGCGAGAGGGGGGCAGAGAGAGCGAGAGGGGGGCAGAGAGAGCGAGAGGGGGGCAGAGAGAGCGAGAGGGGGGCAGAGAGAGCGAGAGGGGGGCAGAGAGAGCGAGAGGGGGGCAGAGAGAGCGAGAGGGGGGGCAGAGAGAGCGAGAGGGGGGCAGAGAGAGCGAGAGGGGGGCAGAGAGAGCGAGAGGGGGGGCAGAGAGAGCGAGAGGGGGGGCAGAGAGAGCGAGAGGGGGGCAGAGAGAGCGAGAGGGGGGCAGAGAGAGCGAGAGGGGGGGCAGAGAGAGCGAGAGGGGGGCAGAGAGAGCGAGAGGGGGGCAGAGAGAGCGAGAGGGGGGCAGAGAGAGCGAGAGGGGGGCAGAGAGAGCGAGAGGGGGGCAGAGAGAGCGAGAGGGGGGCAGAGAGAGCGAGAGGGGGGCAGAGAGAGCGAGAGGGGGGCAGAGAGAGCGAGAGGGGGGCAGAGAGAGCGAGAGGGGGGCAGAGAGAGCGAGAGGGGGGCAGAGAGAGCGAGAGGGGGGCAGAGAGAGCGAGAGGGGGGCAGAGAGAGCGAGAGGGGGGCAGAGAGAGCGAGAGGGGGGCAGAGAGAGCGAGAGGGGGGCAGAGAGAGCGAGAGGGGGGCAGAGAGAGCGAGAGGGGGGCAGAGAGAGCGAGAGGGGGGCAGAGAGAGCGAGAGGGGGGCAGAGAGAGCGAGAGGGGGGCAGAGAGAGCGAGAGGGGGGCAGAGAGAGCGAGAGGGGGGCAGAGAGAGCGAGAGGGGGGCAGAGAGAGCGAGAGGGGGGCAGAGAGAGCGAGAGGGGGGCAGAGAGAGCGAGAGGGGGGCAGAGAGAGCGAGAGGGGGGCAGAGAGAGCGAGAGGGGGGCAGAGAGAGCGAGAGGGGGGCAGAGAGAGCGAGAGGGGGGCAGAGAGAGCGAGAGGGGGGCAGAGAGAGCGAGAGGGGGGCAGAGAGAGCGAGAGGGGGGCAGAGAGAGCGAGAGGGGGGCAGAGAGAGCGAGAGGGGGGCAGAGAGAGCGAGAGGGGGGCAGAGAGAGCGAGAGGGGGGCAGAGAGAGCGAGAGGGGGGCAGAGAGAGCGAGAGGGGGGCAGAGAGAGCGAGAGGGGGGCAGAGAGAGCGAGAGGGGGGCAGAGAGAGCGAGAGGGGGGCAGAGAGAGCGAGAGGGGGGCAGAGAGAGCGAGAGGGGGGCAGAGAGAGCGAGAGGGGGGCAGAGAGAGCGAGAGGGGGGCAGAGAGAGCGAGAGGGGGGCAGAGAGAGCGAGAGGGGGGCAGAGAGAGCGAGAGGGGGGCAGAGAGAGCGAGAGGGGGGCAGAGAGAGCGAGAGGGGGGCAGAGAGAGCGAGAGGGGGGCAGAGAGAGCGAGAGGGGGGCAGAGAGAGCGAGAGGGGGGCAGAGAGAGCGAGAGGGGGGCAGAGAGAGCGAGAGGGGGGCAGAGAGAGCGAGAGGGGGGCAGAGAGAGCGAGAGGGGGGCAGAGAGAGCGAGAGGGGGGCAGAGAGAGCGAGAGGGGGGCAGAGAGAGCGAGAGGGGGGCAGAGAGAGCGAGAGGGGGGCAGAGAGAGCGAGAGGGGGGCAGAGAGAGCGAGAGGGGGGCAGAGAGAGCGAGAGGGGGGCAGAGAGAGCGAGAGGGGGGCAGAGAGAGCGAGAGGGGGGCAGAGAGAGCGAGAGGGGGGCAGAGAGAGCGAGAGGGGGGCAGAGAGAGCGAGAGGGGGGCAGAGAGAGCGAGAGGGGGGCAGAGAGAGCGAGAGGGGGGCAGAGAGAGCGAGAGGGGGGCAGAGAGAGCGAGAGGGGGGCAGAGAGAGCGAGAGGGGGGCAGAGAGAGCGAGAGGGGGGCAGAGAGAGCGAGAGGGGGGCAGAGAGAGCGAGAGGGGGGCAGAGAGAGCGAGAGGGGGCAGAGAGAGCGAGAGGGGGGCAGAGAGAGCGAGAGGGGGGCAGAGAGAGCGAGAGGGGGGCAGAGAGAGCGAGAGGGGGGCAGAGAGAGCGAGAGGGGGGCAGAGAGAGCGAGAGGGGGGCAGAGAGAGCGAGAGGGGGGCAGAGAGAGCGAGAGGGGGGCAGAGAGAGCGAGAGGGGGGCAGAGAGAGCGGAGGGGGGCAGAGAGAGCGAGAGGGGGGCAGAGAGAGCGAGAGGGGGGCAGAGAGAGCGAGAGGGGGGGCAGAGAGAGCGAGAGGGGGGCAGAGAGAGCGAGAGGGGGGCAGAGGGAGCGAGAGGTGGGGGGCAGAGGGAGCGAGAGGGGGGGGCAGAGGGAGCGAGGGGGGGGGCAGAGAGAGCGAGGGGGGGCAGAGAGAGCGAGGGGGGGGCAGACGAGAGAGCGAGAGGGGGGCAGAGAGAGCGAGGGGGGGGCAGAGAGAGCGAGGGGGGGGCAGAGAGAGCGAGGGGGGGGCAGAGAGAGCGAGGGGGGGGCAGAGAGAGCGAGGGGGGGGCAGAGAGAGCGAGGGGGGGGCAGAGAGAGCGAGGGGGGGGGCAGAGAGAGCGAGGGGGGGGCAGAGAGAGCGAGGGGGGGGCAGAGAGAGCGAGGGGGGGGCAGAGAGAGCGAGGGGGGGGGCAGAGAGAGCGAGGGGGGGGCAGAGAGAGCGAGGGGGGGGCAGAGAGAGCGAGGGGGGGGCAGAGAGAGCGAGGGGGGGGCAGAGAGAGCGAGGGGGGGGCAGAGAGAGCGAGGGGGGGGCAGAGAGAGCGAGGGGGGGGCAGAGAGAGCGAGGGGGGGGCAGAGAGAGCGAGGGGGGGGCAGAGAGAGCGAGGGGGGGGCAGAGAGAGCGAGGGGGGGGCAGAGAGAGCGAGGGGGGGCAGAGAGAGCGAGGGGGGGGCAGAGAGAGCGAGGGGGGGGCAGAGAGAGCGAGGGGGGGGCAGAGAGAGCGAGGGGGGGGCAGAGAGAGCGAGGGGGGGGCAGAGAGAGCGAGGGGGGGGCAGAGAGAGCGAGGGGGGGGCAGAGAGAGCGAGGGGGGGCAGAGAGAGCGAGGGGGGGGCAGAGAGAGCGAGAGGGGGGCAGAGAGAGCGAGGGGGGGGCAGAGAGAGCGAGAGGGGGGCAGAGAGAGCGAGAGGGGGGCAGAGAGAACGAGAGGGGGGCAGAGAGAGCGAGAGGGGGGCAGAGAGAGCGAGAGGGGGGCAGAGAGAGCGAGAGGGGGGCAGAGAGAGCGAGAGGGGGGCAGAGAGAGCGAGAGGGGGGCAGAGAGAGCGAGAGGGGGGCAGAGAGAGCGAGAGGGGGGCAGAGAGAGCGAGAGGGGGGCAGAGAGAGCGAGAGGGGGGCAGAGAGAGCGAGAGGGGGGCAGAGAGAGCGAGAGGGGGGCAGAGAGAGCGAGAGGGGGGCAAAGAGAGCGAGAGGGGGGCAGAGAGAGCGAGAGGGGGGCAGAGAGAGCGAGAGGGGCGCAGAGAGAGCGAGAGGGGCGCAGAGAGAGCGAGAGGGGGGCAGAGAGAGCGAGAGGGGCGCAGAGAGAGCGAGAGGGGCGCAGAGAGAGCGAGAGGGGCGCAGAGAGAGCGAGAGGGGCGCAGAGAGAGCGAGAGGGGCGCAGAGAGAGCGAGAGGGGCGCAGAGAGAGCGAGAGGGGCGCAGAGAGAGCGAGAGGGGCGCAGAGAGAGCGAGAGGGGCGCAGAGAGAGCGAGAGGGGCGCAGAGAGAGCGAGAGGGGCGCAGAGAGAGCGAGAGGGGCGCAGAGAGAGCGAGAGGGGCGCAGAGAGAGCGAGAGGGGCACAGAGAGAGGAAGAGGGGCGCAGAGAGAGGAAGAGGGGCGCAGAAAGAGGAAAAGGGGGGGAGAGGGAGGCAGAGGGGGGGAGAGGGAGGCAGAGGGGGGGAGAGAGGGGCAGAGGGGGGGAGAGAGGGGCAGAGGGGGAGGGAGGGGCAGAGGGGGAGGGAGGGGCAGAGGGGGTGGGAGGGAGGCAGAGGGGGTGGGAGGGAGGCAGAGGGGGGGAGAGGGGGGCAGAGGGGGAGAGAGGGGGGCAGAGGGGGAGAGGGGGGCAGAGGGGGTGGGAGGGAGGCAGAGGGGGTGGGAGGGAGGCAGAGGGGGGGAGAGGGGGGCAGAGGGGGAGAGGGGGGCAGAGAGAGAGTGGGAGAGGAAAGGGGGAGGGGGGGAAAGAGGGGAGAGGGGGAGGGGAGAGCGGGTGAGGGGTGAGGCAGAGAGAGGGAGAATGGCAGAGAGAGACAGACAGGTCTCTGCAGACCTCCACAGATGTGGATATTGGACAGACTTATGGAGTGCAAACATTTGTTGAAGGGAAGAATTGTTAAATGCATTGACAAACTGCTTATTATTTGAAGGCGTGTGACAAAAGTTTCTTTCGAGAAGTGTGAGCAACAAAAAAATACTTCCACAAACAATACCTGGGCTCTAAAAATTTTGTTCTTTCTCTTTAATGAGCCATTACTGAAAGTTTTAGTACTGCTTCCAGATTCTATTCAATTCTCAAAAAAGGGCATGTCAGATTGAGTTGGTGAATTCTGCACACCAAAATGGAATTTAACAATTCTTGCTATGTAGTTAACTACCACTCTCATTAATCAGTGAGTTCACAACTCATTAAGGTAAGCAGCAGAATCAGCTCTGAGCTAATGTACTCAATCCAAGAATTCTGTCTTGCTCAGGAACTTTGGGAGAAGACTAAATGGGAAAGGGGCAAATCTGACGCTCAAGTTAAAATGGATGCAGAAAGATGTATTGTGATGGTGGTATCACATGGAGTGCTGTTATACACCTTCAGATGAAGGATGGCATTGTCCGTACAATGGCACGGCAAGCCCACACTGCCTGATCATATTTCCCATAGTTTGGAGACATTGTAGTGCAGATTCACCAGAATGGTATTGGGGCTAAAAAGGTTAAATTATGAGGGTAGGTTGCTTGGACTGGGCTTGTATTCCCTTGAGTATAGATCAAGGGCTGATTTAATTGTTAGGGTGGATGAAGAGAAACTATTTCCTCTGGTAGGGGTATCCAGAACAGGGGGAAAAGAAAGCTTTAAATGAGAGCTAGGCTGTTCAGGCGTGATGTCAGGAAATGCTTCTTCACGCGAGTGGAAATCTGGAATCTAGCCCCTAAAGATCTGTTGAGATTGGGGCCAACTGAAAATTTCAAAAAAGAGATTCATAGATTTTTGTCATGTAAAGATACTAAGGGATATGGAACCAAGGCAGGTAAATGAAGATGAGATACCTATCAGCCATCGTCCAACTGAATGGTGAACAGGCCAACAAGCTGAATAAACATTCTCCTGTTCCTAAGTGTATAGCAATGAGCTGCATGTGGAGTGCTGAATGACAGAATCAATGATCAAACTCAAAGGTAGTTGGTATTTTCAGAAGCAGAAGGTTTCAGAGATAAAAATGTGGGTGTGGCTTCTGCAAAGACTCATTAATTGAATGAATACTGTTCATTCTGGGCTTCTAAAACTGTACGGTCTTCAGCACGGTGTCATTCCTAAAACCGCATGTCTGATGCTGGTAACTGTGTACTTCAATGATCACTGGCATGAGCCCAAATCCCTTCACTTGCATGGCATTACTCATAGCTACTCCAGCGCACCATTGCAAATCTGGATTAATGTGGAATTCATTACCACATGGAGCAGTCAGGGATGGGCAAAAAATGCTGGCCCAGCCAGCAAAGCCCACATCCTGTGAATGAACTAAGAAGGTGAACAACATAGATGTATTTAAGAGGAAGCTAAATAAATACATGAGGGAGAAAGAAATAGAAAAATGTTCTGATAGGTTAAGATGAAGAGCGGTGGAAGGAGGAGAGCAGAAACATTGGAAAGGACTGTTCTGAATAACGGTCATACGGACTAAAAGCGTTAACTCTGTTTCTCTCTCCACAGATGCTGCTAGGCCTGTTGAGTTTGTCCAGCATTTTCTGTGTTTGTGTTGGAAAGGATTAGTTGGGCTGTATGGCCAGTTTCTATGCTACAAATTTTATGCATCAAACTGCAGTGACAAGAACAGACAGATGTGCGAGTAGGAAACAGAGTCAAGGGATTTAAAATTATGCAACAAACGAAAGGAACAAGGCTGTACATCAAGGTGTCAGCGTGGCTTAGTGACCTATGCTTCTGAATCAGAATGTTATAGGCTCAAGTTCGACTCTTGGGACTTGAGCACAAAATGGCACACCCACTGCAGTGCTGAGGACGAGACGTTAAACCAAGGCTCCAACTGCTTTGCAGGTGGATGTAAAATATCCCACGGCATTACTGCAAGGAAGAGATGGGGAGCTCTCCCTGGCATCTTGCTCCCTCGCTCAACATCACTAAAAGACAAAACAAAAACAGAATTACCTGGAAAAACTCAGCAGGTCTGGCAGCATCGGCGGAGAAGAAAAGAGTTGACGTTTCGAGTCCTCATGACCCTTCAACAGAACTGATCTTTCTTTACATGGAGAGGGAAATATAAGCTTGTTTAAGGTGTGGTGGTGGGGGGGGGGGGGGAGAGATAGAGAGAGAGAGAGAGAGAGAGAAAGTGGAGGTTGAGGGGGGGTGGTGGTGTTAGGATAGGAGCAGATGATCTGTGACATCTTTTGATGATTTGCTCCTATCCTAACATTCCACCGCCCCCCCCACCCTTCCACTTCTCCTCTCCTCTCCCCCCCACTAACCTTAAATCAGCTTATATTTCCCTCTCCTTGTAAAGAAAGATCAGTTCTGTTGAAGGGTCATGAGGACTCGAAACGTCAACTCTTTTCTTCTCCGCCCATGCTGCCAGACCTGCTGAGTTTTTCCAGGTAATTCTGTTATTGTTTTGGATTTCCAGCATCCGCAGTTTTTTGTTTTTATCACTAAAAGACAGATGATCTGGTGATTTTTGTGAAGCTTAGGGTATAAAACTTCTTTTTTAATATTCATTCACGGGATGTGGGCTTCGCTGCTGGGCCAGCATTTATTGCTCATCCCTAGCTGATCTTAAGAAGGTGGTGGTGAGCTGCCTTCTTGAACCTCTGCTGTCCATTTGGTGTAGGTACACCCACAGTGCTGTTAGGGAGGGAGTTCCAGGATTTTGACAGTGAAGGAACGGTGATATATTTCCAAGTCAGGAGGGTGAGTGACTTGGAGGGGAACTTCCAGGTGGTGGTGTTCCTATCTATCTGCTGCTTGTCCTTCTAGATGGTAGTGATCGTGGGTTGGGAAAGTGCTGTCTAAGGAGCATTGGTGAATTCCTGCAGTGCATCTTGTAGATGGTACACACTGCTGCTACTGTGCGTCAGTGGTGGAGGAAGTGAATGTTTGTGGATGTGGTGCTAATCAAGTGGGCTGCTTGTCCTGGATAGTGTCAAGCTTCTCAAGTGTTGTGGGAGCTGCACTCATCCAGGCAAGTGGGGAGTATTCCATCACACTCCTGACTTGTGCCTTGTAGATGGTAGGCAGGCTTTGGGGAGGCAGGAGGTAAGCATGGCTCCTAGCCTCTGACCTGCTCTTGTAGCCACAGTATTCACATGGCTAGTCCAGTTCAATTTCTGGTCAATGGTAACCCCCAGGATGTTAATAGTGGGGGATTCAGTGATGGTAATGCATTGAACATCAAGGAGCAATGGTTGGATTCTCCCTTGTTGGAGATGGTCATTGTCTGACACTTGTGTGGCATGGATGTTATTCGCCACTTGTCAGCCCAAGCCTGGATATTGTCCAGGTCTTGCTGCATTTGGACATGGACTACTTCAGTACCTGGGAAATCACGAATGGTGCTGAATGTCATGCAATCATTAGCGAACATCCCCACTTCTGATCTTATGATGGAAGGAAGGTCATTGATGAAGCAGCTGAAGATGGTTGGGCCGAGGACACCACCCTGAGGAACCCTTGTCATGTCTTGGAGCTGAGATGATTGACTTCCAACAACCACAAACATCTTCCTTTGTGCTCGGTATGACCCCAACCAGCGGAGAGTTCTCTCCCAATTCCCAGAGGCTCCAGTTTTGCTAGGGCTCCTTGATACCACACTCAGTTAAATACGGCCTTGATGTCAAACGCTGTAACTCCACCTCACCTCGGGAGTTCAGCTCTTTTGTCCGTGTTTGAACCAAGACTGTAATGAGGTCAGGAGCTGAGTGGCCCTGGTAGCACCCAAACTAGGCGTCAGTGAGCAGCTTATTGCTAAGCAAGTACTGCTTGATAGCACTGTTGATGACCCCTTCCATTACTTTACTGATGATCGAGAGTAGACTGATGGGGCAGTAATTGGCTGGGTTGGATTTGTCCTGCTTTTTGTGTACAGGACATATCTGGGCATTTTTCCACACAGCAGGGTAGATGCCAATTATGTAGCTGTACTGGAACAGCTTCGCTAGGGGTGTGGCAAGTTCAGGAGCACAAGTCTTCAGTATTATTGCCGGAATGTTGTCATAGCCCATAGCCTTTGCAGCATACAGTGCCTTTAGCCATTTCTGGATATCATGTGGAGTGAAACAAATTGGCTGAAGACTGGCACCTGTGATACTGGGGACCTCCAGAGGAGGCAGAGATGGATCATCCACTCAGCACTTCTGGCTGCTCCTGCACTCTTCATTGAACCAGAATGATCCCCTGGCTTGATGGTAATGGTAGAGTGGGGGATATGCCAGGCCAAGAGCTTACAGATCATGTTCGAATACAATTCTGCTGCTGCTGACAGCCCACAGTGCCTCATAGATTCCCAGACTTCAGTTGTTAGCTCTTATCTATCCCATTTAGCACAGTGGTAGCGCCAATGTGAAGGAGGGGCTTCATCTCCACAACAACTGTGCGTTGGTGACTCCGCATGGACAGATGCATCTTCGGCAGGCAGGTTGGTGAGGATGAGGTGAAGCATGTTTTTCCCTCTTGTTGGTTCCCTCACCACCTGCCACAGACCCAGTCTAGCAGCTATGTCATTCAGCACTCTGCCAGCTCGGTCAGTAGTGGTGCTACCAAGCCACTCTTGGTGGTGGACATTAAAGTCCCCCACCCAGAGTACATTCTGCACCCTTGCCACCCTCTGTGCTTCCTCCAAGTGGTGTTCAACATGGAGGAGCACTAATTCATCAGCTGAGGGAGGGCAGTACATGATAATCAGCAGGAGGTTTCCTTGTCCATGTTTGACCTGATGCCATGAGACTTCATGGGGTCCGGAGTCATATCACAAGCCATTACGGAAGTGATTACACTTTTTTCTTATTCATTCATGGAATATGAGCATCGCTGGCTAGGCCATCCTGATTGCCCTTGTTCAAAGGACATTTAAGAGTCAACCACATTGGAGTCACATTTAGGCCACACCAGGCAAGAATGGTAGATTTCCTCATTAGCGAACCAGATGGGTTTTAATAACAATCGGCAATAGTTCCATGGTCATCTTTAGACTTCTAATTCCAGATTTTTATTAAATTCAAGTTCTACCATCTGCTGTGACAGGATTCGAACCCAGGTCCCCAGAGCATTACTCTGGCTTTCCGGGTTACTAGTCCAACAATAATATCACTAGGTCATCGCCTCCCCCATAAAAACTACTTAATTGAATGTGAAGCGTTTTGGGACATCCAGAGGTCATAAAAGGCACTATGCAAATGCAAGTCTTTCTTTTCTCTTTCTAATCCACAGTGAGCCACCCAAGTGCATTGTACTGCAACTGGCCTCAGCATTTCCCAGTTAGATGAATCATTCGTAACTACACCCCAGCAATGTGCTTCTGCTGGTTTAAGAGATGTGAGATTGAGGTCAAGTTCCATGGTGAAGGTTAGATCATCTTCCAACATATTTTTACGTTAAGAATGGACACTTTGATAACACCAGGTCTAGCAGCATTTGTGGAGAGAGAAACAGAGTCAATGTTTTGAATCCATATGACCCTTCTTCAGAGCTTTCTAGCAGCATGCTAGACCTGCTGAGCTTTTCCAGCATTTTCTGTTTTTATTTCAGATTTCTAGCATTCACTGTATTTTGCTTTTATTTTTTTACTTTGATAACACCCTCACCCACCCCCCCAACTGATTTACTTGCATAACCCATAAAGTCTGTACTACACCATGGGTCATGGCATGCAGGAGAGAAGAGGCGTGAATAGGGAACAAATGAAGTCACATGGCAACAACATATCATTAATTAGATCAAAACACAAACTGGCCAGATGGATCTATGCTCTCACAGATTACCCGATATTGCAGTTACCGACCAACGTCAGGATGTAAGGTTTAGTTTCATTCGATCATTCAAGGTCTTAAACTTACCAAAACCTAGGTATATTATTTCTCCCAACAAAATGACTTCTTCAAGAAGTAAACAGTTCCATATTAAAAATAACAATGCAGAGCAAACATCACTACTGAAAGCAAGTAACATGAGTGTCCCAACTGAAGTATCTTTACTCTCTGGCAAGATGTTCATTATCAACGTCACCAATTCCCTGCCTAGATAGCAAGGACTTAAAAGGTTTATTATCATAAGTGATATGTTTGGGTATCATTCTAGATTTAAGTTCACTCATCACACAACCAGTGCATCAGAACAGGCGCCCTGAAATCCAGGGAAGCAAATGCCATTATTTTGTGAGCACGGGTATATTTTATTATAGCTAGTATTATCTAGCTAGTAGTCAACTGACATTGCATGAGCTGCTCTGTTGCAGATCAAAGGGGGCTGAATGAAATCCATTGTTTATATGCAGCAAAGGTTTTTTCCTTCCCTTTCTGGTGATTTCCTTTTACATTTGTCAATTCAGAGAGGGCTTGCTACTAGAGAATGGAAATGCTTGAATTTGGACAAATGATGTCTGTGTTAAATAGTTCCCAGTCACATCTGAAAAAGCCAGGCACAAAAGTAAAGCGCCCTTTACCTTTGTACCATCAATGCACAGCCTCGAATGATAACTCGTTAATTTCCACTGCCTTCACACACCATCCAGGTGGCCTCTTGTACTGCATATCCAAATCCAATGGGATCTGTGCTCAGAATGTCCAAACCTCTGCAGCACCTTCCCAGACAGCAAAGGAGCACTTTCATACTACTGCTGTGTGGGGGCTGGATTTGAAAGCAGGTCCCAAGACATTAATGCTAACCCAATGCAAAAGCCAGTTCAGGCCTCAGGGGTTAAGGGTGAACTTATTCAAATAGCCTACACTTCCACACAATCAATCAAACAGCACAGGAGGCCATTCAGCCATCCTACCTGTGCCAGCTCTTTGAAAGAACATTTCAATTAGTCCCACTCCCTCCTGTTCTTTTGTCCTTTTCAAGCCTATATCCAAATCCCTCTAATTTTGCTTCCTCCCGTCTTCTCCAGGAAAAGTACCATCCTCACACACTGAAGTTACCTGAATAAGATTTTGACCATTTTGAACAGGCTAAGAATTTTAAACTACAAAAATATCATGCTGAAATAAATTTGGCAATCATTTTTTTTTTTTTACAGTTACACACTCTTAATTACTTCTCATGCATACCCACTTTCCACCCTCCCCTGACAACAGGCTTCAGATTGACAATGTGAAAGTTGTATTCTTTAACTTAACAAAAAAATACACAAGTTAAAGAGGAACACAAGAATGAACAAAGAACTTGCAGTACCTTAAAGGAACTATGTACTAAGGTTTCATCTAAGTCGATGACTACACATTTCTTTCCAACATCAGATACTCTCATCTCTGGTAAGAGGTATTTGGCTGGAGGCTAAAGGAGAAAAGAAAACAAAAGGCAAACAAAAAACAAACGAAAAAAATAAAACAGGATTGAAATTACAGGACACATATTGCCAAAACACTATAGAACAAGCTTGTAATTCTGCACAATCAATCAGATATCTGAATATATCTGAACTGTCCAGATAGGCTGCAGAATAAATTATTTCATTAACAAACACACATCAGGCCCATCAATTTTCACCCTATCGATTCAATGATGTGGTCTCTGCAATGCTCACCCTTAGAACGTGGAACCAGATTTCAGGAAATATCTCACCAACAACCTGAGACGAGCTCCAGAGAACATAATTACCTGGAATGCACCGCTGAACTTTTGTTATTATACTGTGTTAGAATTATATTCTGATTATATTGTGTTCCTTCCCCCATTTTTTTTTTCTTTAGGTCCCATTTCCAGGTGCAGAGGACCAGCAGCTACATGTTCCCAGGAGTTGATTCAACCCAAGTCACCCAATACCAGAAAGCACAAGAGAGAAACTCTCATGTGATTTGAGCTGCCTTCAGTTTTCCTCCTATTTATTTCCAAGAATGGAATGGAAAGGAGCAGCATGATTCGAGTCTGGGAATTCATTGGGCACAATGCTGCTGGTGTGGGCCACTGTCCTGTCACTCTGTGCAGAATCCATTGATATGCCAACACCCTGTGACACAGCGGACCACCTCCAGCTCTGTACAGTAGGACAGCGTTGAGCCCACATTTCAAATTTAACATTTTTTTCCCCCAAAAACACATTATTTTCCTTAAAATCAAAACTAGGCCATTTTCTTCCTGCCCTTTCATTCCTGAAAGCACTGACTCCTGGTTCTATAGATGCCATTTTCCACCTGGAACCTCAATCTTAGTAGCCATTGTTCATCTGTCAGTATTTGACAAGAGTGCATCAGAATTTATTGAACCACAGAGGACTAAATAGCCAAGCCCATTTCCTCCTAGCGTGGTGTCCACACAATGACACTACCCAGTTGCGATTTAGTGTAGGCCGATGAGGAGCGAGAGACCAGGCTAATTTCTCCTCCTTCCACCTCAAACCTAGGGTCACTGAGTTGTAGCGACTCGGCACATACCAGTAACTGCAAAGCTCAGATACTCACTGAGCAAGTCTGCAACATTGTCATGGGAATGCTTGGTTAGAAGAATCAGCTGACACTGCTAAAGGATTAGATTTTACATTCAAAACATTTTAAAACCACTTAACATGGAGAGGCAGCAAAGGTGGATGGGTTCTTTGTGCTGAGGCCTAGTTCCTAACATACGTATAAATACAGAGGTTTGCTAAGGGATAGGAGGAATGTTCTCTGGGCTTTAGATAGTAGTGGCCAACTGCAAGAAAATGGTAATTGTACAGTTAGGGTTTATCAGCTGTTTTTGCTACTTATTTTGAAAAATATATTTCCTCTTGCCATTTTGTATATTTCTATTTCAATTTGGCTCAACATTTTAATGCTTCAACTTTACTTACTTCTAAAACTATGTTTTAATCTTTAAACCCACCCTGCTCCACCATTTCCTTTGTGATTTATTTGTGTCCCAATATTCTAGCTTCACTCGTACCATTCCAATGTACAATTCTCCACTGTCCTCCCTGAAATACAATACGATGATGCCATTCTTTTCCATGTCTAACAAAACGTGTGACATTTAGGATAATTTTGATAAGGCCATTTGTCTCCTAATTGGAGAGAGGCAATAAAAACAAATCAGCCTCAAACTCCATTAAGGATAACTTGGGTTTTGGGGGGGTTCAATCACCGCAGTTTGATACAACCTCCAAAACACAAGGGGACCCGTTTTAGCCTGCTATAGTCAGTGGTCTTGAGAAGCACTGGGGAAAACTTGTGCATCTGTGCATATGGATTGAAATAACATGGCATTTCAGTCAGAAGCCACAAGAAATATTTTAAAATAGAATTGAAGAATGAAAAACTTTTAATTAATTTGCACTCGCCTTCAATTACCTTTATTTTAGTAATTGTGCCTACACATCTTGGACGCTCCATTTGAAGCAATTATTGCGAGTAAAGTGCTAACCTTTAAATAATAGCTCTGAGCTGATCAGCAGGAATAAATTCAATAAATGAAAATGGAGACTCAACGTCAAATTAATGAACAACTTAAATCCCAAGGTATCACTTTTAGATCATTTATTGCTTTAATAATATAATTAAGCTTGATTTAAACATTTAGACCACTAACTTCAGTAGAATTATGGCTGGATCCAAAAAACAGTCTTATCATACGTTGCTCCTAACATATACAGGTTGAAATAATATAATAAAATCTAGAAATTTATTATTTAGCTTACCAATTGTAACAGATGTATAAGTCAGCCAGACACAATTTTACCCCCACAGCATTTCACAGCAACAGAGTACAGCACACTGGAAGCATTTTCTGTTTCTATCTCTTATCCATCCAACTCTTTCCTACTTGCGTTCAGGGAAGTAACTTTTAATTGCAACCAAATTCTAGGTGGTTTGTTTTGGAAGGTCCAGTTCCCAAATGATAAAGTTATGTCATGCCATGAACCAAACAAATATCCAGCGTGATTAGTGTCGAGTGTTTCAGCCAAACGCTCTTTTTTTTAAAAAAAAGTTTCTAAAACCAAGAAGGCAGATTAAAAAGGAAGCCAATGCGTGACAAGCCGAGCAAGGGTGAGGGCGTTTACGGTGTCTCATTGAAACATGGATTGAAAATTATTTCTTCACTTCACCCACAATGTGACTGGTCAAGTGGCAGATATGCCAGCCGTGCGACTGGTCAAATTACAGAAAGACCAGCAGCTGCATTAAGTTGACGCCCCCACCCTCACTACTGGAAAAATCAAGAGATTTGAACAAAGTACTACTAGGCAAAAGAAGGGAAACACAAGGTTAATGTAGTGTCAAATAAACCACACATTTAAAGCACAGCGTCTCGATACACCTCTGATTATCATCACTCCACTGGTAGCTAAGCTTGTTTCGGATCATGCAGCAATTAAGTGATTACAATGTATACTATTGTACGCTGGGTTATCGGGATTCATATAGTCCAAGTGTACTACCCACAAGCAGTTTGAAAGCATGCAAAAGGGGTAGAGCAGAAAATGAAATAATAATACATACACTGGGACTGGGGATGACCTGTACCTGGTCAGACTGGAAAACGAATAAACAAGACAAAAAAGACAAAGAAAATTCCTGATCAATATGCAACATAAAAAAAATTAACAAGGAAAGAAAATAAAATCAACCAAAGTCAAAGCTGTTGCCTAATAACCTCTTCGAAAATTTAATTTTACACCGGGGATAACAGTGTCACCCAGTCAGATTTTTGCCTCTGTTCGTCACTGGTCACTGCAGAGCTGAAGACAAAGCGCTGTAGAAAGCTGAACGTAAACTCTTCAAATTGTACCACTGTATGAGAGGGTCAGACTCTTGGCTGGATTTAGATTCATTCATTGACTTTTAAATCAGAGTAATGTTGAATTCAAATAGCACTGAAAACATTTGATAGTTAAAAATTACAGCTTAATGTACTGAATCCAGAAATGGCACTAGGATGCATGGCATTTACATTGAATAGAATCTGGTCAATTTAATTTTAGGCTTAAAATTAACAGGAGCTTCATTTACAATACCAAAGTCAATTCAGGTGATGAAAGATGGAAGTGGGGTGGAAGGGGGGAGGGGGGGTGCGCGAAGAAAGGAGGGGGGGGAGGGAAGAGGCGGGTGAGGAGGCGTGGAGGGGGGAGTGACAAGGTATCGGGGAAGAGACAGGAGGGGGAGAAAGCCAGGGAGGGGGAGGAGAGATAGAACAGAGGATAGAAATGGGATGAGAGGAGAAAGGAGGGTAGATGGGGGAGAGGAGACAGGAGGAGAACAGGGGAGGAAAGATGAAGGGGAAGCGAGGGGGGAGGAGAGGGGGGGAGGCGACAGGGGAGGAGGGGGCAACAGGGAGGAGAGGGGAGACAGGGCATGGGAGGCGAGAATGGAAAGGGAGGATCAAGGGTAAGCAGGGGATGGTTTAAAGTTGAGGGATGAAGAGAGCAGAGAGGGGTAAGGAAAGTCAAAATGGTGGAAAGGAGAGGAGGGAGAAAGAAAATTAAAGAGGAGGGATGCTGTTAAGGTGTTAGGGTGAAAAGGCAATGATGTTATAATAAATGAGTAATGAACAAAAGAAACATCAGTGTCCAGCCATTGAATCCTGGGAGCTAAAACCAGTGATAATCAACCCCAACCCTTTTTAATTTCAATGAGTCAAAAGTTGTTTAAAAATTTAATTTAATAAAAGTTGAAAACATAGTTTCAGATGTGAGCCTGCAATTTTGAAAGAGTTCAGAACAGCAGCTAACTATAAACTGTGAAAGAATTGTTGTTTTCCCCTATTGATCTTTTCAAGAACGTAAGCCTATCTTCATTAGTCAGCCGCTGTACAGCTTAAGTTACAGAGTGCTGGCAGTAACATCTCAGCTGCGATATATGTACAACTATGATCCTGTCTGCTCTGATGAAGAGTCACCATCAAATGTAGTCCCTGATGATAGTCGATACGGTTAGGAATGATAGGACGCCCTGTGTGAGGAACAGCTTGACGAGGCTCAGTAATTATCACTAACTTCAGAAGAGGCTCAGTTTACGGGGTACAAATTAATTGCACAAGACAAGTTTCCGATTGCTTCCACATGAGCTGTGGCTTAACCACATAACTGTTCCAAGAATGAAAATAACAAATTTCTAAAGGGGCAGGCACTATCTGTGTTTTAATGCAATGGTTTAACATATCTAAGTTATCATGAGGAACAAGACAAGATTTTGCGATCAACAGAACAGCCCACTTATTGAAGAAATAGAAAAGATGTTTTCACATATTTTGGGGGAAGCCACAACTAGGGGCCATAAATCTAAGACAAATTCCTGCTATTAAATCAAATAAGGAATTCAGGAGAAAATTCTGTCATAGCTCACTTAATTCAAAAATAGTACCCAAGATTGCAAGTCAGCAAATGTTGCACCCTTCAAAAGGAAATTGGATAAGCATCTGGAAAGAAAAACTTATAGGACTTTGGGAAAATCACAGGGGAGCGGGGCTAGCAGAGTTGAACTTCAAGACAGCTGGCATGTTCACAACAGACCGAATGGCCTCCTTCTGTGCTGTAACCATTCTATGATTCTATCTCAAAAAGTCATATCTAACTGGTGTGACAAAAAAAGCTGATAGTCATTGAGCAGGTGGATAACGAAGGGCCACATACATACACACGCACACATTTTCAGAAAAAATGCTTGGTAAGGTTCCATACAAAAGCTTGCTAATAAAAACTGAATTATAAAGAATTGAAACAACCTCATGGTACTGAATGCAACTGGTTAAGTTAAAAATCAGGAAAGTGGGATGAAAGGGACATTCTTGTTTTAGTGGGCAGTGATGTGTGATATATGAAGGGAAGAGAAAATTATAAAAGAACGCAGATTAGGAATGTAACCTTGGCAAATACAGTTTAACATAATGAAGTGTGAAATGGCACACTTTGGGTGCAAGAATGCCAGAAAGGAATGCAAATGAAATAGGGATGGATAAACAAATGAGCAATGGGATTCTTTCCAAGTGCATAAATCATAAAGGTGGGCTAGCTGATGCAAAAAAACAGGCATTAGCAACATCACAAGAGGGATAGAATATTAAAGCAAAATGCTCATGCAAATATACAGAGCATTGGCCAGATCTCATTTGAAATTCTGCAATGAGCTTTGGATGCTCCATTTGGCAAAGAAACTACTGGAGAAAGCTGTGATTCAGCAGGATAATGTCTAGGATAGTGGGGCTGACTTATTATCAGAGACAGGGCATACTCACTTCCACCCCCAGGAAATGGGGGCTTTAAGGATTAATCCGATTAAGGCATTTAATATAAATGAAAGGAATTGGCAGGGTAGGTGCAGAACAACTCTTCTTTTTCACAGGGGAATCTAGAAAGAGACAGAATCTTAAGACCCAATTTAACACGGAGCAGGAGTTAAGCAAACAGGGGAACGCCTGACCTCAGCAGAGGGAGGCCTAGGCCATTTTAACTCATGAGTCTCATCTGCTCAGGCCATCGGTTAAAATAGCAGTGAGGGGCCCTAAGATGTCATCACATCTGAATCTGTATATTTAAAGAATGACCCAGTTGGGCTTCAGACAAGCTCACTTGCCACCTGCTCAGAAGTAGGTTGAAATGGAAGACAGTGGGAATGGGACAGAATGTCTCAGGGTGAGTCACCAGGACCATTTTAAATGCTCGAATGCCAAGTTTCAACTAAGCAGGGTGTTCATAATGCCTTTAGAATTATAACAAAAAGAGTTAATCTAGGAAAACTTCACACATTGGATTGTAAGAACGTAGGGCACACTGCCCCAGAAAACCAGACAAAGTCAATTGAGCTATTTAATAAATATATATTAGAGAATTAAGGCTAAGGAACATGAAGAAAGGCCAAGGGACAGAGATTAAAGAAATACACACCATGGCTAATAAAATGGTGGTGTGGGTCCATGAGGATCATATTCTGTAACTCTACCCATTTAGAAACACAAACTTGGAGGATGCCCCTCAAGCCTGTTCTGCATTTCAATTAAATCTTTTTTAAACTCATTCACCCCACCTTTAAATCCTAGGCTAGCAAAAATCAATCTCAAGTTATAAAATTTTCAACTGACCTCAACAGCATTTTTGACAGATGAGGGGTGGGGATGGAGGGGGCTGGGGAGTCCCAGATTTCCACCAACCTTTGTGTGAGCAAGTGTTTTCTGAACATCCAAGTTCCAATTCTATTATCCTCCCTTGTTCTGGACTCCCCAGCAACAGGAAATAGTTTTTGTCTATCTACCCTTATCAAATCCATAACGATCTTAAGTACCTCAACTAGATCACCCATTAATCTTCTATAGTTAAGGGAAAAATATGCTGGTCATGCAACCTGTCCTCATAATTTTACACTTTATGAAACTATGAAGTTTGTCCAATGATTTTAGGAATAAGTCTCCAAAGAGTTGCAAATGCCATTTTACACTACTGGAGAAGCATGTGATTTCTCAGAGCCGACAAAACAATTTAGGTCACAGGACTCAAAACGGAGGCCTCAGAAGGAACAGTCAGCAGGGCCATTAGCTGACAAATGTCTTTGGTCTACAGTAAAATCCTCCATTATAATAAGGATCTGTCATAATACAGCTCCACACAGCACACAGTGGTTTGTTTAAGAGTGCACGTATGTACAAAACGTCCTGCTCACAGTACTGGAGGTGTACTCAAAGAAAAAAATTGAGCACACAGTAGATGAATTGGTCTATTGTTGGATAACTATTAAATGGAATAATCTACTCTATTGCTAGTTTGAAACAGTATTCTTAAAGTAACATAAGTCTGTCTGAACTTCATGGTATGGAGATAAAAATCAATAGATTATCCATCGAGCTGTGGTTTAACTGATTCCCTTATTGGGGGAACAGACATACAACTAGTTTCCAGGTCTCTGCCTATGCTACTAATAATCTGGTCGATAGAAGGTGCCAAATACTTCTGAATATTTTACATCAAGTGCAGAGTCACCCAATAATAACTTCAGTTCATCTCAATGCAATCAATTCACTCCTCGTCCCTTCAAAGGCTGCCCTTATATTTATTACTTTGTGACTCCCTCTTCTCCTTCACAAACCTATCATTAAATTCAATTGCATAATGATCACTATATTCAAGATGCTCCTTCTTGTCAGACTGTTCACTAATTCTGGTTCGTTAATCATCACTAAATCCATTATGGCCTCCTCCCTTGGTTCTAAAGCATATTTTCCCAGTAAACTGTCCTGAAACAATTGTAGAAAACTTGCTTTCACTACTCAAGCTGTACTGCTTCTTCCAGTCTATGTGAAAATTAGAAATTCCCATTATAATCACGCTATTTTTGCTACTTGCTTCCCTGAGCTCCATATTTAAATATTGTTCCAGTACATCAGTGCTGTCAGGGGGTCTGCAGACAACTAACTGCCTTCTCAAAAGAAGGGGCTCAGGCATCTGGTGGCAGGATTTGTGTGTTTTATCTTAAAAATTAGTCTCAGTTCATCAATGTTCTGTTTTTAAATGCACCATGAAATGTGGTACTCAGTTATACTAATTAGGCAAACTTTGGCTCTAGCTAAGTGCTGTTCTTTTTGGGGCTGGGGCTGCAGCAGTGTAACAATTGACATTAGTGACTCTGGGCTGGTGGAAGTAGATTTTCAGTTAGTGTTCCTGATTGCTACCTGCTCATACAGGGTTATAGAATGCATGTCAGTCGACTTCCTTGATGGATGAGATACAGCTGAGCTGTGATGCTGCTCAGCCAGACTGCCTGCTAACATTCACAATTCAAGCTGACACAAGAGCTTGGAGAGTTGACAGAGCTTGTTGAACCAAATCCCAGTGTAATGTCCTGTGTTCAGAGTAAAGAGTAGTAAAGAAAACTGGGAAAAGAGAAAAGACAAAGAGTTCATAATTGAAAGAAATTAAACCAAATGGCAGATTGTTTTGTCAGATGAACATTCAAAGGTCAGGTCATTGTAGGTGATCTGGAGCACACATTTAAAGCCTAGGGCATAAGAATCACTGCACATCAACTGAACTAGACCAACAATCACAAAGTTAGCTTAAAAAAACTGAAGTGAATATTAGACAGATGATAAAGTTCAAATGTTAGCAGCTTTCAAAATCAAGGCGCTCCCACCACTGTTGACAACTCTCTGCACTCCAAGTTCCTGCACCTCCATATGCTGCCATCTACCAAATTGACATGGTGGGTACTTTTAGGGTTGAATGATCTATCTTGCACAGCTATGGAAATGTTAAACTTGTCAGATCAAAATGTTTCAGCTCTCAGACAAACTCCAAAGGAAAAAACAAAAAGGTTCACATTTTACAGCTGGGTTACAGCAGATTCTCAGCTTCACATTTTTACTCTCTTTTTTCCTTCCTTAGATCTGTTTGTACCAGAACGCAGGAGGGACAAATGTGGCTCTCAGCCAGGTGCTCTTCCTCAACTGGAGACTGATAGTTGGCCAGCTCCATTCAAGAGCTCTGTCAGCTGAAATCTGGAGCTCACCATGTACAAAGCCTCAAATGTGAATCCATATCCCACTACTTTGTGGGATGGATTATTGCTTCATAATTATAAAAAGTGCAGGAACACATTCAACAGCAAAAGGACAATTGTACAGCACTGCTCTGTCCTCTGGTGAGTTTGAGATAGACTCCCAAGAGCCTGTCCCTTCAAATAATCCCCCTCCCCACCACCAGATTACTCAAATCAGAACAAAATTAATTTTTAGAAATATCCATGTTATTTTTTCTCCGCTTACATTGGCAACTGTAATACTGGTTGCCACATGACATCCCATCTTTCTCATAGGGAGAACGCATAGCCAGCATCTCAAGAGTTTCAGATGGGGTAGTGAAGTACTTGGTTGAGAAACAGGAACATTGGAAGAAATCTTTCAGATATAGCCAGTGTTTTCTCGAAAGAGAACCTCAGGCAGAAATAAAGGAGTAATACATACTTTTCATCTCTGCCGCTGTTAGAATCACATTGTTAATAATGTTAATATAAAAAAGTTAAAATTTAGTACAAGGCATCAGTAAACTTTAATAACAAGAGTGAGGAAAATTAAAATTTATGTTTTTAATTATGCGTTTCAATGGATAAAGGGGGGAATGCCAACAGTCCAACATTAATAACTTAAACAAAAATAGAATTACCTGGAAAAACTCAGCAGGTCTGGCAGCATCGGCAGAGAAGAAAAGAGTTGACATTTCGAGTCCTCATGACCCAACAGAACTGATCTTTCTTTACAAGGAGAGGGAAATATAAGCTGGTTTAAGGTTGTTGGGGGGGGGGGGGGGGGGGAAGAGGAGGAAGAAGTGGAGGGGGGGGGTGTTAGGATAGGAGCAAATCATCAAAAGATGTCACAGATCATCCGCTCCTATCCCCCCCCCCCCCCCCCCCCAAAAAAAACCAGCTTATGTTTCCCTCTCCATGTAAAGAAAGATCAGTTCTGTTGAAGGGTCATGAGGACTCGAAACATCAACTCTTTTCTTCTCCGCCGATGCTGCCAGACCTGCTGAGTTTTGCCAGGTAATTCTGTTTTTGTTTTGGATTTCCAGCATCCGCAGTTTTTTGTTTTTATCACTAATAACTTAAATGTGCCTGAAATAGCAACTTTAAAAAAACTGTATAATGTGCACAATGCATCTTTTGCCTAGGATTGCTTATGAACAAGCTTTTAGTTACCTTTTTCATTATTAAAGATATTGCAGCACAGCCTGGGGAAAGGAGTGAGATTAAACTGTGTCCTTCAGTTTACGGTACTGTGGGTTTGGTCTATGAGGACAAGACTACAAGATAGTGGATAAATGGGATTTAAAAAATAGTAACTGGAAACGGAATGCATTAACAACACCGAATGCTTCTGTTTATAGTGGACAGAACTACTGGCTTGCGTACACAAATTTTTCCACTTAAGCTAAATGTCATTGCAGAAAACAAGACACATTTAGGAACATAGGGACAGGATGCAGCCAATCAGCCCATTGAGCCTGCTCCGCCATTCAATATGATCATGGCTGTTCGAACACTTAAATGCCTTTTATCCACACTATCCCTGTAACCCTGTACATTATTATTAATCAGAAATCTATCACTCTCTTACCTTCAATATACTCAATTACTGAGCTTCCATGGCCCTCCGGGGTACAGAATTCCAAAGATTCACAACCCTCTGAGTAAAGAAATTTCTCCTCATCCCGGTCCTAAGTGGCTTCCCCCTTATTTTCAAAGTGTTAGTCTCCCCAATCAGGGGAAACATCGTCTCTGCATCAAACCTGTCTATTTCTGTAAGTATTTTGTAGGTTTCAATGAGATCACCTCTCATTCTTCGAAACTCCAGAGAATACAGGCCCAGTTTCCCCAATCTTATGAAGATAACACAGTTCCGCCATCCCCGGAACATGTCTGGTGCACCTTCGTTGCACTCCCTCTATGGCAATAATTTCCTTTCTGAGGTAAGGGGACCAAAACTGCACAGTACTCCAGGAGCAGTCTAACCAAACTTCTATATAATTGAAGACTTCACTACTCCTGTGCTCAAATCCTCTTGCGATAAAGGCTACCATTCCATTATCCTTCCTAATTGCGTGCTGCACCTGCAAGTTAGCTTTCAGTGACTTATGGACAAGGTCACCCAGGTCCCTTCATACATCTACACTTTCTAATCTCTTACGATTTAGGAAATACTCTGCACAGCTGTTCCTTCTACCAAAGTGGATAACCTCACATTTTTCCACATTACATTCCATCTGCCATGTTCTTGCCCATTCACTAAGTCTGTCCAAATCCTCCTATAGGCACTTTACATCTTCCTCACAATACACATTCCCATCTAGCTTTGTATCATCAGCGAACTTGGAAATATTACATTTAGTCCCCACATCCAAATCATTGATATATATTGTGAACAGCTGGGGCCCAAGTACTGATCCTTGCAGTACTAGTCACAGCCTGCCAGGACGAGGATGACCCACTTATTCCTACGCTGCGTTTTCTGCCTGTTAGCCAATCCTTAATCCATGCCAATATATTGTTTCCTATCCAGAGTGCTTTTAATTTGCTAATCAGCCTCCTATTGGGGACTTTATCAAAAGCCTTCTGAAAATCTAAGTATACTACGTTCACTGACTCCACTTTACAATTTTGTTAGTAACATCCTCAAAAAAACACCAACAAGTTCGTCAAACATGATTTCCCAATAGCAAATCCATGCTACTTCCAATCAGATCATGATTATCCAAGTATCCCATTTGTCTCACTCTTTATAATAGATTCCAGCATTTTCCCTACTACTGATGTAAGCCTAACAGGTTTGTATTTCTGTTTTTTCTCTCCCTCCCATTTGCTACCTTCCAACCTTCAGGAACCATTCCAGAATCTATAGAATTTTGGAAATTTATCACCAATCCATCCACTATCTCTATAGTAAACACTCTAGGATGCAGAATATCAGGTCTTGGGGACTTATCAACTTTCAGTCCCATTAATTTCTCCAACACAACCTTCTTACTTATATTAATTTCCTTCAACTCCTCATTTTCCCCGAGTCCCTTGGATCTCTAAATCTGGGAGATTTCCTGTATCTTCCTCAGTGAAAAGAGACAAAAAATAACATTTAGCTTCTCTGCCAATTCATTATTCCCCATTATAAATTCTCCTGACTCTGCCTGTAATGAACCCACATTTGTCTTAGCCAAGTGCTTCCTTTTTACGTACCTATAGAAGCTTTTATGGTCCGTTTTTATGCTTTTTGTTAGATTGCATTCATATTCCATTCTCCCTTTCTTTACCAGTTTCTTGGTCTTCCTTTGCTGTCTTCGAAAAACCTCCCAATCCTCAGGTTTACTACTACATCTGGCAACTTTATAAGCCTTTTCTTTCAATCTTATAAAATCCTCAACTTCCTTTGTCAGCTGTGCTTGATTGACTTTTTTGGGAATGTGTAGGTGCTGTAAGCTATGTAATAGTTCTCTGAAGACTATCCATTGCATATGTACAGATATACCTTTCAATGTATTTTTCTAATGCACCTCAATTTGTCCCTCATGCCTTCATAATTTCACTTATTCAACTTTAACACCCTTGCTTCAGAGTGAACTCCTCATTTTCAAATATAATGTAAAATTCTATCATTTGTGGTCACTCGTCCCTAAAGGTTCTTTTACAACGAGATTACTAATTAGCTCTTTCTCATTACATAATACTAGATCTAATTAAGCCTCAGCTCCTCAACATACTGCTCTAGAAAACCATTCCTAACACACTCCAGAAACTCATCTTCCGCAGCATAAATGCTCAATTAGTTTACCTAGTCTATATGCAGATTGAAGTCACCCATGATTACTGTATCACCCATCAGCCAAGCTTCTCTCATCTCCTGATTAATACCGTGCCAAAAATTACCACTACGGTTTGGTGGCCTATAAACAACTCCAACCAATGTTTGCTTCCCTTTGCTGTTTCTTAGCTCCACCCAGATTCTACACATTGTTCTTCTGATCTGAGATCCTCCCTTACTAATGCACTGATCCCTTATCTGTGCAGCTCCAACTCCTTTCCCACCTTCATAAACAACGAATATCCTTGAATATTCAGTTCCCAGTCTTGGTCACCAAGCAGCCATATTTCCAAAATGGCAATTATAGCATACCCATTTGCCTCTATTTGTGCCTTTAGATCACCTACCTTATTGTGAATTCTGCGCACACCCAGGTAGAGAGCCCTTAACTTTGTCTTTTTGGCATCATTCTCCATCCGAAGCATACTCAATGCTCTGCTTTGTTTCTCCTGCCTTCTAGTCTCTCTATTTCTTGTTCTCAACTTTACTGTCTTCCAATTTGGGCCACCCCTCAGGTTTCCACCCCACTGACAAACTAGTTTAAACGCACACCAACAGCATTAGTAAATCTCCCTGTGAGTATATCAGCCCTAGTCCTGTTAAGATGTAACCCGTCCACTTGTACAGGTCCCACCTGCCCCAGAACCAGCCCAATGCCTCAGAAATATGATGCCCACCCTCCTACACCAGTTCTCCAGCCACATAATTAATCGATCAATCCTCCTATTCCTATGCTCACTAGCACATGGCACTGGGAGTAAATAATCCTGAGGTTATTGCCCTTGAGGTCTTGCTTTTTAATTTCCTAACTCCCTGAAATCTGCTTTCAGGACCTCATCCCTCTTCCTACCTAAATCGTTGGTACCAATGTGGACCACTACTTCTGGCTGATTCCCCTTCCCCCGAAGGATGTCCTGCAGCCGCTCTGTGACATCCTTGACCATGGCGCCAGGGAGGCAACACACCATCCTGGAGTCATGTTTACTGCCTCTGAAATGCTTTTCTGATCCCCTGACTATGGAAACTCTTTAATTATTGCCCTTCCATTTTTCTTCTTCCCCCCCTGTACAGCTGAGCTGCCTGTGGTGCCACAGGCTTGGCTCTGGCTGCACTCCCGAGGGACATCACCCTCATCAGCATCCAAAATGGAAAATCGATTAGCAAGCAGGTTAGACTCAGGGGACTCATGTACTGCCTGCCAGGTTCCCTCGGACAGTCTGGCAGTCACCCATTCCCTCTCTGGCTGTACATTTCTGACCTGTAGCGTGACCACCTCCCGAAACGTGCAATCCACATGGTCCTCTGCCTCACTGGTGCACAACAGTGACTCCAACTGCCGCTCAAGTTCTGAAACCCAAGCTTGTGCAGCTGGTGACACTTCCTACAGATGTGTTTGTCAGGAACACATGGTGTGTCCACGACTTCACACATACCACAGGATGTACACTCCACTCGGCCAAGCTGACCTGCCACCCCGTAACTCTAAAAACTATTTATTACACTTAAAGTAGAATAAGTTACTAGCAACTTAACTTTACAAAATTTACACCAACTTTATCTTTCTTTGGTTTACTTTATGACTTTATTTCACTTTGATTTGATTTAACTTTACTTCCCTTTTGCTCGTGTTCCTTACAGAAATTCAAGTAGCTACTTCTTTATAAATGATGTGCTTTTCTAGTTTTAAGCTATTTAAACACAATCCTTAACAGCAGCTTCTCACCAACTAATGAACTTACAGTTTTTCCGTGATGTCACTGCTGGATTTTCTTTTTCAAACTCAGCCCAAGTAGAAATGTCCCTCGCAGGTCTGGCTTCCTCCACTCCTGGAAGGTAAGTGAAGGCCCCAAGCCTTGCCCTCTATTAATCTGCTGCCCGAGTAGAGGTGCCTCTTGCAGGTCCGGCTGCCTCCACTCCCGGAAGGTGAGTGAAGGTCCCGCACATTGCCCCTATTTATCCACTGTCCGCGTAGAGGTACCTCTCGCAGGTCTGGCTGTCTCCACTCCCAGAAGGTCTTTTTGATCAATATGGCGTTCATGAAATAACATACAAGGTCTCTTTTTGGAGTTTCAAATCATCATCCTGGTGTAGTCCATAAACTGAAGTTTGCCTCACTCGCAGCAAATCACTACATATTCTAAATCAGTGATTAGTCGGCTGAATAAATAAACTAACAAGCCTATATGGATCACTTATCAAAGTGTTAGAACAGTTAGCATTAGGAATTAGCATTTTCTCTCCTGTTATGACATTGGTTAAACCCCTTAAGTCAGATCAGCAAGGATCAGTCTGTTAGAAGACATGCACTATATTTACAAATCAGGCCAGCCATGATCTCATGGAATGGCGGAGCAGGCTCAAAGGGCCGAGTGGCCTATTGCTGCTCCTAATTCGTATGTTCGTAGTAAATGTGGAACATATTCAAAACTAGATCTTCATCCAAGTCAAACCCCTCCTTCCACTTTTCCCACTGACTATCAGCTTGTTCCATGACTAACCAACTATCTGCCTACCTGTGACTTCCTTACATAAAATTCAATGTTGGATAACCCATTGCCAATTTAGAGGCCAAAATAGTGAGCTGACAAAATTTCGGTACATTAAAGGTTTGCCATGGACACTTCAGTCACTTTGATCTCTTAATTCAGCAATACTCAAGTTCTGTACTACCAAACAAGTATTTTCAGAAAGATCAGTGGAGAAATTCTTAACGTGTTTTACAGAAGGTTAGCTGTAAAAATGCAACCATTAAGGTATAAGGGGAAACACAGTCACATAGTTGGTTCACAGGCAGCAAATAAGAGTTGCAAGTGGTGGGGGTTGATGCTGGATCGTCATGTATACAGATGATTTGCTTTTGGGCATAGGGTGCACAATCTTAAAATATGGCAGTAACACAAAAGTAAGGGCAAACAGTGAAAAATCAGGTATTCAGGTGAATGTGTAGATATGTGAGGCACTATATTGTGGGAGGAAAAGCACGGTAATAGGAGTATTCACCAAATGGACACCGACAGATGCAAATGAACTGGGCATTCAAAATGAGCATCAGTGAGCACAATGGATGGTAGATAAAGCTATAAAAAAGACCAGAAAGACTTTAACTAAGAACATAAGAGTACAAAAGTAAAGAGACAGATTTTTTTCTAAAAAGGTCATGGTTAGGCCACAGTTGTTGCATTCCGTTTCAGGTGCCCAGCTATAGAAATGACAGTGAAGCTTGGAAAGCATTCATAAGTATGATGCCAAAGGTTGAAAACTATAGTTACGAGGAGACTTGTTACCTCACAGAATTGTTATAGCACAGGAGACGACCATTCAGCCCATCATGTCTGCACTGGCTAGGAAAAGGAAAGGCTTAACAGGATGTTTTTCAAATTATGAAAGGTTTTAATCGTTTTCGTTGTGGGGAGACCCTCAGAATCCAAGGTGATGTCCGTCAGGCTTGGTGAGACTTCAGATGACTGAGGACCCACATGTTCTTCCGCAGTTGGGGCATATTATTGTGCAAGGGGGTGGAAATTGTAGCCCTAGGTTGGCTTCCTTCTTCTTCCTCTGCCGCTGTTCTGCCTCGCTGTCGCGTCGCTGAGCCAAGAGGTGGCTTGTGCCTTGATGGACTAGGGGGTGCCATGCCAAGCGATCAGCAGCATTCTCCTCCTGGAGCTATACCTTGAGTGCCCTACCATCCTTTCTTAATTAGCACATTCGTTTAGATAATATCACCAACTTTAACTTTAACACCTATGTGTTCTTTTGTACTATTGTTGTTGACATCTTCTGATGATCTGCTTCTATCACTGCTTGGTTGTCCTTACAACCACACCCCCACTCCACTTCTCTCTCTCTCTCCGCACCCCACACACGCACCTTAAACCAGCTTATATTTCAACTCTTTCTTGGACTCGAACTCAAGTTCTGTCGAAGGGTCATGAGGACTTGAAACGTCAACTCTTTTCTTCTCCGCCGATGCTGCCAGACCTGCTGAGTTTTTCCAGGTAATTCTGTTTTTGTTTTTGTTTTGGATTTCCAGCATCCGCAGTTTTTTTGTTTTTAGCATTCTCCTCCCAGTCAGTAGTGGTAATGCCTCCGTGCTTTTGGGTGACCTTGAGTGTATCCTTATACCTTTTCCTTTGGCTGTCCTTTGAGTGTTGGCCAATGGAGAGCTGTGAGACGAGAACCTGCCGAGGGAGGCATTCTTTTGGGCATCTGGACGCGATGACCCATCCATCGGAGTTGGTTCTGCAGGCGTAAGGCTTCAATGCTGGTAGATGCAGCTTCACTGAGGATGCTTGTGCTAGTCTGATGGTCCTCCCATTTCATCCCAAGGATTCAACGCCAACACCGTTGATGGAAGGTCTCAAGGATCTTAATGTGGCATCAGTAGACAGTCCATGTTTAGCTGCAGTAGAGGAGGGTGGCCTTACAAACCAGACACCTTTGTTGACTTGCAAATATCTCTGTTGTCAAAGACACGTTGGCACAGCTTGAAGGCAGCAGCGCTAGCACAGTTGACTTCATGTTGGACTTTCTCTTGGGAGAGGTGGCTGCCGAGATAAGGGAAGTGCTGCACATACTCCAGAGCCACTCCATCTATGTGGATGTGCGGGGGATGCTCGACTGGCCCGGGGAAGGTTGGTGAAGGATCTTTGTCTTGGCAATGTTTAAGAACAGGCTAAGCCTCTTAAACGAGTGTTGAAGAGGTCAAGTGTCCTTTGTATGTCCTGTACAGGGTGAGCCATCACGCAGCAGTCATCTGCAAACCGAAGGTCACGAACATCCATGGTGGTGAGATTTGTTTTTGCCCGGAAGCGACCAAGGTTGAAGAGCTTCCCATCCAGAAGATTATGAATGCTGACACCAGGTGGTAGCTCATCTTGGATGAGGTGGACGATGACAGTCTGGTAAATGGTGAACATGGCGGGGGCGATCACACAATCTTGTTTGACCCTGGTCTGGATGTGAAAGGTGTCAGTTTCAGATCCTCCACTCAGGATGGTGGTGGTCATGTTGTCAAGCAGGAGCCTCAGGATGGTGACAAACTTCAATGGGCAACCAAAGTGTTGGAGGACAATCCATAGAGCTTCACGATTTAAAGAATCAAACACCTTGGTCAGGGCGATGAAAGCGAAGAACAATTCTTGATTTTGCTTCCCACATTTTTCCTGGTTTAATAGTTTTATAGGTAATTGGGTAGCCTTGGAAAAATTATTACCCCTTCCTAGCTAAAGAAATTAATGACAAGAGTTGTTAGTTTAAACAGTTCGAATTGCTTTAGCAAAGAACTGGCATGGCCATGATGGACCAAATGGCCTCATTCAGTGCTGAAGAGTCCTATGATTCTCAGCTTCTCAGGATGCCCCAAAATGCTTCAGAACTGATGCACTGCTTTTGAACAGGAATCACTATTGTTACGCAGACAACTGAAGCAGTTAAACTGCATACAATCACAAATAACCTGTTAGTCCATTTTGTTTATATATGATTGAGGGATAAGTATTAGCCAGGAAGAACTCCCGACTCTTCTTGAATCGGTGCAATGTGATCTCTTACGATCCACTAAAAAAGGGAGAAGGGTCTTCTGTTCAATGTCTCATCAAAAAGATGTCAATATGACCAAAAAGGTACAATGCAGCAACCCCTCTTAAAGTACTCATGTGCCAGCTTTCTGTGTGCCCAATTCCTGGAATGGAGCCTGAACCATACTATGTAAAATAAACTGAAATTTAAACAAAAGGTAATAAAGCTAGTCCTCATTACTGTAACACTGATGTAATCAGTGTTTATGTTTGCATCAGTGCATGAGATGAAGTCAAGCAAAACCAATCAGTCCCAAGGAAACAAGAGTTTCCCTGAGACAGTCTCAGATTAAAACCTCTCCCAGTTTCCTCCCATTTATCTGAGCTGATGGAATCTGAGCCTTTGACGTATTTAAGCCAATTTTGAATGTCTGCAGCTATGTCTGGTGGCAAGGTCTCACTTAGCGGAGCATTCCACTCGAGGCATAAAATGAAACACCAAATGAAACTCTCTCTCCTCACCACCAACACCACCCCCTCCACCCGTCATTTTATTTAGACCTTGAGTAAAAGCACATACCATAATTTCAGTGCAGGAAACCCATGAACTGGATTTGCACACAAAAGAATGGGATGTTTGAGACTACAGCTTTGAGCTGAGAATAGCTTTTTTCTAAAAATGAAATGGAATGGACAATATTTTTTGCAGTAAAGGACTCATAAACAAGTATTGTTATCCCTGGCAGTGTGAACTTTCAACTTGAAATGACACTTCAGAAAAGTTTAAAACTGTAACAAAAAGCTATACTGGAGACTTTAACAGGAATCCAGAATGTCTGAATGTGCTCCAAGGTTTGAAAGGTAGAAGCAGTTTGCACATTTGCCAAAAATACTTTAGGGCCCCATCTGTAACTCTGTCTTTAAATATGCAAAGTCTTCATTATTGGAATCCTTTGTGAGGAAACCAAGTGCTTTAAGTAGTCAATTAATCATGAAACAGCAACAGAACAGAGACATTCTGAAAGGTACTTCAAACTACTGCCAAACGTCTCAACAAACCTATAACCAATAGGTCTGCAACTTTCAGTTTCAGGATGGAAACGTTGGTACATTTTAAAAAGTATGAAACAAGTAGCTGATAATACTTGGCTGTGGCCAGAAGGAGCATCAACTGCATTCGAGTAGTTTCTGATCTGAAGCCATTTTGACTGACAACTGATTCCTTAAATGGAGCAGATTAATATTTTGTCTACAGTGGGAGTCACTCTGGAGCAAAGGAAAGGATAAATTGTCACCCCAGATGCTTGATTAATAATAGCAGTAAGACAAAACGCACCTTAGCGATCGACCCATTCTCCTCCACCGTCGGGATCTGAGCATTGCTGTTGCTGTTGCTGGTCGTCGACTCCACATTGTAGTCACGAAAGCAACATAGGAACGAGTTGAAAAAGCTTCGACTCCTCTGTTTCTTCAAGCTGAGGCTGCTCTGAGAAACTGAAAGAGAATGGAATGAAAAAAAAATTAGCTGAAGAATAATAGTTGGCATAATTTTTGCTACAGAGTTCTTGACAGAATAGAGTATTGCTTATCTCGGATGCTTCAGTTTCCCCATTAAATCTACCTCCTTTCCCTTATCTTGCCCTGCTCTCAAGTAGATCTTTTTAAGAATTTTGAGGAGAAGCTAAGAAAATTTAGTTTGTTTTCTTAAGAGAATTTTCAAGATGAAGGTTTACTAACAAAACTGATCCAATCTTACTGTTCAATATCGTGAAGGGTTCAAAAATTAGGTGAATTCAGAGAAAATCAAATCAGATAAAACCTTTTGCCAAAAAGACAGACCTGCGGAATAAGTTAGCAAGAATATGGACTGTCTATGGGTTCAGAATTACCTGGAAAAACTCAGCAGGTCTGGCAGCATCGGCGGAGAAGAAGAGTTGACGTTTCGAGTCCTCATGACCCTTCGACAGAACTTGAGTTCGAGTCCAAGAAAGAGTTGAAATATAAGCTGGTTTAAGGTGTGTGTGTGGGGGGGCGGAGAGATAGAGAGAGAGAGAGAGAGAGGTGGATGGGGTGGGGGGGGTGTGGTTGTAGGGACAAACAAGCAGTGATAGAAGCAGATCATCAAAAGATGTCAATGACAATAGTACAATAGAACACATAGGTGTTAAAGTTAAAGTTGGTGATATTATCTAAACGAATGTGCTAATTAAGAATGGATGGTAGGGCACTCAAGGTATAGCTCTAGTGGGGGTATTTTTTTTTTATATAATGGAAATAGGTGGGAAAAGGAAAATCTTTATAATTTATTGGAAAAAGAAGGAAGGGGGAAACAGAAAGGGGTGGGGATGGGGGAGGGAGCTCACGACCTAAAGTTGTTGAATTCAATATTCAGTCCGGAAGGCTGTAAAGTGCCTAGTCGGAAGATGAGGTGTTGTTCCTCCAGTTTGCGTTGGGCTTCACTGGAACAACGTAGCAAGCCAAGGACAGACATGTGGGCAAGAGAGCGTCAACTCGCAGACACTTCCTCCTACCTCTCCCTGGACCATGACCCCACCACTGAACATCAAGCCATTGTTTCCAGTACTGTCACTGACCTCATCTCCTCTGGGGATCTCCCTCCCACAGCTTCCAACCTGATAGTCGCCCAACCTCGGACGGCCCGCTTCTATCTCCTACCCAAAATCCACAAACAGAACTGCCCCGGTAGACCGATTGTCTCAGCTTGCTCCTGCCCCACAGAACTCATTTCTCGTTATCTTGACTCCCTTCTCTCTCCCCTTGTCCAGTCCCTTCCCACCTACATCCGTGATTCCTCTGACACCTTACGTCACATCAACAATTTCCAGTTCCCTGGCCCCAACCGCTTCCTCTTCACCATGGACGTCCAATCCCTCTACACCTCCATCCCCCACCAGGATGGTCTGAGGGCCCTTAGCTTCTTCCTCGAACAGAGGCCCGAACAATCCCCATCCACCACTACTCTCCTCCGTCTGGCTGAACTTGTTCTCACACTGAACAATTTCTCCTTCAACTCCTCTCACTTCCTCCAAATAAAAGGTGTGGCTATGGGTACCCACATGGGCCCCAGCTATGCCTGTCTCTTTATGGGGTATGTGGAACATTCCTTGTTGCAGTCCTACTCCGGCCCCCTTCCACAACTCTTTCTCCGGTACATCGATGATTACTTCGGTGCCGCTTCATGCTCTCGTCGCGACTTGGAAAAATTTATTAATTTTGCTTCCAATCTCCACCTCTCCATCATTTTCACGTGGTCCATCTCTGACACTTCCCTTCCTTTCCTTGACCTCTCTGTCTCAATCTCTGGTGATAGACTGTCCACCAATATCCATTACAAACCCACCGACTCCCACAGCTGTCTCGAATACAGCTCCTCACACCCCGCTTCCTGTAAGGACTCCATCCCATTCTCTCAGTTCCTTCGCCTCCATCGCATCTGTTCCGATGATGCTACCTTCAAAAACAGTTCCTCTGACATGTCCTCCTTCTTCCTTAACCGAGGTTTTCCACCCACGGTCGTTGACAGGGCCCTCAACCATGTCCGGCCCATCTCCCGCGCATCCGCCCTCACGCCTTCTCCTCCCTCCCAGAAACATGATAGGGTCCCCCTTGTCCTCACTTATCACCCCACCAGCCTCCGCATTCAAAGGATCATCCTCCGCCATTTCCGCCAACTCCAGCATGATGCCACCACCAAACACATCTTCCCTTCACCCCCCTTATCGGCATTCCGTAGGGATCGCTCCCTCTGGGACACCCTGGTCCACTCCTCCATCACCCCCTACTCCTCAACCCCCTCCTATGGCACCACCCCATGCCCACGCAAAAGATGCAACACTGCCCCTTCACTTCCTCTCTCCTCACCGTCCAAGGACCCAAACACTCCTTTCAAGTGAAGCAGCATTTCACTTGCATTTCCCCCAACTTAGTCTACTGCATTCGTTGCTCCCAATGTAGTCTCCTCTACATTGGAGAGACCAAACGTAAACTGGGCGACCGCTTTGCAGAACACCTGTGGTCTGTCCGCAAGAATGACCCAAACTTCCCTGTCGCTTGCCATTTTAACACTCCACCCTGCTCTCTTGCCCACATGTCTGTCCTTGGCTTGCTGCATTGTTCCAGTGAAGCCCAACGCAAACTGGAGGAACAACACCTCATCTTCCGACTAGGCACTTTTCAGCCTTCTGGACTGAATACTGAATTCAACAACTTTAGGTCGTGAGCTCCCTCCCCCATCCCCACCCCCTTTCTGTTTCCCCCTTCCTTTTTTTTCCAATAAATTATAAAGATTTTCCTTTTCCCACCTACTTCCATTATATAAAAAAAACACCCCCACTAGAGCTATACCTTGAGTGCCCTACCATCCATTCTTAATTAGCACATTCGTTTAGATAATATCACCAACTTTAACACCTGTGTTCTATTGTACTATTGTCATTGACATCTTTTGATGATCTGCTTCTATCACTGCTTGTTTGTCCCTACAACCACACCCCCCCACCCTCCACCTCTCTCTCTATCTCTCCACCCCCCACACACACACCTTAAACCAGCTTATATTTCAACTCGTTCTTGGACTCGAACTCAAGTTCTGTCGAAGGGTCATGAGGACTCGAAACGTCAACTCTTTTCTTCTCTGCCGATGCTGCCAGACCTGCTGAGTTTTTCCAGGTAATTCTGTTTTTGTTTTGGATTTCCAGCATCCGCAGTTTTTTTGTTTTTATGTCTATGGGTTCAACTGACAATTACATGATTTTTCATATTTCATATAATGACCCTGTCACTGGCTAGGTCAATGTGCATTGCCCATCCCTAACTGCCCCTGTGGTGGTAAGCTGCCTTTTGAACTGCTGCAGTCCATGTGGTGTGGGTTACACCCACAGGGCTGTTAGGGAGGGAGTTCCAGGATTTTGAACCAGCAACACTGAAGGAACAGCAATATATTTCCAAGTTAAGATGGTGAGTGGCTTGGAGGGAAACTCCCAGCTGGTGGTGCTCCCATGTCTGCTGCCCTTGGTCTTCTAGATGGTAGTGGGAATGGGTTTGGAAGGTGCAGTATAAGGAGCCTTGGCGAGTTCCTGCAGTGCATCTTGTAGATAGTACACACTGTTGCTACTGTACATCGGTGGTGGAGGGAATGAATGTTTGTGGATGGAATGCCAATCAAGCAGGCTTTAGCCTGGATGGTGTCAACCTCAAGTGTTGTTGGAGCTGCACTCATCCAGGCAAGTGGAGAGTATTCCATCGCACTCCTGACCTGTGCCTTGTAGATGGTGGACAGGCTTTGGGGAGTCAGGAGGTGAGTTACTTGCCGCAGGATTCCTAGCTTCTGACCTGCTCTTGTCTTTATATGGCCAGTCCAGTTCAGTTTCCGGTCAATGGTAACCCTCAGGATGTTGATAGTGGGGGATTCAATGATGGTAATGCCATTGAATGTCAAGGGACAATGGCGAGATTCTCTCTTGTTGGAGATGGTCATTGCCTGGCACTTGTGTAACGTGAATGTTACTTGCCACTTGTCAGCTCAAGCCTGGATATTGTCCAGGTTTTGCTACGTTGGACTTGGACTGCTTCAGTATCTGAGGAGTCGCGAATGATGCTAAACATTAGTGAGCTTCCCACTTCTGACTTTTCGACCCAAGCACAGGCAAGGAAGTGAATTCACAATCACAATCAGATGAGCCACCATCTTACTGAAAGGCGGTGCAGGCTCAAGCAGTTTAATGGTCTACCCCTGCTGCTATTTATGTTATGTTCTACAAGTGTGCACTTTATTTCAAGTATGGAGTGAAGTTATAACCAATTTCTATACAAGTTTCTTTCTATATGATTCAACGTCTTATCTTTCCCCAACAAAGTTACTACAATCCCTTCAAGAGGCCCCCACATGATGCTCACTAATATTTTCCAAAATCAAATATTAGAAGTTGCTGTGGTCACTCCCCTAATAAAGCAGATCAGACATGACACAATACAGCCAACACTGCACACATTCAGTTCAAGACTTGGTCAGGTAGTAACGGCAGCAGATCTTGCCCATTATAATACTTCCCTACAATAATTATGCAGCACTTTGAACAAGTAGTACTATAAAGTGTACCTCCCTCACAATACTCAATCTATGGAGGTTGGAGCATAAGAACAGGAGTAGGCCAACAGGCAAAGAAAACAGATTGGAGAAAAGAGCAATTATTTTTACACATTGGAAAGCTATCCCTTCTAATGTACATTTTCACCAAAATTTCAGCAGAACCACTGGGTCTCCTGGCCAAACGTACAACAGTAATCCTGTTCCTAAACTACATTACTGCTTTTGTGACATTACTGCTTTTGTGATCATGGTAAGAATGAAAAAGAAGCATATTATGTAATGGTGAGAAATTGCAGAGCTCTGAGATTCAAAGGGATCTGGGTGTCCTAGTACATGAATCACAAAAGGCTAGTATGGTACAGCAGGTAATTAGGAAAGCTAATAGAACATTTATTGTGAGGGGAATTGAATACAAAAATAGGAAGGTTATGCTTCAGTTGTACAGGGTATTGGTGAGACCACATCTGGGGTACTGTGTACAGTGTTGGCCTCCTTATTTAAGGAAGGATGTGAATACATTAGCAGTTCAGAGAAGGTGTACTCGGCTAATACCAGGAATGGGTGGATTGTTTTATGAGGAAAGGTTGGACTGATTAGGCTTGTATCCACTGTGTTTAGAAGAATAAGATGTGACAAGATCCTGAGGGGTCTTGACAGAGCGGATGTGGAGAGGATGTTTTGTCTCGTAAGAGAATCTAGAACCAGGAGTCATGGTTCAAAAATAAGGGGTCGTTCATGTAAGGCAGATGAGGAGAAATTTTTTCTCTCAGAATCGTGAGTCTTTGGAACTCTCTTCCTCAAAAGGTGGTGGGAGCAGATTTTTGAATATTTTTAAGGCAGAGCTAGATAGATTCCTGATTAACAAGGGAGTGAAAGGTTACCGGAGGTAGACAGAGGTTACAATCAGATCAGCCATGATCTTATTGAATGGCAGATTAGGCTTGAAGAGCCGAGTGACCTATTCCTGCTCCTAGTTCATATGTTCGATATACAGGACTGGCAATTCTGGAGCTCAAATCCCATCATGGCGACATCTCAACATGAATACAGTAAATCTAGGCTGGCACCACGGAAATAACCTCGAAAGCTGCCAGATTGTCATCAAAAATCAGAAGGTTGGATCAGTAAGGGGCATTTGAGGAGACAGGCGACCACGCTGGAGTGAGATGGAGACTGAGTGAGTAGCAAATTAGGTTCACGTGAGAATTCTGTGCACAGGGGAAAGAGATACATAGGAATTATTTGAAGTGAGTAATGAAATCAACTAAATAACATGAGGAACAACAGCAGGACGAGTGTTATGTTGCAGCTGTGGAATGTGGGTGCTTTTGGACACCAAGGCGATCCATGATAAATGTGTTTGCAGAAAGTGTAAGCAGCTAGAGGAGTTCCAGATCAGGATCACTGATCTGGAAGCCAAACTGCAGATACTGCACAACATAAGGGAGGACGAGAAATACCTGGACACTTTGTTCAGAAAATGGTCATGCCTCTTAGAATAGGGTCATCTGTTTTGGTCAGCAGTGAGGGACAGCAGGGTGTGAACGAGAGGCAGGTATTGGGACCGAGCAGACAGTAGTGGAGGAGCCTCAGACTTTGCAATTGTCCAACAGGTTTGAGGTGGACGAAAGCGAGGTTTGCAGGCTGGCCACAGAACAGGAAGCCGTTCAAGTGGGGGGAACAAACAGGAATGTAGTGGTAGTTGGGGACAGTATAGTGAGGGGGATTGACACTGTTCTGTGCAGAAAGGGAGAGAGTCCAGAAGGCTGAGTTGTCTGCCCAGTGCCAAGGTTTGGGGCATCTGCTTAGAGCTGGAAAGCAACTTGCGGTGGGAGGGAGAGGATCCAGTCGTCGTGGTCCATGTAGAAACCAATGACATAGGCAGGACAAGGAAGGAGGTTCTGCATAGAAGTAACGTGTGGGCCTAGAAGATGTGGGTGCATTCCTCAATGAATATTTTTCACAAGGGAAAAGGACAATGCAGGCATAGACATCAGGGTGGATGACTGAAATATTAGAGGAAATTAACATTGAGAGATAGGAGGTACTAGTGGGTTTAGCAGCCTTACAAGTGGATAAATCTGCAGGCCCAGATGAGATGTATCCCAGGTTGTTGAAGGAGGCAAGGGAAGAGATATCAGGGACCCTGGCAGTAATTTTCAAATCCTCTCTGGCCACATGTGAGGCTAACATTGTCCCTTTATTAAAAAAAGGGAAGGGACCAGCTAATTACAGGCCAGTCAGTCTAATCTCGTGGTGGGAAAGTTACGAGAAAGAATTCTGAGGGACAGAATATATCTGCACATGGAGAGGCATGGATTAATCAGGGATAGTCAACATGGATTTTGTTAAGGGAAGATAGTGTTTGACAAATTTTATCGAATTTTTTGAGGAGGTAAGCAGGAGTGTTGATGAGTGTAATGCATTTAATGTGGTCTACATGGACTTTAGAAAGGCTTTTGATAAGGTCCCTCATGGCAGACTGCTCAAGAAAGTAAGAGCCCATGGGATCCAAGCAAAGTGGCACATTGGATACAAAATCGGCTGAGAGGCAGGAAGCAGAGGGTGATGGTAGAGGGATGTTTCGTGACTGGAAGTCTGTTTCCAGTGGGGTTCCACAGGTGCTGGGGCCCTTGCGGTTTGTGGTGTACATAAACGATTTGGACTTAAATGTAGGAGGCATGATCAAGAAGTTCACGGACAACACAATAATTGGTATGGTGGTAAATAGTGAGGATAGCTGTAAACTGCAGGAGGATATACATGGCATGGTCAGGTGGGCAGAGCAGTGGCAATGGAATTCAACCCAGAAAAGTATGAGGTAATGCACTTTGGGAGGGCTAACAAGGCAAAGGATTACACTATGAAAGGTAGGACCCTGGAAAATACTAAAAATTACAGGGACCTTGGTGTGCATATCCAAAGATCTCTGAAGGTAGCAGGACAGGTAGATAAGGTGGTTAAGAAGGCATATGGCATACATGCCTTTATTAGCCAAGGCACAGAACACAAGAGCAGGGAGGTTATGCTGGAACTGTATAAAATGCTGGTTAGGCCACAACTGGAGTACTGTATGCAGTTCTGGTCACCAACATATAGGAAGGATGTGATTACACTGGAGAGGGTGCAAAGGAGATTTACCAGGATGCTGCCTGGGTTGGAGGGTCTGAGCTATGAGAATAGATTGGATAGCCTGGGGCTGTTTTCCTTGGAGCAACGAAGGTTGAGAGGGGACCTGGTAGAGGTGTATAAGATTATGAGGGGCATAGACAGGGTGGAAAGGAAGGCACTTTTTCCATTAATAGAGGGGTCAATAACCAGGGGGCATAGATTTAAGGTAAGAGGTAGAAGGCTAAGAGGGGAGTTGAGGAGAAATATTTTCACCCAGAGCATGGTGGGAGTCTGGAACTCACTGCCTGAAAGGGTGGTTGAGTCAGAAACTCTTGTAACATATAAGTAGTATTTAGATATTCACTTGTTTTTGTTGACCGGCACGGACATGATGGGCCGAATGGCCTCCTTCTGTGCTGTAGACGTCTATAAGTCTATGCATAGTCAGTATGAGAAGCTCAGTACCAAATTAAGAAGCAGAACATCAAATGGTAAGAATCTCTGGATTATTACTTGGGCCAACTACAAATTGGCATAGGGCAAATAAGATTAAGGAGATGAATGCATGGCTCAAAGGCTGGTGTGGGAGAAGTAGGTTCCGGTCCATGGGGCACTGGCACCAGTACTGGGAAAAGTGGGGGCTGTACCACTGGCACGGTCTACACCTGAACCGTGCTGGGATGTGTGCTCTTGCAAATCGCAGAACTAGGGAAGTAGCGAGGGCTGGGGGAGGGGTTGAGGGATCAAGCTTGGATAGATTCAACTTAGGAGACCATAATAGTAATACGGGAAATGAGGGTCATAGATTAGCAGGAAGGGACAGAGAAATAAAACTGAAGAATATGCCAATAGAGATGTTACAAAGATAACAAAAAGACAAAACTAAAGGTTCTGTATCTTAATGCGCATAGCATTCAAAACAAAATAAACGAATTGATAGTGCACATTAAAGTAAATGAATATGATCTGATAGCCATTATGGTGACGTGGCTACAGGATGACAAGGATTAGGTCCTGAATATTGAGGGATATAGGATGTTCAAGAAGAATAGGGAGTTAGGTAAAGGTGGAGGGGTAGCACTGTTGATGAAGGATAGCATTGGTGCAATAGTTAGAGATGACCTTGGTCAGGATGTAGAATCAGTTTGGGTGGAGATGAGAAATAGTTGGGGAAAGAAGTCACGAGTGGGAGTGGTCAATAGGCCCCCTAACAGTAACCACAATATAGGGTAAAGTATACAAGAAAAAATATTGGGTACTTGTAATAAAGGGACATGGGTGATTTTAATCTATACATAAACTGGAAAAATAAGATTGGCAGTGGTGAGGAGTTCACAGATTGCTTTCATGTCTGGAACCAAGCAGAGAGCAAGTTATATTAGACTTGGTATTGTGTAATGTGACAAGATAAATTAGATAAACCTCAGAGTGAAGGCACCCCTAGGTACCAGCGACCACAATATGATTGAATTTTACATCCAGTTTGAAAGGAAAACTACTATTTTAAACTGCAACTATGTGGGCATGAAAGCTGAGCAAACTGAAGTAAACTGGGATACTTAGGCTAGAGCACAGGTCAATAGAGAAGCAGTGGCAGACATTTAAGGGGATATTTCAGAATGCTCAGAATAAGTATATTCCTACTATAAAGAAAAATTATAAGGGGAGGAAAGCATCAAACTTGAGGAAAAAGCATATAATTGCATAAAGATAAGTTGCAGATCAGATGATTGGTCAGAATATAAAGAATGGCAGAGAATGGCTAAAAGGTTAATCAGGAGAAAGAAATTAAGAGTATGAGAGGTAGCTAGCTAGAAATGTAAAAATGGATAGCAAGAGTTTCTACAGGTATTTTAAAAAGAAAAAAGTAAAGTGAATATTGGTCCTCTAGAGAGAGACAGTGGGGAGTTAATGAACAAATGAACAAATATTTGCTTCTGTGTTCTGTGTTATAGAGAATATAAAAACATTCCAGTAATAGCTGTAAATCAGGTGGTGGAAGGGGGACTTGGTGAAATTACAATCACTAGGGAAGCAGTATTGAACAAACTATTGGAGCTGCGGACTGACAAATCTCCAGGTCCCGATGGACTTCATCCTAGGGTCTTAAAAGAAAGAGATGGCTAATGAGGTAGTAGATGCATTGGTGTTTATTTTCCAAAGTTTGCCAGATTCTGGACAGTAGTAAATATAACCCCTCTATTCAAGAAGGGAGGGAGGCAAAAAACGTGAAACTATAGGCCAGTTAGCTTGATGTCTGCAGGGGGAAGGTGTTAGAATCAATCATTAAGGAGGTTATAGCCAGGCACTTAGAGAAACTCAAGTTAATTGGGAAGAGTCAGCATGGTTTTGTGAAAGGGAAATCACATTTAACCAATTTATTGGAATTCTTTGAAGGAGTAACATGCGCTGTGGATAAATGGGAGCCAATAGACGTGCTGTGCTTGGGATTTCCAGAAGGCATTTGATAATGTGCCACATCAAAGGTTATTGTGGAGAATATAAGCTGATGGTGTAGGGGGTAATATATTAGCATGGACAGAAGATTGGCTGGCTGGCATAAAACAGAGTATGCATAAATGGGCCTTTTTCTGATTGGCAGAATGTGACGAGTGGAGTACCGCAGGGATCTATGCTGGGGCTTGAACTTACAATTTATATCAATGGCTTAGATGATGGGAACAAAGGCATGGTAGCTAAATTTGCAAATGAGACAAGGATAGGTAGGAAAGTATGTTGTGAAGAGGCCATAAGGAGGTTGCAGATGGATATAGATAGGTTAAGTGAGTGGACAAAAATCTGGCAGATGGAGTATAATGTAGGAAAATGTGAAGTTGTTCACTTTGGCAGGAAGAATAAAAAAACATATTACTTAAACGGAAAATGGTTGCAGAATTCCAAGGTGCAGAGGGATCTAGATGTTCCACTGCGTGAATCACAAAATGCTAGTGTGCAGGTACAGCAAGTAATCAAGAAGGCTAATGGAATGCTAATCTTTTATTATGAGAGGAACTGAACATAAAAGTAAGGATGTAATGCTTCTGTAATACAGGGCATTGGTGAGAATACCTCGAATATCGTATGCAGTTTTGGTCTCCATATTTAAGGAAGGATGTAAATTCGTTGGCGGCAGTTCAACGGAGGTTTCCTAGATTGGTACCTGGAATAAGTCTTATGAGCAAAGGTTGGACAGACTTGGCTTGTTCCCGCTGGAGTTTAGAAGAGGGGTGACTTGATTGAAGAACTGTATAAGATCCTGAACAGTATTGACAGGGTGGATGTGGAAAGGATGTTTCCTCTTGTGGATGAGAACAAGGGGGCACTGTTTTAAAATTAGGCATTGCCCTTTTCGGACAGTGACAAGGAGAAGTTTTTTTCTCTCAGAGGGTTGTGCGACATTGGAACACTCTGCCTCAGAAGGCGATAGAGGCGGGGTCATCGAATATTTTTAAGGCAGAGGTAAATAGATTCTTGTTAGGCAAGGCAATCAAAGGTTATTAGAGGTAGATGGGAATCTGGAATTCAAAACACAAAACAGATCAGCCATGATCTTATTGAATGGCAGAGCAGGCTTGAGGGGCCGAATGGCCTACTTCTGCTGAAAAAAAGAGACTTTTCGTTGCAATATTTAAATCCACAGCTGCATGTAACAATTTCCTTACATGTCTAAATGGGCTCCATCCTGTACTCAAATTCACCTCTGAAATGGAGCAGTCAAATGAACTTCCCTTCCTTGACATATTAGTTGAGAGATCTACCATAGTCTACCACAAGCCTACCTTCATTGGTCAATATATGCATTGGGATTCTTACAGTTCCATTCACTATAAGATTGGTCTTATCAGCAAACTTGTAAGTAGAGTCCAAGCCATTTGCTTACCACCTAAGCTTGATGCTGAAATAGCACATCCTGCAGGATAATGGCTACCCTGATCACATCATTTCGCACTGTATATCACACTAACCCATGAATGGGCCTAAAGCCGTCACTTTCGGTTCTGAAAAGTGCCCAGTCTAGCTCAGATTACCCTGGAAGGGCAAGGTATCTCAAAAATTTGAACAACAGGTGTTTCAACAACTGTTTCACGCTGCCAAAGATTGGCAGATCATGTCAAACGGCATGTCCCAACAACTGCTTGCAACAGGCAGGGTACAGACTGTACCCAACCAGCCCGCGCTTGAAAAATTTAAAACAACGACTGGACAACATTTGCTGAACAATCCTCAGTGTGCTAAGAATTATGCTGACAGCCAATTTAAAATGATCAGTCGGGCTCGCAACGTAGCACATTTGCGTGTACTGGAAGCTACATATATTAATACACAGGGCCCTGTTCTTTGCAGACAGAAAGAATATGTACATACACTGCACCTGTTTCAACTAAACAAAATAAGTGACAGTCATTCGCCTGACCAATCAGGATCAAGCTGCTTGGTTTAAATTTTAAACAATGCTTGGAAGTTAACCAACAGTCACCATCAGTGGTGCATTCTCCATGGCAATGTCACTTGCCAACCAATCAGCACCCTATTCACATACAATATAAATTGTTTTCCTCCTTATATTAGTATTCTTGCGAGTGTCCTGATAAGTGCAAGATGAAAAGCTTAGCCATACCTCTTTTTTCAGCAATACTCAAGTTCTATACTACCAGGAGGTAGAGGTACAGTTCAGGCAGCTGAAGCTACAGACACCAAGATGAAGCCATTGAAATCCGGGATGCTCAAGAAGCCAGAATTAAATGGCCGCAGGTACCTCAGGAGGGTTCTGGGGCGGGACGAGATTATAGAGATAGGGAGGGGGCGAGGCCATGGAGAGATGCGAAAACAGGCATAAGGATTTTAAAATCAAGGCATTATTTGAGCAGGATCCAATGTAGATCATTGAGCATAGGGGTGATAGGAGTACAGGAGTTCATGCGGTTAAGGACATGGGCAGCAGAATTTTGGACGACCTCAAGGCATGAATGAGGATTTCAACAGCGTATAAGCTGAGGCAGGGGAGAAGTCGGGCAATGTTAGAGAAGGAAATAGGCTGCCTTAGTCATGATGGATATGTGGTCACGATGGATATGTGGTCAGAAGCTCATATCTGGGTCAAATAAATTTGATACCAAGGTTGCAAATAGTCTGGTTTAGTTTCCAACACTTGCAAGGGAGAGGGATGGAGTCGGTATCTAGGGAATGGAGTTTGGAGCAGGCATCAAAGACAATAGCTTCAGTCTTCCCAATATTTAACTGGAGGAAATTTCTGCCCATCCAGCTCTTGATGTCAGGTGAGCAGTCTGATAATTTAACAACAGTGGAGGAGTTGGGAGAGGTGGTGGTGAGGGAGAGCTGAGTGTTGTCAGCGTGCATGTGAAAACTAACGCTGTGTTTTCAGATGATGTCACCAAGGGGCTGCATTTAGACAAGAAATAGGAGAGGACCAAGGACAGAACCTTGGGGGACACCAGGGCCAACACGCTATTTCAGTCATGTAAAAAAAATTGTTACATTAATACAGCTCCTTTCATAAATTCAGGATGTATCAAACCACTTTATAATGAAGTCCTTTTGACGTGTAGTCACTGATGTAACGCAGGAAACACAGCAGCCAAGTTGGGCATAACAAGCTCCAAACAGCAATGTGATAATGATCAGATAGTCTGTTTTTTGAAAAAAAAGTTGTTGGTTGAGGAATAAATATTGACCAGGAGACTAGGAAGATCTCCCTTGCTTTTCTTCCATGTGGTTCAGCGGAGTCTGTGAAGCGACTTTCCACTTAGCAAGTTTCCGATTTCAGCTCCAAAGCCGCAGAAAAAGTGCCAAGCCACGGACAAGGTGAGGTGCTTCCAAAGGGAGAGAAAATATTAATAAATCAATCAACAAAAGTCATGGGGCTATGTTCTGGGTACAAGTGAAGACTTATAGGCAGGGTGACCACTGTCTCAGTCCAAGATCAATGAATTACACTGGAATACCCCAAAAAAGCAGGGGGACGAGAGCAGAATGCTTTCAAAAATTCACTTGGAAAAAAAACGTTGTTCAGTTTGACCAGCAGTCCTATATTAAAATAAGGTGACTCATATAGTGTTCTTTCTGTAGCCCTGTATGTAATGCAGGCTGCATATTTTGAAATGCTCCAAAAGTAAGTAACAAACTCCAAAGTAGCTCTTAAGAGTAAAATTCACACCCTGTAAAACCCCATGTTGTTTTCATCTGCTGAAATACACATATTGTAATTAACCATTTATTGGATCTCAGCTTCTTCCAGCATGCACTTTGGAAGCACTCTATGAAATGATGCCTAATAGAGCACATCATAACAAGGCTACGTTAAGGGCATATTCTTCCATTAAAGGAGCAACCCCAGGCAATGAGTGTCGCGAAAGAGGTTATGCATTTATTGCTGAAATCTACAAACCTGAAAAATGTGTATGGCATAATTGCAGCAATATTGTAAACCTCTGCCACATTCAACTCAAAATAGTTTACAGCATTCATCACTTCTACAGAATACAGTGACACTAATCGCACGTTTACTGTTTCACCAGGAGCGCTGATGTCAGCACAGCACGCTGAACTGTACGAGATAGGATTGCTGTCACAGCAGTCTGGTGTGCATCACCAGGAGGTGGTTCCTCCTCTAGCTGCAAGATCAGAGAATCAAACTTGCTGTCAGAGGTGAAAACATGTTCCTTGGCCACCGATGAGCTGTGCAGCTCAGATTGCCATGGAGGTTCAAGATGATATTTTGCATTCACTGACCTGTACGGAGCTAAAGCACAGAAACTGAACTTTCAGTTGACTTGGTTTGTGTGCCACATGTGCCCGCCCCTTTCATCTCGCTCTACTCACATAACCTTCTATTTTTTTTCCCCCTTCATGTGTTTATCTAGCTTCCCCTAAAGACATCCATACTATTGGTCTCACTCATTGTAGCAGTAAGTTCCACATTTTAACTACTCTCTGGGTAACGAAGTCTCTTCTGAATTCCCTATTGGCTTTATTTATAACTATCTTATGCTTATGGATCCTAACCTCCTGAAACAGGCTGGGGAAACTCCAAACAACACTAGCCTCCCATGAATTCCACCAACATTATTAACACAAGCTGTAGTGCATTGCAAAGATGCAGCAGGTCTCAGACCGTGACGACATATCTCATCTTAACCACAAAACCTTATATGGTTTGCTAACAAACTTCAATTAGACACAAGTTTCCTGGTTTTCAAGTTAAATGAAAAATCCCACCTAAGAAACAAACCTACAGAAAATAATGGGATGCTAACAAAATATTCTTATCGTTGACACAACTTTGAAATTTCAGCTGCACAATTATACCGGTGAACAAGAGGTTCATCACGCTCATCTTTCCTCTTTTGGGTGAAACAAACTGTCACATTTACTTTAAGCAACAAACACTAAATCCGATGAAACTATGACTTAAAAAAAAACCAAAGCAGCTCCCAAACCCATCAAGTAAATCAGAGAACTGGAAAAGTTAGTCATCAAAAATGTTGTTATACAATAAAAGGAGACAACTATTCATCCTATTGTACCTGTTTCGCACGCAACTTTTTTAAGCAGCCAGTGGTTAGGATCTGAAATGCACTGTCTGAGTGTGTAGCGGAGGCAGATTCAATTCAGAAGGGAACTAAACTGTTAGTCGAAAAGGGATAATGTGCAGGGTTAAGGAAGAAGGTGAGAGAAGTAAATTGCTTATTCAGAGAGCTGGTGCAGACACGATGGGCCAAATGGTCTCCTCCTTTGCTATAAAGATTCTGTGATTCTATGCCAGCTCGGAACATAGGACAGGAGTAGTCCATTCAGCCCTTCAAGCCTGCTCCACCATTCAATAAGATCATAGCTGATCTGACTGTGGTCTCAACTCCACTTTCCTGTCTGCCCCCACCCACCTGCCCCCGCAACCCTCAACTCCCTTATCTATCAAAAATCTGTCTAACTCAGCTTTGAATAAATTCAATGACCTAGTCTCCACTGCTTTCTGGAGAAGAGATTTCCACAAACTAACAAGGCTCAGAGAAAAAAATTCTCCTTATCTCAGTTTTAAATGGTAGACCTTTTATTTTTAAACATGTCCCCTAGTTCTAGTCTCTCTCATAAGAGGAAACATACTTTCAGCATCACCCTATCAATTCCCCTCAGGATCTTAAATGTTTTGATAAGATCACCTCTCATTCTTCTAAACTCTAATGGCTATAGGCATAACCTGTTCAGCCTTTCTTTCTATGATAAGCCTCTCACCCCAGCAATGAGTCGAGTGAACTTCTTCTGAACTGCTTTAATGCATTAAACCCTTTTTCAAATAAGGAGACCAAATCTGTAAACAGTACTCCTGATGTGGTCTCACCAAGGCCCTGTGCAGCTGCAGCAAAGCTTCCATATTTTTATATTCCATTCTCCTTAGAATAAATACCAACATTCCATTTGACTTCTTAATCACTTGCTGTACCTGCAGGACACTTATGTACCACCAAGCTCTGCAATCTCTCTCCATTTAAACAGTATACTGCTTTCCTATTCTTCACACAAGCCAAGGTGGACAAGTTCACATTTTCCCACATTATACTCCATTTGCCAATTTTTTCTCACTCCCTCTGCAGGTTCTCTACCTCCTTTTGACAACTTACTTTCCTACCTATCTTGGTGTCAGCGACAAATTTAGATATCATTCAGTCCCTTTATCCAAGCCACTGATGTAGATTGTAAATAGTTGAGACCCCTGCACTGATCTCTGTTGCACTCCACTAGTTTTAGCTTGCCAACCCAAAAATAACCCATTAATCCCTATTTCTCTGCTTCCTGTTAGCTAACCAACCTTTGCTGTACTAATACCTCCCTCACCCTCCACACCATGAGCTCTTATTTTGTTTAGTAATCTTTGATGTGATACTTTTGGAAATCCAAGTACACCACATCTACAGGTTCCCCTTTGTCCACCTTGTTCATTACTTTCTCAAATGCCACGAATAAATTAGTTAAACAGGATTTCCCTTTCACAAAACAATGTTGACTCTGTCTGATCCCTTTATGATTTTCTAAGTATCCTGCTGTAATCTCCTTAATAATGGATTCTAGCAATTTCCCTATGGCAAACATTAAGCTAACTGGCCTATAATTTCCGGCTGTCTCCCTCCTTTTTTGAATAAAGGTGTTACATTTGCTATATTCAAATCTGCTGGGTCCCTTCCAGAATCTATGAAGTTTTGGAAGATTATAACCAATGCATCTACTATATTCTTTTAAGGCCCTCGGAACTTGTCAGCCTTTAGTTCTAATAGTTTTCCCAGTACCTTTTTTCTGGTGATGGTGATTGCTTTAAGTACCTCCCTCCCTTTCACCTCTTACTTTTCAAGTTTTCTAAGCCTTCTACAATGAGGATAGACACAAAATACCTGTTCAAAGCTTCCACCATTTCCTTCCCCCCCCCCATTATTAATTCCCTGAACTCTCTCTCTAGAGAACCAATACTCACCTTCGTTACTCTTTTCCTTTCTAAATACTTGTTTGAAAGATCCCAATTCGTCCCACTCTACCCGCTCTTTCCCCAGTGTGATGGATTAAAGATGACCAGCTTTCTCCAAATTCAGGTATTAAATAAACTAGATTGTAACTAGTGTTGTACCACACAGGTTATTAGCAGCCAAACTAACACCACTAACACATCAACGTTTCAGATCAGCACACAAAGTAGCTATCAGTGGTTAGGCTTTATGTCTGGGAGGAAGTCCCACAAAATGGTCTATTCCCCTGGAACTGACCATTCCTCCTTTTTGCACAAATACAAAAATAAGTTAATTGATAAATCTAGGAAAATGGCCAAGGGGCCATTGTGTAACGTACCACAGCAAGAGTAGGAGATAAAGTCATTCAAGAAGTGCATCTGCCTGAAACACTGTTTTCTCTGGTGAGCACGCGGTCTGTTTCCAGTATTTGCCTTCTTTTTCCTTTTCACTCCAAAGTAATGGGTATTAGAAGTTGGCAGAAAGCAGGAGAAACGGATGATGAAGGGAGCTGGGGTGTTGGGGGGTGGTGGGGGGGGGGGGGGCGGCGTGGTGACCATTTTAAGATCAATGGTGAAAATGAATTAGAATAGGAAGCAGTGTGCCAATTCTCGATTTCAAAGTGATGAGGATGCAAGCAAAGAACAGGGTGTCCCAAGTCACTTGACAGCCAGTTAATTACATTTAAACTGTCGGCGTGACATTAGCCGTCTCAATTTCTCTGCTCTTCTCACTCACTCTAACCTGTCTCTCTCTGAACTTACTGCACTCCGTTCTCTCAGGTCCAACCCTAACATTGTCATCAAACCCGCTGACAAGGGTGGTGCTGTTTTTGTCTGGCGCACTGACCTCAACCTCGCGGAGGCTGAGCGTCAACTCGCAGACACTTCCTCCTACCTCTCCCTGGACCATGACCCCACCACTGAACATCAAGCCATTGTTTCCAGGACTGTCACTGATCTCATCTCCTCTGGGGATCTTCCTTCCACAGCTTCCAACCTGATAGTTGCCCAACCTCGGACAGCCCGTTTCTACCTCCTACCCAAAATCCACAAACAGGACTGTCCCGGTAGACCGATCCTGTCAGCCTGTTCCTGCCCCACGGAACTCATTTCTCGCTATCTTGACTCCCTTCTCTCTCCCCTTGTCCAGTCCCTTTCCACCTACGTCCATGATTCCTCTGACACCTTACGTCACATCAACAATTTCCAGTTCCCTGGCCCCAATCGCCTCCTCTTCACCATGGACGTTCAATCCCTCTACACCTCCATCCCCCACCGGGATGGTCTGAGGGCTCTCAGCTTCTTCCTCGAACAGAGGCCCGAACAATCCCCATCCACCACTACTCTCCTCCATCTGGCTGAACTTGTTCTCACACTGAACAATTTCTCCTTTAACTCCTCTCACTTCCTCCAAATAAAAGGTGTGGCTATGGGTACCCGCATGGGTCCCAGCTATGCCTGTCTCTTTATGGGGTATGTGGAACATTCCTTGTTCCAGTCCTACTCCGGCCCCCTTCCACAACTCTTTCTCCGGTACATCGATGATTACTTTGGTGCTGCTTCATGCACTCGTCAGGACCTGGAAAAATTTATTAATTTTGCTTCCAATCTCCACCCCTCCAACATTTTCACATGGTCCATCTCTGACACTTCCCTTCCCTTCCTTGACCTCTCTGTCTCAATCTCTGGTGATAGACTGTCCACCAATATCTATTATAAGCCTACCAACTCCCACAGTTACCTAGACTACAGCTCCTCACACCCCACTTCCTGTAAGGACTCCGTCCCATTCTCAGTTCCTGCGCCTCCATCGCATCTGTTCTGATGCTGCTACCTACCAAAACAGTTCCTCTGACATGTCCTCCTTCTTCCTTAACCGAGGTTTTCCACCAACAGTCGTTGACAGGGCCCTCAACCGTGTCCGGCCCATCTCCCGCACATCCGCCCTCACGCCTTCTCCTCCCTCCCAGAAACATGATAGGGTGCCCCTTGTCCTCACTTATCACCCCACCAGCCACCGCATTCAAAGGATCATCCTCCGCCATTTCCGCCAACTCTAGCATGATGCCAACACCAAACACATCTTCCCTTCACCCCCACCCAGGTAGCATTCCGTAGGGATCGTTCCCTCTGTGACACCCTGGTCCACTCCTCCATCACCCCCTACTCCTCAACCCCCACCTACAGCACCTCCCCATGAAAACGCAAAATATGCAACACCGGTCCCTTCGCTTCCTCTCTCCTCACCGTCCAAAGGCCCAAACACTCCTTTCAAGTGAAGTAGCATTTCACTTGCATTTCCTCCAACTTAGTCTACTGCATTCGTTGCTCCCAATGCGGTTTCATCTATATTAGAGAGACCAAACGCAGACTGGGTGACCGCTTTGCAGAACACCTGCGGTCTGTCCGCAAGCATTACCCAGACCTCCCTGTCGCTTGCCATTTTAACACTCCACCCTGCTCTCTTGCCCACATGCCTGTCCTTGGCCTGCTGCATTGTTCCAGTGAAGCTCAACGCAAACTGAAGGAACAGCACCTCATCTTCCGACTAGGCACTTTACAGCCTTCCGGACTGAATATTGAGTTCAACAACTTTAGATCTTGAATTCCTTCCTCCATCCCCACCCCCTTTTCATTTCTTCCCCTTCCTTTTGTTTTTTCCAATAATTTATATAGATTTTTCTTTTTCCACCTATTTCCATTAGTTTTAAATCTATACCTTTTATGCCCTTTTAGTTTTATTTCACCCCATCCCTATTAGAGCTATCTATACCTTGCTTGTCCTGCTATCCATTCTTAAATAGCACATTCTTTTAGTTAATATCACCTCTTTGTTCTTTTGTCTGTGACATCTTTTGGTTATCTCCTTCTATCACTACAACCATACCACCGCCCCCCCAGCGCCCCCCCCCCAACCTTAAACCAGTTTATATTTCATCCCTCTCCTATTTTTACTTAGTTCTGTTGAAAGGTCATGAGGACTCGAAACGTCAACTTTGCTCTTCTCCACCGATGCTGCCAGACCTGCTGAGTTTTTCGTTTTTTCCAGGTATTTCTGTTTTTGTTTTGGATTTCCAGCATCCGCAGTTCTTTGTTTTTAATTACATTTAAAGACTGGCCACTGTTGATAAGCAGACAAATGCAGCAGCCATTATGCACGCCACAAGTCCCACAGGTGGTAATGAGACAAATTTCCAGATAATGTGCTTTTAGTTATGTTTGTTTGAAGGATAAATGCTGACCATGATATGAGGAGGTGCACTGTTCTCTGCAAAGTATTATGGACATTTTACATCCACCTGAGTAGACAGATGTGGCCCGTTTAACATCTCTACCAAAAGATAATGCACTGAATGTCAGTTTAAATTGCGTGCTCAGGTCTTGGAGCTTGAACCCACAGCTATCTGACATCAAGGTGAGACTACGACACACTGAGCTGACAGTGGATGCAAAAAGGAAAAATAGAAAGAAAAGTCAGCATCATTTCAAGGAATCATAGAATGATACAGAAGAGGCGGCCATCCAGCCTATCTTGCCGGTGCCAATGAATCTCATATTCATTGATTTTATTTCCCTAAATCCCTGCAAATATTTCCCCTTGAAGTATTTATCCAATTTTCTATTCAATATTACTATTGAATCTGTTTCTATCACCCTTTCAGGCAGTGCATTCCACACTGTATCCTCATCTCCCAACTGGTTCTTTTGCCATTTACAGTCTAGGATTGATAAACAATGTACCAATCCCAGTTAAAAAAAACTGCAGTCTTTTCCCACGGGGCTTCACTTAAAAAAAAAAATTTAAGCCTTCTGCTTTATAAAAATTATACCAAACAAAGCCCTATTCATTGCATAGTGAGTATTGAACTTATCATAGCAATAATAAAAAAAACTGCAGGAAAACTGCAGAGTTAAATTTCTTCTCACAAACACAAATTTCAGTGACATTATAAGTTTGATTACAAAGTGCTACCAGAAAGACATAGTTCAACATTTAACAGTGCATTAAAGCAATAACCTGCATTTATATAGACCTTTAACATGGTAAAAATTACCCAAGAATCCACAGGAACGATTATGAAACAAAATGTAACACCAAGTCACATAAGGAGGTATTAGGACAGCTGATCAAATTTTGGTCAAAAGAGATAGGTTTTAAGAGGTGTTTAAAAATGATAGAGAAGGTAGATAGATGGAGAGGTTTGGGGCACAGCCACCAAAGCAGGAGTGATTAAATGTGCAAGAGGCCAGAATTGCAGATGGAGGGTTGGAGAAGATTGCATTGATAGGGAGGGTTGTTGGGCTGGTGAAGTTTACAGTGATAGGGGGAGAGCATGACGTATCAATGGAATAAAAAAATCTGGGGGTAATGACTGTTGCTGGAGTGCTTTCCTTTGCTTGGTTATCTATACATGGTCACACCTCACTCAGGCATTCTCGTTCAGTGGACCTTTGATTATTTGACTGCATGCAGCAAGTGAGATTTGTTTGCTGTAGTTATTTGTGCTTCGGCGCTTTTTTTAAACTCCTGGCACCAACACTTGGATATTCACGCCAATGAAAGGAGCCTTTTAGAACAGGAGCTCTTTCTGCCAATACATTCCAATTCTGGATACAAAATAAGACATTGGCTGGGCTGTGCTGAAATATAGAAACAGCACTCTCCTGTAGGTTCAGGAAGTTTAGCCAGTGACAGGTCTGAGCAGGAAATTCCCAGATTCACAGCAGAGGTTCCACAACGACTGGGGCGTGGGCTGCAGCGTGTGTTTAAATAAATCAATCAGGGTGCGGCTTCTGATCGTCTCCAGTGAGAAATGCATGTTTGCGCATGTCAACTAACAGCACACAGGGTCAGTGATGGCCCAATGAATTAACAGTCAGTCAACATTTGATTTTAAAATTCTCATCCTGGTTTTTAAAATCCCTCCAGGCTTTGCCCTTCCCCATCTCTGTAACCCCTTCCAGCCCCTCTGAGATCTCTGTACCCTTCAATGCTGGTCTCATGCTTATCCCAGATATTCACGGCTCTGCCACTGGTGGCCATCCCTTCAGCTACCAAGGCCCTAAACTTCAGAATACCCTTTCTACAACTCTCTGTTTCTCAGTCCCCTCCTTTAGGATGCTGCTTAAAATCTACCTTTGACCAAGCTTTTGGTTACCCATCCTATCCATCTCACGTGGCACCTTGGAATGTTTTGCGACAGGTGCTATATAAATACCAGTTGTTGTTGATGTTGGTTCCGCACATTTGCGGAATAATGGCACAAAGAAAGGATAGGGTTGCTGGACTGCAACTGGTGCCTGTGGATTATTCAACATGCAGGGAGAAAGGAAGATTGGTAGAGATAATAGGTGAAAAAATGCAGACCCACTGAAGTAATATCAGAGGAGAGCTGCTAGAGAGTCATTTACATACAGGTGGTTAGCTGTATCCTGTATGCTCCACTTAATAAGAAAAAAAAAAATCCTTAAATAAAAACAGGCACTGCTGGAAATATCCACCGCTTAGTTAGTTTTTACACAGAATTCACAGCACACAAACAAGGCATTCCGCCCAACTACGCTGACTTTGTTTATGCTCCAGATAAGCCTCCTCCCACCTTCATGTCACCCTAATTGCATATCCATCTCCTTTTCTCCTGCACATGCTTATCTAAATGCAGGGCTATACAGCTCACAACGAATGTATGCACTGAATACTAAGTGTATTACAATTGTATTGAAGCACCTCAGAGTGCAACATGATGCTTATTGATAACTCCAATACCATTGTCCGATTGTCTGTAATGACCATATTATTGAAATGATTGTAATATTCATTGATTGTATTGATGCCCCTTGTGATCTATGTGTAAAAGTTGAATCTGACTGTACTTTTAGTATTGGCGATTTAGAAATGATTTCTAATGTTCTTCCAGGTATTTTATGAATAAAGTATATTTTTCAAAAAAAAGTGCATCTTAGATACTGTGTGGCTGCATCAAGCTGTGCATAGACCCTCGGTACGCAAACACCAAGTGTCACTACGTGCTGAGGTTTTACCTGTCCCCGGTGTTGCGAAGGATGGATCTGGCCATGCTGTCGCGGAACGCTCCAAGTAGTTGGACCGTGCCGTATCACCTGTCCCACGTGGAAAGCTTTATGCAAAGAAACACCTTCAACCACAAGTTCATCAGGCAGTGGTAGGCTCTTAACGTCTTAGAGGTCCTGCAGGAAAAGGAAATGGTGGATCCTGTCGGATGGTTCCCCGAGCAGACTGTTCAAGTCACTTGGCAGAATGCCCCATCACCAGAACTTTCCAACAAGCACCAAGATGTAGATTGGCTGGCGGTGAGAAAGGCCCTCTCCGTCAGATCCTTCCAACACACCAGGATTCTCACCCCCTCTACACGTTGCCCTCGAGGTGGCTGTGGTGGGGAATAGACTGTTGTTCACCTCCTTGTGGATTGTGCCTTTGCAAAGAAGATCTGGACAGAGATGCAGTGGTTTTTGTCGAGGTTCATCCCGAGCAGTGCTGTGACACAGGACTCTGTGTTCTATGGGCTGTTTCCAGGGACACACACCGAGACAAACAAGTGTTGCAGACTGGCACATTCCAAGGTCCAGGACAACGTGCTGAGGGACGCAGTAAAGCTTGGGGCAGCTGCTGCAAGGGTCTAATGGGGAAAGGTCGCTGTCTAAGACCTTTCTGCCATAGTGTACCGAGGGGCTGGGAAAGGTATAGACCCCTCGAGCTGTATGACTTACAACAAATGTATGCAGTGAATACTAAATTTATCATAATTGTATGGAAGCACCTCGGAGTGCAACATGATCTATGTAGATAACTTGAAGACCATTGCACTGTCTGTAATGACCATTTTGAAATGTCTGCAATGTTTATCGATTGTATGGAAGCACCTCATGATTTATGTGGTAAAGTTGAATATGATTGCACTTTTTTCTGATGGCCATTTTGAAATAATTTGTAATGTTCTTTCAGATATTTTATGAATAAAGTATATTTTTCCAAAAAACAATGCATCTTTGCTATTCATCTCAACTTTGGTAACAAGTGTCCACATTCTCAACACTGTCTGGGTACAGAAATTTCTCCTGAATTCCCTATTGGATTTATTAGTGACTATCTTATATTTATGGCCTGTAGTGTTTCCTCAGTACAGATACTGACTGACTTGCTAGGTATTTCCAGTATTTGTTGTTTTTATTTGAACACAATAGGCAGCACAAATTCAGACTGTCAAATGTGGGCTTGCAGATTTCAATGAGTTTACAGTGCAGTTCTGTACTGAAATTCTGCCAACATACCTGGGAAATACACAAGCCTTGCATAACAGGGATTAAAGGGCCATTTCCCCCCTGTCCTCATGGAGGAAATAAAAGGCATCATGTTTGTTGGGGATCTGCAAAGTGTTTTTGTTTCCAATTTATATACAGAGTATACAATGGTGAACCACTTTTTCAGCACCAAGCTGCAGCAAGTGTCAGACAAACAGTGCCTCGTGTACTTCAATACTGTTCTCACCTATTCCAAACTGTCACCTCTTCCCACATCATAAAGTGTCATGAACTAGCGTTATTTGAGAGGGGTTAGTTGTCAGAAAAAAAGAGAGACACACACAGAGACAGTCCACTCCAAATATAATCGAAGTGTATAGGAATACACACCAGTAATATACTGGATCAGGGTGAGCTAACTCAGATCCTAGGTTTTATATCACTTCTGAGGTTTTTGTTTGTTGTATACTTGACAATAGATAAACCCATGGGGCCTTTCTTTTGTTGAGAAATAGCACTAGAAAAGGCAAGGCAAATTATAGGGGATTGAAAATTTGAGTATTGCAGAGGGTTTAGAGGAAGTGAGGTCTCATTTCAAGAGGCAGAAACAGTAATAGTCAGAACCAGAACAGAAATTCTTCCAGTTCGATTCAGACTAATTACAGCATCTCTAATGCAACCAATGCTGACCTCAGACATCAAGTCCAGGAAGCCTGATGAGGCAGCAATGCCATTTGGTACCAGCCTGGAAGGCCGAGGAGCCCTATTCAGGTTCTCAGTGGGAATCCAATGCAGGAAGAGAAAGCATTAGATAAATCTACTGTCATTTCCTTGCTGAAGATATTTTTAATTTAACAAATAATTCAAAAATCTGCACTTAAGCAGCACCTTTCACATCTCAGAACATCCCAAAGTACTTTACAGCCAATTAAGTACTTTTTGAAATAAAAACAGAAAGCACTGGAAAACCTCAGCAGGTTTGGCAACATCTCTGGAGAGAGAAACAGAGTTAATGTTTCAAGTCCAATATGAAGAGTCATTTACAACTCTTTTATGGGGATATGGGGATAGGGGCATTGAGTTAGATCATCAGCCATGGTCCAATTGAATAGCAAAGCAGGATTGATGGGTCAAATGGCCTACTTCTCTTTTGTTCTTATCTTCCTATCTCCACAGATGCTGCCAGACCTGCTGAGATTTTCCAGCACTTAGTTTTCATTTCAGATTTCTAAACATCTGCAGTATTTTGTTTTTAAGCATTCTTTGAAGCATTTTCACCATTGTAGTGTAGCAAACATAGCAACATAGCAAAGCAACACCCCACAAACAAAAAGCAGATAATGATCAGATAATCTGTTTTATTGATGTTAATGGAGGAATAAATATTGGTCAGGATACTAGGGAGAACTCCCCTGTTCTTCCTTGAATAGAGGCACAGGATCCTTTATGTCCACCGGCGCAGGCAAACAGGGCCTGGATTTAACATCTCATCTCAATGACAGCACCTCAGACAGTGCTGCACTCCCTCAATACTGAACTGGATTGTCAATTTAGATCATGCGCTGAAGTCTCTGGAGGAATGAGAACTTGAATTCACGACCTTTCTGACTCAGAAGCAAGTGCTAACAACTAAGCCCCAGCTGGTACCAAACTGACAACAATTCCATTACTTTCCTCAAATAACGCAAGTTAGGAATTAGAAACTGGACAATGTTCGGCAAGGATCCCTCTCTTTGAGTCTGGGGTTTCTGAGCGACAGCCATAAAAACTTTACACTATATTTATAACTAGCTGTTTCACCCCATGAGAGTTCAATTCTCTCTGAAATCACAAGTGGAAAAACATTGCATGGTGCAGCAGATGTTGTTGTCTGCAGTCCTGCACACACCAGATAACGGGAACTCAGAACTCCGGTGAAGTGCATCACTAACTGAGATTTGTTCCTTCCTCATTTATTGCTACCCATACAGGTCCACTCCTAACTGCTTTCAATCTGCTATTCCACTTTGACGGCGCCGGGCAGATATGGATGATCTAATTTTCCTGAGTTTCCAGTGGGCTTTTGTTTCAGCGTGCCAGAATTTATCCAGATGCCAGGGAGGAAATAACTACACACTGCACAGTAGAGACAAGGCCATTTCCTCCCTGGGTACTGCAGGGTGACTAACATTTTCCACGTATTAACATAAGCAAAAACAGATTTGTGTTTCAACTCCAGTTGTGATGCACTGAAGAGACTGTGCAGTGTAACTCACGCTAAATGAGGATAACAAAACTTAAATTGCAACCTTTGAGGTAGGACATCAAGAGCTTGCAGTTAAGACCTTCAAATGTACATCAAGCTTTTACGAAGTACTTCTGAAGTGTAGTCACTGTTGTAATGGTGGGAAACATAGCTGCCAATTTGGGCACAGCAAACACTCACAAACAGTAAATGAGATGAATGAGCAGATCACATGTTTTCATGACGTCTATATTGAGGGATAAATATTAGCCAGGACACCGTGGAGAATTCCCCTGCTCCTCTTAGAAACTGTCCACCTGAAAGGGCAGACAAGGCCTTAGCTTAACCTCTCATTTGAAAGGTGGCACCTCTGACAATGCAGCATCACCTCAGTATTACACCAAGTGTCAGCATACATAATGGGCTGAAGTCTCTGGAATGGAGCTTGAAACCATCAGTAGTTTAAAAAAAATCTTGCATTTCTATATCCTGGGATAATTTTTGAACGGAACATTGTTTTGGGCAAACATGGCAGTTAATTCTTCACACACAATCTGTTCTTGGGTGTTTGTTGAGGGAGGAATGTTGGCCTCTTTACAAATGTGGACAACTTATTTTTTTATTCACAGGATATGCAGGTCACTGGCAAGGTCACCATTTACTGCCCATCCCGATACAACGGAGTGGCTTGCTTGGCCTTGCAGAGGGCAGTTAAGATCCAACCAAACTTGAATCACGTACAGGCCAGATTAGGTAAAGGATGATAGATTTCCTTCCTTAAAGGACATTAGTTAATCACGTGGGCTTTTACAACAATCTGATAGTTTCATGGTCATCCTTACTGATATCAGCTTTTTATTCCAATTTATTTGACTGAATTGAATTCTCAACTACCGTGGTTGGATTTGAACTCATGACTCTAGAATCTTGATCATTAGTCCAGCCTTTTAGATTACTAGTCCAGTAACATAACACTATGCAACCACACCTTCTGTGGAAAACTGAGAGGACAAGGCTGAGTTGCACTATGACGTCACTTCACTGTCCCACCCCATCCCACTCTTAGTGGAATATAATGTTCACATGAAGAACGGCCACTTGGAACTAGAGCCTGGACATTTAGAATTAGACCCCAGCATGAGACAGCATTATCAGAGGGATGAAAAGATTAAATGTTTCCATGCTTGGCGAGACTTTAATGAAAGGGCAAAACTAAAAAATAATCCCAAAATGAATTAAAGGGGAGGTTAGAACAAAAAAAAACCTCTTTTACACAGAATGCAGAACACTGCTGTTGAAAGTGAATTCATAATTTATTTTAAACAGTAATTAGATAGCTGGTTGAAATTAAGGAATAATGGTTGTAGGGAGTGATCTGGAGAGTGGCATTAGAAAGATGAGGTAGAGCTGATGGAGCTGAATGTCATACTTCTCTGTTGGGATATGTTATGCTTCTAAATGAAAATGAAACTTCAATAACGTTGCAACATGGCTCATCCAAGCCCGTACTTCACAGTTAACGTTAAAGCAATTGATTGCACACTACTTTGAGTCACAGATCACAGATTAGGAACTGCCGTAACCAACCAAAGTGCAACATGAAAAGTTATTTTCCTATAACTCAACATCACAGCAATTTAGAAACTTTCCCCAAATTTCAGACTCAACATCAGTAAGAAAAAATCTGGTCGCTATCACTCTTGCTATTTGTAGGATCTTGCTGTGTTCCCTACAGCTGTGACTATACTTCAAAAATACCTCATTGACTATGAAGTGTACTGGAACGTCCTGAAATTGTGAAAGGTGCTATATAAATATACAAGTTCTTTGTACTATCACTATTATATAATAAAGAATCAGTTTGAGAATATATACTCTGGCTACAGCAATTTTTGTCTGCTCAAATCCCCAAAAAATTACAATATATTCCTGCATTCGAACCTTTTGAAAGTGGAAGAAATATACCCCATTACATTTGGAATTTTATCTAAACATGCACAAGGACAGTTTACAAAAAAAAAACGTAGGCTTCCAGATTTAAATTTTTAGAACTGAGGTACCATGGGGGAGAATGATCCTTGTCTCAGAAACGATGAAATGAACAGACCAAAGCAGTAGTTGTACATGTCTCTGGAAAGAAAATGTACACTCGCTCCTTTATTTTAATCAATGGAGAACGCTTCCTATAAGCACTGAACTGTAAGTCAGGTTCCAAATCATTATATTAAAAAAAACTATTTACAGACATCTTAAACCAGGGAATGCATGGGTGGGCTAAAATAGATTTGGTTAATTGAGGCTGTCAGATAAATAAAAAAGCAATAAATCAGTTTTCCCTCCCCTTACATGTTCATTAAATCTATACATGTTGAATAAGATTTGTCGCTGAACTGCTCCTCCATTTTGTTGTCTGGATCTGTTGCTGCTCACTGGAACTCTGCCAGTTCAGTGGCTTTGAAGCAAGGATTTTTACAGGAAATGTTGTGTAGCCTGCACTGCATTCTTGCTCTGTCTGTTGAGCATCTAACAAATGGCCATTTATCTGAAAATAAAGCAGACTACACACAGCTCAGCTCCAGACACATCCCTTTGCAAGTCTCAATTTCCTCCATGACTAACTGTGCATTTTACGATATACTAGCATCTACCAGCTCTTCTGTACCATACCACCACTTGCCCCCAGTTACACTCATGATCCCTACCTCAACAGCAATATCCTTCTGGCACAAACCCGTAGACCCATAAACATGGTTTAATTTTATTATACTAAATAGGTAAGGTCATACACATCCCCACTGTCAAACGTTTTAACTTAAATCCAGAAATGCCTCTATGGCTTCCTTCAAATCCTTTCCCCTCCTTCTTCCCACATCTCTCTCTAGTCAGCAAGCTTCATATACTGGCTGTAAGATTTTTCCGTGACCGTCAGTAACCTACAATTAGCTAGCAGGTGGTGCAATATAAGTAGAGCAAAACAAGTACCGTTCCCTCCTCCTCTACACGAGATAGAAAGCATGGTTTCCAGATTCTTTTATAACTCACTAACCCAACCTTAAAGTAACAAAAGCATGTTGTCGAGTCTCTGTCACAACATTCAAAATGTGACCAACAACTGCACTTAAGCAAAAAGGCAAAAGTAGTGTCTGACCACAACATTAAGCAGAGTGCTTATTTTAATGATGACAATGCCCCTGAAGCACTACAAAGCCATTTAAAAAGGGGAAGACAGTCGAAGATGGGTACTTGCTGCTCAGAGTGCTTGCTTCAATTTAGAGGAAAAAAATAGAAAAGAACACGCATTACCCTGACCAGAAGCATGAGGTGATCAAATTGAAATATGTAAGATTCTGAGGGGGTTTGACAGGACAGATGCTGAGAGGATGTTTCCTCTCATTGGGGAATCTGCAACTGGGGGCACAACTTCAAACAAGGATCTCCCATTTAAGATGAGGTGGAATTTCTTCTCTCAGAGGGTCATTAGTGTTTGGAATTTTCCTCCCCTGAGAGAGCAGTGAAGGCTGGGTCATTGAATATACTCAAGGCTGAGTTAGGCAAATTTTTGATCGACGAGGGTGTTGGGGGGGGGTGTGCAGGTCAGTGGTGTTAAGGTCGCATCAGATCAGCCATAATAAAAATAGAAGGCACTGGTAAAACTCAGCGGATCTGGCAGCATCTTTGGTGACAAAAACTGGGTTACTGTTTTGAGTCCAATATGACTCTTCTTTGGGACAGCCATGATCTTATTGACTGGCGGAGCAGGCTTGAGGGGCTGAATGGCCTACTCCTGCTCCTATTTCTTATGATCTAATGTACAGTCCAAGTTTTCTTTCTTCTTTAAACACTAAAAGGTAAGATCTTTCAACATCAACTGAAACTAGTGGTTTTGTTTTCTTGCTTTGCAACTTCTGAGCAACCCATGTCTACTGTCATGAATTGGCTTTATCTTGCTAACAAAAGCTTTGCAACTAATCTATTGCGGTTATGTGTAAATTAAAGAAACTCATTCATAATTTTCACCTTTGACTAATCAAAATCACCTGCAGGTGAATGGCATTCAGAATCAATATTAAGCTGAGAATTTCAACCACTTCCTCAAAATGGAGAGGGAATGTCAACTGAGTTTCACTCCAAATGCTAAAGAATAACTGTGAATCTCTCTCATTTTCTCCCCTTTTCTACCAACTGTGTTGACTTCTGTTCAAGCATGATTCAACAGGGGCTGGGTGCTCTATGTTATCTCAACCAAGGAACCATTTATTCATGTAAAAGGTTAATCAGATGGTGGACAGACTAGATGTCCCTGCAGACTTGGATTCACAGGGTGGAAACATAGCCTTCATCTGAGATTCGTCCACATGCACTATTCAACAGGCTCCAGTGGGTAATCCTCAGCAGGAAAGCAGGCAGAGTTCTTCCCATCCCTAGTGCCGGAGCCAATGACACCTTTTCGAGGTTAAGCTATACAGCAGTGACATTCTAGTGCTGCATTAGCTGTTCAAATAAAGAAAAACTAACCGCAGTAGATCCTCAACCTCATTTTTAAAACTTGAACAAATACAGGCACTAAAGGAAGAACTGTACATGTGCACTTACCCAGGAACTATGTCCCAGAACTCTGACAGTGCAGGAGTCTAAATTATAAGCATCTACACTAAAACAATGCCTACACTTCAAATATATTTAATTTGCTCTAAGGTGCTTTGAGTGTTGTTGAGGATCAGGTCTCCTCAATCCAGGGATTTGGTTATAAAATTAGCGCAGGTCATCAAGCAACAGAACAACCATTCCATTCCCCCACCCACTCACCTTCCTCTGTCATATGCAACAGCCCCAGAACTCAGTCTCAATCTTAATAGTGCAGGGAAGATAATAACAACCACCAGAAAAAACTGGGATAATTATTGGTTGTAACCTGTGTTTAAATTTTAAAAAGCAGGCAGAGACATAAACAAAAAGTAATGTTGCAAATGCACAGCAGGTCAAGACAGCATCTGAGAGAGGAAATATAGGTTATTAGCTTAACATGAGACCCTTCAGGGAAACTGATGAAAGGTCTCACCTGAAGATCTAACCTTTGCTTCACTTTCACACATCAGCTGGCCTGCTGTGCACACTTTCGCCTTTATTTTCACATTTCCCCCATTCACATTTCATTTTAATTAAAAGGAACAGTTTGGCTTATCCCTTCTAACAAAAAAGGAAATATTTTTTCATACTTCCTGGCAACATGGGTACAGTTTCATTGCTGCATTTTGTGCTAAACTACAGCAATGAATTTATTTCATGATTAATTTATCAAATGATTTAAGCATTCACTAATTGCTTTACAAACTGATTTATAAAACAATAAATTATTCAAATGAAAAAAGGAAAAAAGAAAGCTCCCTACTATATGCAAACCCCAGGACAAAGTCTGATAACTGATAGCTGACACTTGAATAATTTAAATGGAAAGAGAGCCTATTAAATGTCACTGGCGATTCCCACTTTGTGTAAACACAGAGAGGATGTACAAACTCTATTTTTATTGTCGGCCTGCTCCAACTTAATCAGAAAACTACAGAGATGCAACTTAAGCTGGTAAACGAGATACCTGCAAGAGCAAAGCAATTTCTGCTCAGGAGCACATTATCCAAGTCTGCGGATCTGATCAGGATGTCAAGCAATGCAAATCAGTAGATTGCTCACAATATGACATTACGTAAGTTAGGAGATACACATTAAGTGCAGTCATTATTAATTAAAAATTCACTGTCTTCAAACGTTTGAAAGTAATCCAAATTAAATGCATTAGTTTGCAATTCTGTTTCCTGAGAAGTTTTTTTTAATCATTCACAGGACATGTGGGGAAGTTGTCCTTTTGAAGTTCAGTAACTGTTGTAAGAATTTGAGGCAACTAATTTGCACAGAAGGTCCTGCAAACAGCAATGAGATACATGACCAGATAATAGTTTGTCATGTTGGTTGAGGGGTAAAATAGTTATTTGATTTAAAAGGAAAAAGGAAATAACCTAACGACTAATTAAAAGGATCTGATTGTGACAATGAACAAATACAACCTAGCTTTACCATATAGTTCACTCTTGGCCAAAACAATGACTAATTAGTAACCACTTCCGAGGCAAATATCTGAACTTTTCATAAAAACAAAAAACTGCGGATGCTGGAAATACAAAACAAAAACAAAAACAGAATTACCTGGAAAAACTCAGCAGGTCTGGCAGCATCGGCGGAGAAGAAAAGAGTTGACGTTTCGAGTCCTCATGACTCTTCGACAGAACTTGAGTTCGAGTCCAAGAAAGAGTTGAAATATAAGCTGGTTTAAGGTGTGTGTGTGGGGGGCAGAGAGAGAGAGAGAGAGAGAGAGGTGGAGGGGGGGTGTGGTTGTAGGGACAAACAAGCAGTGATAGAAGCAGATCATCAAAAGATGTCAACAACAATAGTACAAAAGAACACATAGGTGTTAAAAGTTAAAGTTGGTGATATTATCTAAACGAATGTGCTAATTAAGAATGGATGGTAGGGCACTCAAGGTATAGCTCTAGTGGGGGTGGGGAGAGAATAAAAGATGTAAAAAAAAAAGAGAAAAAAAAATATTTTTTATATAATTGAAATAGGTGGGAAAAGGAAAATCTATATAATTTATTGGAAAAAAAAAGAAAAGGAAGGGGGAAACAGAAAGGGGGTGGGGATGGGGGAGGGAGCTCACGACCTAAAGTTGTTGAATTCAATATTCAGTCCGGATGGCTGTGAAGTGCCTAGTCAGAAGATGAGGTGTTGTTCCTCCAGTTTGCGTTGGACTTCACTGGAACAATGCAGCAAGCCAAGGACAGACATGTGGGCAAGAGAGCAAGGTGGAGTGTTAAAATGGCAAGCGACAGGGAGGTTTGGGTCATTCTTGCGGACAGACCGCAGGTGTTCTGCAAAGCGGTCGCCCAGTTTACGGTTGGTCTCTCCAATGTAGAGGAGACCATATTGGGAGCAACGAATGCAGTAGACTAAGTTGGGGGAAATGCAAGTGAAATGCTGCTTCACTTGAAAGGAGTGTTTGGGTCCTTGGACGGTGAGGAGAGAGGAAGTGAAGGGGCAGGTGTTGCATCTTTTGCGTGGGCATGGGGTGGTGCCATAGGAGGGGGTTGAGGAGTAGGGGGTGATGGAGGAGTGGACCAGGGTGTCCCGGAGGGAGCGATCCCTACGGAATGCCGATAAGGGGGGTGAAGGGAAGATGTGTTTGGTGGTGGCATCATGCTGGAGTTGGCGGAAATGGCGGAGGATGATCCTTTGAATGCGGAGGCTGGTGGGGTGATAAGTGAGGACAAGGGAGACCCTATCATGTTTCTGGGAGGGAGGAGAAGGCGTGAGGGCGGATGCGCGGGAGATGGGCCGGACACGGTTGAGGGCCCTGTCAACGACCGTGGGTGGAAAACCTCGGTTAAGGAAGAAGGAGGACATGTCAGAGGAACTGTTTTTGAAGGTAGCATCATCGGAACAGATGCGATGGAGGCGAAGGAACTGAGAGAATGGGATGGAGTCCTTACAGGAAGCGGGGTGTGAGGAGCTGTAGTCGAGATAGCTGTGGGAGTCGGTGGGTTTGTAATGGATATTGGTGGACAGTCTATCACCAGAGATTGAGACAGAGAGGTCAAGGAAGGGAAGGGAAGTGTCAGAGATGGACCACGTGAAAATGATGGAGGGGTGGAGATTGGAAGCAAAATTAATAAATTTTTCCAAGTCGCGACGAGAGCATGAAGCGGCACCGAAGTAATCATCGATGTACCGGAGAAAGAGTTGTGGAAGGGGGCCGGAGTAGGACTGCAACAAGGAATGTTCCACATACCCCATAAAGAGACAGGCATAGCTGGGGCCCATGTGGGTACCCATAGCCACACCTTTTATTTGGAGGAAGGGAGAGGAGTTGAAGGAGAAATTGTTCAGCGTGAGAACAAGTTCAGCCAGACGGAGGAGAGTAGTGGTGGATGGGGATTGTTCGGGCCTCGAGGAAGAAGCTAAGGGCCCTCAGACCATCCTGGTGGGGGATGGAGGTGTAGAGGGATTGGACGTCCATGGTGAAGAGGAAGCGGTTGGGGCCAGGGAACTGGAAATTGTTGATGTGACGTAAGGTGTCAGAGGAATCACGGATGTAGGTGGGAAGGGACTGGACAAGGGGAGAGAGAAGGGAGTCAAGATAACGAGAAATGAGTTCTGTGGGGCAGGAGCAAGCTGAGACGATCGGTCCACTGGGGCAGTTCTGTTTGTGGATTTTGGGTAGGAGATAGAAGCGGGCCGTCCAAGGTTGGGCGACTATCAGGTTGGAAGTTATGGGAGGGAGATCCCCAGAGGAGATGAGGTCAGTGACAGTACTGGAAACAATGGCTTGATGTTCAGTGGTGGGGTCATGGTCCAGGGAGAGGTAGGAGGAAGTGTCTGCGAGTTGACGCTCAGCCTCCGCGAGGTAGAGGTCAGTGCGCCAGACAACAACAGCACCACCCTTGTCAGCGGGTTTGATGACAATGTCAGGGTTGGACCTGAGAGAATGGAGTGCAGTAAGTTCAGAGAGAGACAGGTTAGAATGGGTGAGAGGAGCAGAGAAATTGAGACGACTAATGTCGCGCCGACAGTTCTCAATGAAAGATCAAGAGAAGGTAAGAATCCAGAGGGAGGGGTCCAGGTGGAGGGAGAATATTGGAGATGGGTAAAAGGATCCGTTGAACTGGGAGAGGACTCCTGCCCAAAGAAGTGAGCCCGGAGACAAAGACGGCGGAAGAAGAGTTCAGCATCATGCCGAGCCCGAAATTCATTGAGGTGAGGGCGTAAGGGTATGAAACTAAGTCCTTTGCTGAGCACTGAACGTTCAGCATCAGAGAGGGGAAGGTCAGGGGGTATAGTGAATACACGGCTGGGGTTGGGATTGGAAGAAAGGGTGGGGACGGAGGGACAGGCAGGGGTGGAGGGTCCTAGATGGGTGTTGGTGTCGATGAGTTGTTGGAGCTTGCGTTCCTTAGCACTTGAGAGAAAGAGAAAAAGTTTCTTGTTGAGGCGTCGGATGAGCCGAAGCATAAAATGAAACTGGGGGCACGCGCAGCTTTGAAAAAGGGTACGGTGGTGCTGCTGGAGGGAGAGGTCGAGTGTGTTCATATGGCGGCGCATGGCACTGAGTGTGGATTTCAGAATGTGACGGGAACAGCAGTCCGAGAAACGTTTTATGTCCCGGAGATACCTGTAATCCTGGGTGGGTTCGAAACACGAGGGGTGGAATTTCAGTTGAAATCCATGTGGGGTAAGTCGGAGATGGAGACAGTCACTGAGAAAGGAGATATGGCTGTGAAAGCGGGTTTTAGTAAACACCTTGTCAAACACCAGGAGGGAAATGGAAAGCAAGGAAGGTGAGCAGGGCAAAAGAGAGGAACGGAAATCTTGTCGCAGAAAAGAACAGAACTTCTTCAAGGAGGTAGGCATTTCTTGAAGAGCAGTGGCAGTCTACTGCATTCGTTGCTCCCAATGTGGTCTCCTCTACATTGGAGAGACCAAACGTAAACTGGGCGACCGCTTTGCAGAACACCTGCGGTCTGTCAGCAAGAATGACCCAAACCTCCCTGTCGCTTGCCATTTTAACACTCCACCTTGCTCTCTTGCCCACATGTCTGTCCTTGGCTTGCTGCATTGTTCCAGTGAAGCCCAACGCAAACTGGAGGAACAACACCTCATCTTCCGACTAGACACTTTACAGCCTTCCGGACTGAATATTGAATTCAACAACTTTAGGTCTTGAGCTCCCTCCCCCATCCCCACCCCCTTTCTGTTTCCCCCTTCCTTCTTTTTCCAATAAATTATAAAGATTTTCCTTTTCCCACCTATTTCCATTATTTTTTAAAAAAAACACCCCCACTAGAGCTATACCTTGAGTGCCCTACCATCCATTCTTAATTAGCACATTCGTTTAGATAATATCACCAAATTTAACTTTAACACCTATGTGTTCTTTTGTACTATTGTTGTTGACATCTTTTGATGATCTGCTTCTATCACTGCTTGTTTGTCCCTACAACCACACCCCACCCCCTCCACCTCTCTCTCTCTCTCTCCACCCCCCACACACACACCTTAAACCAGCTTATATTTCAACTCTTTCTTGGACTCGAACTCAAGTTCTGTCGAAGAGTCATGAGGACTCGAAACGTCAACTCTTTTCTTCTCCGCCGATGCTGCCAGACCTGCTGAATTTTTCCAGGTAATTCTGTTTTTGTATCTGAACTTTTCAACTCGCTTCACTTGCTGCTGGATAAGTATTCGGAGACCAGGAGGCCACAGGAGTTCTGATAAAGCAAATGTAGAGCATTTACAACTGCTAGACATGTAGCTGGAGAAAACATTGAGAAGTTGAAGAGATCGCTATCACCTTAAAAGGCACTATATTAATGTGTGGCAAATCTTTATAGAAATCTGCAGTGATCTCTTCCTGAAATAGTTTCCATTTGTTTCATCGCCAGCCTTAAGCATCAAATCACTTCACATTCAGGGCTTATTTACATGGCTCTTGATGCATATTGCTCCTTGTCCAGTCTTATTAGAGAAAAGCTATTCTGCATGGAGCAGAATGTGTGTGGAAAGGTCGGAGTAATGATCAACATTCTGCAGCCTACACAAATACTGGAGAAGCTGTAGCATTAAAATGCTAATTTTCAGACACATGGTCTGGTCCTGCCCACAACCTAGATCTTCTGTACACAGTTTTACAACGGGTTTGAATGACACCTGGGAACCTATGCTATGCCTAACACAAAAACAAAAATACCTGGAAAAACTCAGCAGGTCTGACAGCATCTGCAGAGAGGAACACGGTTAATGTTTCGAGTCTGCATGACTCTTCAACAGAGCTAATTTCCTTAGTTCTGTTGAAGAGTCATACAGACTCGAAACGTTAACTGCGTTCCTCTTCGCAGATGCTGTCAGACCTGCTGAGTTTTTCCAGGTATTTTTGTTTTTGGTTTGGATTTCCAGCATCTGCAGTTTTTTGCTTCTATACTATGCCTATCCTATCTCATTGATACACAGACATGTGTGTGTCACACAGACTTATACAATTTGCACTGCTCGCATCAGGATGGCTCCATTGTCATTACAGTCACCGTCTTCAGAAGGCTGCAAGGACTACAGCACGTAACTTAACTGACACTCCAGTGCAGCAACCAGGATAGCATTATATTTCCCAATAGAATAAGTCATAATAATGGCATGCAAAAAAACTTAAAGGAGTTGGTGAGAAAAGTGAAAAAGTACAAAAAAAAATTGCTTTTTTGTTTTTCCCCTCTACAAAGTTGCAACCCAACTCTGTCTGTGTGAATAGAATGTAGAGGTAACACATGGGCTACCCTAAAGAGGAATAAATATTTAGCCACCTGGAACATTTTCCTATCAGTGTGCCAACCCAACCTAAAAGGAACTACATCACCCTGTACCACAAAGTTGACAGACAAATAGATCATTCCACTTGAGATCTCCATGCCATAAACGTCCCACTCACATACCTCAAACTGTTCCCTCTCCATAAAACAGCCTTTATGGTGGATGGTCAGGGTGCACTTGCTAGGTACATGAATGCCCTCTCATGACACTGTGGCAGGAGTGAAGCCAACTGGCACCAGCACATCCTTTCATTAAAGGATTTTGGAGAACGTATGTATATATTAAAGCATTACATTTCTAGGACAAGTGAAGAGGGCACTCAGTAGATCGCGTTTCTCCACCATGTTGTCTTAACTCTACAATACAATTATGCAGCTTTTCCTGGAAGCTTTTCCCCACCTGGCTGACGCTCTGAAACTACAAAGATGAGAAAAGAAATCTTTTCATTAAGGGTTTCCATCTCACTGAGAAGGCATCCCAATCTACATCCAACAACCTGCACTGAAAACTCTGCTCATATTTTGACAGCTGTGATAAATTGCACCACAACAACTGAGGCAATCCGTAACATTCTAAAACAATCAGTAACATTCTAAAAACAGTCAACTTGCCTTATCTCCCAATGTTAAGGGATTCTTTTTAAAAAAAATTCTAGGATCCATACCTGAATCTTGGCCAAAAACTAACCAGTGCTTCCTTGGGCCATATCCCTGTGTACCAAGTTTCACTGAAACCCGTCCATTAGTTTTTGAGATATATAAACAAGACTTAGTTTTTATTCTGGTTGTCAAATCATAGGGAGGCTTCCACAGTTTTTATTCTGGTTGTCAAATCATAGGGAGGCTTCCACTGTTTTTAAGACGTACAGAAGTGAGCCCATATATCTGTAATAGTTGGTACTAATGTAGCACAAAAATGGAGATGCTGTATCAGTACAAACAATTTCTTCCAAGAAAAGGGCCTGTAATGTAATTTCCCTAGCAGAGAGATGGAGGAGAAATTAAGTCGGGTGAATTGTAGCTCGACATCACTGTCAGGCATATCGTGAGACAGTAGGCATGTGGGGGGAATGAAGAATTTGGACAGAAGGAGATCGAGGGACATGGGTGACAAGTTGAGTGTGGGGTCAAGAGCAATTGAAAGGGGACAGGCTTGTTGACTCAAGTGGTCATTTCCTGTTTCTAATAATTCTTAAGTTTTTAAATAGGGTGATGGCTGTTTCACTGTAAAACAGGGTACAATGTCAAATAACCAGCAGTCCATGACCTTTTAAGACAGAACAGTATGTTCTCACTTAATGATGGTGAAACAATGACGTGCGGAGATCACATTTCTGCTGGTTTACAAAGGACAGAATGACTGCAGCGGCCATGTCAGCAATTTTCAGTCCAATGTACCTTCATAATAGAATGGGAGGTGGGAAACAAGTGAGGAAAAAAAGTTGCAGCCAGGAAGATTAAACTTTTAATTTGCTGTCCCCCCCACTGAATCAAGTAAATTCACCCCCAGAGGGACTGTGAACAAACCATTTAGTTAGTAAAATAGAGAATCAGTCTTCAGATTAATTAGATGCCAACTCAAGAGAGTAGTAATGAAGAATATGTCAGCCACTTTTTTTTGCTGCATTAAGTAGGAAAGAGTGAAAAATTGGCAGAAGACGAGTGGCTTCCACATCAACATTTTGAAATGCCAACCACCAATATACAACAACTTGCATTTATATTGCACCTTTAACATAATAAAACACCCCAAGGTGTGCCACAGAAGCATTCTGAAACAAAATCTGACATCGAGCCACGTAAGGAGTAGTTAGGGCAGCTATGACACAGATTGTGAACAGTCCAGCTCTACCCCAGACAGGAGGATTGAATCAGTGGCAAGCGAGCAGAGTTAGCGGCAGGAGCTGAAGGCAATGACTTTGATCTTCACAATATTTGCTCACTTCACAATAACTGCTCATTGACGTTCAGTTTGTGTTCTTCCAGGGTCACTTAGCTCCTGACCTCATTACAGCCTTGGTCTAAACATGGACAAAAGAGCTGAAATCCAGAGGTGAGGCGAGAGTGACTGCCCTTGACATCAAGGCAACATTTGACCAAGTGATATCACTGAGCCCAAGCAAAATTGAATTAGGAATCAGGGGAAGTGGTGCACTGGTTAGTTGCCTGCTTGGTGCCAGGGTTTGGGACATCTGCTTAGGGCTGGAGAACTTGCAGTGGGAGGGGGAGGATTCAGTCGTTGTGGTCCATATAGGTACCAACAGCTTAAGTAGGGCAAGGAAGGAGGTTCTGCACAGTCAGTATGAGGAGCTGGGTATAAAATTAAGCAGAACCTCATAATAAAACCGTAACTCACAGGAGCAGAAGTAGGCCATTCAGCCCATCGAGTCTGGTCCACCATTCAATGAGCTCATGGCTGATCTGCTAATCCTCAACTCCACTTTCCTGTCTTTTCCCCATAGCCCTTGATTCCCTGCTATGTCACAGCAGTTGGTAAAGGCCAAAGTTGTTTAAATCCCAGAGGGAAACTTGAACAACTGTCATAACCTATATTTTCAATTGGTATGTTTCAGATGCAACTCTGAATTCAGGAACAAATCCACCAAGCCTCAAGAGGTTTTTAGAGACAGTGGAGGTGGAGCTGAAATGAGACAGCATTTTTATCCAGCATATTGCTCTGAATCATGCAGACTTTTTTGTTTATTGTAGATCTGTACAGCTTTAAAGACAACTGCCCTCAACCTTCCTGGCATCAAGAAAGCAAGCAGATAAAAACAGCCAGTGTTTTCTCTTTTGTTTGTTCCTCTGCTCAAAGTGTAGGTATTCAGACAGCAGGTGAGCAAGACTGGACTTGGCTGAGTGAAGTTTACACTTGTGATTGAAGAGCCCTCGAACACACACTGTTCCGTCTGATGGACAAATAATGACTGTGAAAGGTATCAGAAGGCTCTAAGTGCAATTGGCGACAGAGGTGGAGACAGGAGAATCATTACTGAGGCAAAACAAAAATGCTCTACAGTACTTGCTGCACTAGTGCTAAATTTTACTTAGATCAATGGATCAGGATGGAACTGAATAATCCCAGCTACAAGAATAATGTTACTTTCCTACCATGCTGAGGGTTCACAGTAATGAACATCCAGACATTTAAGCAATCATAAACCAGGTATTTCTGGCTAGATGACAGCTCCTGTAAGCACAATCTAATTTTTAAACTATAGTGAAATTAAAATAAAATTTCTGATTAACTTTAACCAAACAAAACAGGCACAGAGTCAAGGAAACACAGACATGTAGGATATCACTTAGATCTTGAAAAGAGTCCTGAAAATCCAATCCACCAAACATGAGCAGTAAGTTTCATACAACCAGCTGATCTGGTAAACTGTAGTTATACATTCGTCTGCCCCTGACAGGCAGGTTACAGGTTCCAACCACTGTAACGCATGTTTAATTACACTTCGGGGAAGACTCTTGGGCAAGCAAGCTCTTGTGACTACTGCAGTCTGCCATCAATTATGGCCCTGGAGGAATCCAGTATTTGGAATATTTAATGCAGATCTGCCTGCAGACGTCTACAAGTAGGAGTCAGCAGTTGGAGAAAATGGGGCGGCCAGTTCCATGAAGTTGAGCATTTCACCACTGGGATTTGTCTGCCAGCCACTATGTTCATATCTCAGGGGGTGGGTTGGAGAGGACTGCAGGCTGAAACATTGGCAGACAAAAAAAAACAGTACTGTAGTGTAAATATCACGCTGTCAATTTCAGCAGAATTATCAATGGGCACAGATACTTTATTTGCACTGAGTATGACCGGTGAATCCATAAATGATTAATGAAATACAGCAGGCAGCTTGTTTATTTGTTCAGGCTAAATATACAGGCCAGAGTTTCATTCACACTTGGCGTTTGCGCCAAGTCAGCGGGGGTGGGAGCGGGAGCGGAAGCGGATGTGGAATCCGCTCCCAGTCATGGTCATGTTACAAACGTGATTTCACACTGAATAGCTAATTAAGGTCTGCCCAGCGTGAAATTTGTCTTCCCAATGGTTGGGAAGGGCCGGGTGGGGGCAGAAGCCTGTTGGACGCCGGGTCCAATGGTACCAATGGGCTTTTAAACCTGAAGGCTGCCCGGAGAGAATCTTTGGAGTCTGTCCAGGAAACCATTTCATTCGAACAATGGCCTCACCAGTGGCTGGAGAGATTAGGCAGGAGGGCAAGTCGGATGGGCACTTGACCCCCCATTTCTCGGGCGAATGCCTCTCTGTCCTTGTGGAGGTGGTCAGTACCAGGCTGGACACTGTCGTACCCAGGGATGAGGAGGCCACCGCACCTGACCAGTGGAGAACTGAGTGAGTACTGAGTTGGCAAGGATCAGTGCGGAGCAGTGTTAAGGGCTGGCCATTTCTTCACCCTGGAGCTCAGGGATGTTAGAATCCAAGTGCCAGCTGTCAATGCCACCGGAGCTAGCCAAGGGGGTAAGCCCTGGCTGCTTGGCCCGAGTGCCTTGCATATCGAGGACCAGACTCAGATGTGCCTTGCAAGGTGTCCAGTTTGAGCAGGGGCTGGGGGGTGGGGGGGGTGGACAAATAGAGAGTGGACAAATCTATGCTCCTGTCATTTCATAAGAGAAGCCATAACACCAACGAAGGAACCAAGATAGGCAGGGGCCCTCCAAAACTCCTCATTCTGACGAGGTAGGAGATGGATGTCTTGGAGCTGGAGTGCCGCCTCCACCTCAGTCAGCCAGTGGTGGAGAGGCCTCTAATGAAGGCAAAAGTGCAGTGCACAGGAGGTGAGCGTGTCAGACTGTGCAAACGTTCTTGTGTAGTCTCATCATCAATGGGAGGCTCAAACCCGGAGTCCCCATTGATCATTGAAAGTCGATGTGGCACCATGATGCAGATCTCTATTGTCTCAGCAGGGCGCCTGGCATGCATAGTGACAGTGTAATGACTTAAACTAAATGATATGTAGTCGTTCTCCCCTAGAATCGCCAGCTCGCCCATGAACACAGGACCCCAAAGAGCCACCATTGATGCCAGAGGACCACTGGGCTTTCGATGCACCTGCGTCACACACCCTTCTCTGCACCAAGCACCAGCACAGATACCAGCACTTCGGTGGGTAATAGATCATTGGCAAGAATGTCAGTGCATAGTCAGGGCACTTCGCACTTGCTTGAGGAGCAGACAGAAGTAGAGGTTGTGCAGGGTGCCGACATTTAGAGGATTGCTGGAAACCAGGATGATGAGCCACCTCTGGAGTCACCCTTTAGATAGCTGATGCTGGATGTCCAGCGGGATGTGCAGGAGGATCTGGTGAAGATCCATGAGGATATCCGTGCCATGGTCTCTGTTGTAGAGGAGTCCATGCGGAGCACCAGCACTGCGTTGACCCTCATCACCGAGCTCACTGCCCTCTCCATTGAGAGGATGGCAACTCTCATGGAGAGACAAGTCCAGAGACAGAATCAGGGGTTCCTGGGGCTGCGCTCAGACCTGCAATTCCTCACACATGCAAAGACCTCAGGAGGCCAGTACCAGTGTGAGTGATGGATGAGGTACCCAGTATCCCAGCTAGGTGCCCATCCATCACTGGCGAGCAGAAAGGTCCAGAGCGACCTCGAGTTGGCGCATGAGCTGTTTGTGGCCTCTGCAAGCTCTCTCAGGATGCTCTGGATGAAGGCAGCACCTCCACAGCCCCAGTGACCATGGCATCCGATGAGGCTGTGATGACTGTGGAAAGGCCAGCCATGGCACTGGCCACTCCCACCTAGGCGGGGCCAGCACAGGCTCCACTGGTCAGAGGACGACCGCCAAGGTCATCAAGGCCAACAGGACAGCACAGTCAGCTGGCTGACTCCAATACTGGGGAGTCGGGGGGGGGGGGCAGGGGGGACACAAGGCACAGCACTCGCAAACACAAGTTTAAGGCACTGTGAGCACAAGAGAGATTGTTCACGGGTGATCTTCTGTCCTGCCATATTTTGTTAATATGTTTACTGGTGTGACCATTAACACCATATATTGTTATGCTCATTTGACGTGAGTGCCAACATGATATAAATTTTGCTTTTGTCTTAATGGCCTGAGTATGCTTCACTTGTCTTGTAGGTGCAGGGCATTCTAGTATCTCATGACTTTGAGTACCCCTGGCATGAGGTGGAAGCAGATCTTTGGCAGCCTAGCTGGAGGAGCGTTGGATCAAGGCAACCCTGGTGTCCCTGCCTCCCTGAAGGATCCAGAAGTCTGCCTCCATATCCTAACCGGGGTCCTCTTCTGACTCACCACTGGATTCATTTCCTGTGGTCTGCGGAGTTGCCTCAAGATCCTCTTGCTCCAATAGGTCCCCCCTTGCCTGAGCCAGATTGTGGAGAGCACACCATGCCACCACTATCAGTGATGCCCGCTCTGGGGAGGTATTGTAGTGCTCTCCCTGAACGGTCCAGGCATCAGAAGCGCAACTTCAGAAGAAGTTGATCTTCCTTTCACCGCCCTTGTGGAGGCATGACTTCTATTATAACTCTGTCCCTGTTCTTGGGTAGCAGAGAGGCACGGATAGCCCTTGTCATCCAGCAGCCATCCATCCAGTTGAGCTGGAGCAGTGAAGAGCCTCGGCATGTGGGAGTGTCTCAGGACGTAAGCATCATGGGAGCTGCCAGGGTACCCTGCACAGACTTGCAAACTCTGCATTTTGTGGTCACACACTATCTGGGCATTTTCCGAGTGGAAGCCCTTCTTGTTGACAAAGGCAACCTGCTGACCTGCTGGCACCTTGATGGCTACATGTATGTAGTCGATTGTGCCCTAGATGTGGGAGAACTCAGCAATCACTGCAAAGCCTCTGGCTCGCTCAGCCCGGCTGGCCTCGTCCACATGGAAATGAATAAACGTCAGTCCCCGCCTGAAGAGAGCATCAGTCACCAGCATAACGCAACTGTGGACAGTTGATTGGGTCATTCCACAAAGATCCCCCACTGACCCCTGGAAAGAGCCGGAGGCATAGAAGTTGTGGGCCACTGTGACCTTCAGAACCTCTGGCATGGGGTGTGAGCCCACTAAGTTGGGGGTGATCTCAGGCCCAATCATCTGACAAATGGGGGTCACAGTCTCCCTGGAGAGGTGCAGCCTCCTTCAGAATTGCACCTTGGACATGTTGAGGTAGCTGCATCACTGCCAGTACACTCTGGCAGCAGGATAGTGGCGTCTTCGCGTCCCTTCCGCCTTGGACTACCTGCTAGCCCTGCGCCCCTTGTAACTGCACCTCTCTTCCCACAGGTCGCTTCCCTGGAAGCTGCATAGGGACACCATGACTCCTTTCCCTTTTGCCCTCTATTCCTCCTCAGAGGAGGTGCCACCAGTGGAGAACACAATCCCCATTTACCAGGGTAAGGGAAGGCTGTGTGGTGCTCGGAAGGATCCACATGGTCAAAATCTTCTGGGGGCCTTGGAGACACCAATGAGTCCTGAAATAAAGCCTAGAAATGCAAAGATTTAAGCTCAGAACATAGATGGAGCTGTCAAGTTCAAATCAGCAAACTATCTCCTACACTCCACTCTAATCACCATACTGCAGGCCCTTTTTATCCCACCCTTGGACGAGGGTTCGTTAAAAGCTGGTTGCCCGCCTGCCCATGAGACAAGCGCAAAATCGCACGGGCAAAGTAAAACTGGGGTCAATTGCCTTTTTAGTGGCCTTTTAATTGTTGACGAATACAGCTCTGACACTCATGCTCGCCCGGTGACCTGAAGACTGCTCGTGTGTGGGATGGCGTCAGGACACTTGCCTGACGTCACCTTGTGCTATTCTGATCAGGCATGCTTCAGCCCGCGAGAAATAAAACTCTGGCCTTGAAACTGATCAATGTTGTTGAGGTTGATGTTTTAATGCAAGATTGTTTAAAGATAAAATTCTGAGGTATTCTTCCAAATATCTCAATAATGGCTTCGTAACCTTTGTTCACATTAAACTTAACATAACAAAATACTGGCTTTCATACAGCACAGGAGGCCTCTGCCAGATTTTGAAAAAGCTAGCCAATTAGTTCCACTCCTTTGTTCTTTCCCCACGGCCCTGAACATTTTTCCCCTTCATGAATTTATCCAATTCTCTTTTGAAAGTCATTATCCACCATCCTTTCATAGATCATAGCTTAAGAATACACAAAAACCTCTCATCTCTGGTGTTTTTGCCAATTACTCTGAATCTGTAACTTTTGGTTATCAACCCTCCCTGCCACTGGAAACAGTTTTCCTTAATTAGTCTAGCAAAATCCTTCAGAATTTGATTCCTCCACTAAAGCTCCCGTCAACATAGAAAGGCTTACATTGCAGGAGGAGGCCATTCAGCCCATTGTGTATGAGCCAGCCAAAACAGCTCTATCTAGTCTAATCCCACCCTACAACTCTTGGTCCAAAGCCCTGTAAATTACAGCACCTCAAAGTGCATATGTAGGTGAACATTCCTTGCTCTAAGGCGAAAAATCCTAGCTTCTCCAGTCTCTCCATGCAACTGAAGTCTGTCATCCCTAGCATCATCCTACAAATCTCTTCTGTGCCCTCTCCAATGCCTTGCCACCCTTTCTAAAATGTGCTGCCCAGAATTGGACACAATATTAGCTTTGTTCCTTTCTGTTGGAGGTGTTAATGAAATCTGCAAGTATGTGATAACAGGGCACTTAGAAAATATCAATGGGATTAGACAAAGTCAACATGGATTTATGAAAGGGAAATCAACTTTGACAAACTTACAGGAGTTTTTTGAGGACATAACTAGCAGGATAAATAAGGGAGGACCAGTGGATGTGGTGTTTTTGGATTTTCAGAAAGCTTTTGATGAAGTCCTACATAAGAGGTTAGTGTACAAAATTAAAGCACATGGGATTAGGGATAATATATTGGCATGGATTGAGAATTGGTTAGCAGAAAGGAAACAGAGAGTAGGAATAAACAAGTCTTTTTCAGAATGGAAGGTGATGACAAGTGGGGTACCATTGGCCTCAGTGCTTGGGCCCCTGCTATTCACAATATATATTGATCTGGATGAGGGAACCAAATGTAATATTTCCAAGTTTGCCAATGACACGAAACTAGTTGAGAATGTAAGCAGTGAGAAGGATGTTTAGGGGCTTCAAGGCAATTTAGACAAGTTGAGTGAGTGGACAAATACATGGCAGGTGCAGTATAACGTGAATAAATGTGAAGTTATCCACTTTGGTAGGGAAAACAGAATGACAGGGTATTATTTAAGTGGGAGTAGATTGGGAAATGTTGATGTACGAAGGGGCCTGGGTGTCCTGGAGGCCACACCTGAAGTATTGTGTGCAGTTTTGGTCTCCTCACACAAGAAAAGATATACTTGACACAGAGGGAGTAAAACGAAGGTTCACCAGACTGATTCTGGGATGGCAGGATTGTCATATGAGGAGAGGTTGGGGCGACTAGACCTGTATCCATTGGAGTTTAGAAGAATGAGACTCGATCTCATTGAAACTTACAAAGTTCTGACAGGGCTAGACAGACTGGGTGCGGGGGTGATGTTTCCTCTGGCTGGGGAGTCTCAAACAAGGGGTCACAATCTCAGGATGTGGTATAAGCCATTGAGGGCTGAGATGAGGAGAAACTTCACTCAGAGGGTGGTGAACCTGTGAAATTCTCTACCACAGAGGGCTGTGGAGGCCAAGTAACTGAATATATTTAAGGGATAGATAGATTTTGGGACTCTAAAGGTATTAAGGGGTGTGGGGAGAGCGTGGGAGTATGGCATTGAGATAGAGGATCAGCCATGATCATACTGAATGGCGAAGCAGGCTCGAATGGCTGAATTACCTACTCCTGCTTCTATTTTTCTATGTTTCTAAACTTCTGATTGACCAAATTGATTTAAGCTGTCTCATCCCATTAATTGACGTCACCTTTGGAGCTTTTAACCCAATTACCAAACTATAACAGATATCAGAGCTAAGGAATTTTCAACCAAAATTAAATACACTGTAACCTCTCCAGTCCAAAACTCCAAAATCTGGGAACACCAGATTTCTGGAGATTTTTTCAGCAGACTTCACAACTCTCAGACTCACCACTTGCAACGCTGCAACAAATCATCACTGCACCATGGATTTGGGTTTGCGCAGTTTGACCATGTTAAGGATTCTCTTTAACCTTAGCAAACACTTACCTGCTAGTGCCGAGGATGTTTGTGCACCAACTTGGCACAGGCACAGCCAGGCAAGTGTAACTCAGTGACTGTCTGATGTGTCCAGAGTACAGGGAAAACCGGGAGGTCACGTGGCTAAGACGGGAAGGCAAATGGCAGTTTCAAACTTTGCTGCATTTCTGCCCCGTCTGCCTGTGTGCAGGCTCCTCATCCCAGGCTGGAGACTGAATTGCAAGCCCTGGCAACTAGACCAAAGGGCAGAGGTGCTGATGTGTGTGTGTGTGTTTGTGTAGAGGAGGGCTGATACAGTGCCTGTATGTTAAAATGGGGTCACATTGGAAAATAGTTTGGGAAGCAATGCTGTGGAAGATAGAGATTAGCAAGAACTTGAGATAACTGCAGTGTTTTCAAATGTATACAGTGTTATTTACAATCCTTAGGGAACATTTATAAAGGAATACATGATGGTGCTCAATCTTATTCTATACCCCTGTGCATTAGTGCACCAGCCCATATTTTCAAATGAATGGATTTGAAAACATGCACTTTCGTGTCTTACCACTAGTTTTCACATGTTTTAGGTCACAGGTACATATTTGTATCCGGTTCACACACTTCTAGGCATTCTAATGTTATTTTATAATCCTAAAAAATTCCAAAATCCAGAATTGTCTTGGTCCCAAGAATTCTGGAGTGGAGTAGTTACAGTGTAATGACAATTAAAATAACCCAAGGAGGCAAGACCAATACTGCTGTAGTCCTGATTTTTGTGTTTGCATTTATGTCAATACCTCTACTTTATCAGTTAGCTTTGAGAAAAGGAATAACTTTGTTTGAATTGCATGATTGAATAGGGTCATTTTCACTGAAGAGATAATTGTTTATTGATGACTCACGTGGTAATAAATGTTAATCAGAAAAAACATGACACAGAAAGTACATAATCTTAATTTACTTGAACAAGCTCGAGAATCAGCTTCATTAATGTGTCCCTTGTTGGCCTTGCCTCTGTCCCTCTCGAACTCCATTTTATTCAGCTCTTCTTCTGCCCAGTCCCACCCATCCAGCTTTGTCCAAGAGCTCCCTGGGCCCCAAGAAATTGAAAATGGTGTGAGGAACTACGAAGACCAATTTCTCCACCTTCTACTCCCAAAGCAACCTCCAATTTACCCAAGTGATGTTCTCAAGCTGCACACATTCCACAGCTATAACTCCAGATTACTGCTGGTGCCTTGCTCTGCCAGAATTCTCTCCCAAATCCCATTTGCTGTCATCACTACCCACCAGTTCCACCCAGTAAAAGGTGCTGTGAGCTTTAAACAACTGAGACTTGGAGAGAAATTTGAACAAAGCCAGTTTCCTGCCTCGCCATATTCTGATATCCACCTGTATGAAATTGCTGCACTGCTCATTGGTTGATACTTCATGACTTTCAATGTCCTTGGAAGTTGAACAGAGAGTTGCCACTCAAAGAAAGCCCTCACCAACTCTTTTTCAGGGGAAGTAGTCAATTCTTCCACTCACCGCACCCACCCGGCCCACCAAAAAATAGTAAAATTCAGTCCTGAGGTGACACTGACGTAAGAACAAAGCTGCTGTAAAATGTTTTTAGGGCTTACTGGAGCATATAATAAAAGACACTATTTATACTGTTCTAGAGCATTAATATTAAAGAAAATTAGAAGGTTTAATACATATTCTAAAATAATACACACACATTAGCATTTTCAGCAGAGAACACATTTTATATAGCTTGAAAAAGTTCTAAGATCAAAAGACTCAAGAGGCTTCAAGGGCATAATTTTAAATCTTACTTCAATCCAAATTGCAAATCTCTGTCACTAAATCATTCCATCCCAGCCCAAAGATAATAATTCAAAGGGAAATACCAAATAATTTCCAATAAAACACAGTGCACTCCGTAATAGCTAATTACCAGCAGCAGATCATTTTTTAGCATTGCATGAACATGCTTCAATTGATTCACACAGTGAATACTTTCCATCTAATGAGAACGGTTATTTACTGACGATACTTTGAAAATTCATTGCACTCACTACTATGCATAATTTATACAAAAAAAGGATTATATATGAATTCAGACAAGCTAGTTGTAAACTCATCTCTGAAAACTCCAAGTCCACACATCTGCAGCTCAGTCATAGCTCAGAATTCCATTCAGAAGAGTGAGCTGGGAAATATTTGCTAAGATTCCACACATACCAGCCCAAACTACTGCCACAGTTTCCTTCTTTTTACTGTTCTTCTTAACTTTCAAGAGCATTGACGAAAGCGCAATAGGATGGTAATCGGAAGGGTAAGGGAGATAATCTTTCCTACAGCTAGGGTGAACACAAGCACATTCCCTAGAGGAAGGTGGGGTTGACAGGGAGCAAAGGAGATATAAAAGGGTAGCACAAAACAGGGGTAAATGTGCAGGCACACATCTCCGAACACAAGGTGAGGGTCATAAGTCAGGTCCAGAAATCTTACTAGAGCTCAGAAAGCACAGGATCAGGCTTGACTGGATTGAATTAACTTGACATTATTCATAACAAACAGGATGGATGGAGCAAGGAAGAGGAAGCTCTTTACCAAAAATCATCAAGATTAGAGTTAGAGGTTAGCTCACTGTTTAGGAGATGGAGAGAGATTTGGAAAGGGTGATTCATAGAAGGTAAGGAAAGGATTGAACCATGCGCACCCAGGACAGGCAAGAAGACAGTAATGATTACTAAAATAGTGTTGTTGAAAACAAAAGCTAATCTGGTGATTTAGCCACCAGTCTATACCATGCTAAAAGAAAGATGTATTTGGAAGCTTTAACCAACAGAAAAGAGTTCTTTTAAAAATTTGGTTATTTCATTTGTGATTTTATAGTAGAGGAAAAAAATACCGACATCTAACATAACCTAGTAGAAGCATGGTCCAAGTGTGATTGCAGGCAGGATAAGGCGGCACTGAACAGGTGGTAAAGGGAGCCTTGGTAGGGAGTTTGAGTCTTTAGGTGACTTGAGCAAGAGGAATGCAGCATGCAAGATAGGGTGTAAGGCTAGAGATTTCCCATCCTGACAGAGCGAGATTGTTTCGGGATTTGAAAACAAGGATCTTGAAATGAGAGAAATCATTTGGAAGTTTAGCCCTCCATTATATCAACGCTCCCATTATGATATCGAACCATATTTGAATATCCCAACGCATATGCCTCTTATAACTTGTCTCGTAGATTATTCCAAACAGTTACCACTCAATTTTTTTCCCCTGGTTTATGCTCTGAATTTACGCTAATTCGCATTGTGCACAAATGGCTGGTCTGCACACTGGCAGAAGGAAGACTAACAATATAAAAGCTACATAACTATTAAATTGCCACCTTAATTACACAGATATAGACACATAAAAGGAGAAAAAATGATGAGAGAATAAAACGAGGAAGAGAACTGTGGTGGTATTGATTGAGGGACAATTACTGGTCAGGATACTAACCAACTTGCTACTTTCCTTCAAATAGTATATTTCTTTCAAATAGTCTCTTTAAATTATATCCAGCTATATTACAGAATAGCAGAAGAAATCTTTGCTTCACATCTCATGCAAAAGATGGCACCTCAGAAAATATGAAGCATCATCAGTGCTGCACTGAATTTTTTACTAATATAAATAGTGACCTGGACAGATAACCTCTCAACTAAAATCAGTTAAAAAAAAAGTGGCTATTATCTCAATGTAGTTTGTGGGAGTTTGCTATGCAAAATTTCTTGCAATACAACAGTGAATATTCTCAAAAGTACTTCAGTGATTTTTGGATATCTCGAGGTCATAAAGGTGCTATATAAATGCAAGTTATTTTCTTCCAAACCGTGGAGCAAGGCTAGAATTCACTAACTTCTGTCTCAGTGGCAAGATCGCTACCACTCAGAGTATCAATCTTAAATGTTATATCAGAAAATAAAAGCTACACTTAAAATACTTTGACTTTAAAAAAATATAAAATGTTGGTTTGGCTACCAGTATGCAAACTATGGAGCTTTGTTATTGAGGCAGCCAGTGATGGTCCAGCCTAAGTCCAGATAGTACAACACTGCAGGTTAGGGGCTAGCTGCTACTGAAACATTTCTGGGGAGATGCAAATGATCAAATCCAATTCATATCAGACCAGCGGAGCAGTGCTCAACTCAGATGAGTTCTTAACAGTGGTTCTAGGAGTGAATACGTTGCTATTGATCTCTGACAATTGGCTTAACTTAGCTTCCCCTCGAAACAGTCTTTGAAAAAAAACTAAACCACAGCACTCAGAAGCCACAGTATTTCCTTACATTGGCCAATAAGACAAATGCCGGTTAACAGCAAGGGGGAAAGCTCCTCATTTGACACAAAACTGGAGGATGCCCATTTCTCACTATTTGTAGATTCCGATATCAAATGCTCATTCTCAGAATGTACACTTCTCAAAGTTGCACAGACCTCCAATTTTGTAAATAGGATGCTAATTATAGGAAAAAAAAACAGGACTCATTAATTTTACTTTCAAAGCAAAACTTCAAACCCCCCACAGCATCCAAACGTGTAGTCAAGGCTGCAAATTACTGACATTGATTTAAATGTTGTTGTAACCCACTAGGACAAAATTGAAACAGTTTAACACTTTGTCAAACTGAGGATTTGTTAGAAACATGTAGCACACTTCATTCAATACGGAATCTACCTCAGTGATGCGCCTGGAGTGAAAGAAAGTGAATAGCCATCACACAGCACCAAAGTTCTGCCTTCCACCAGTGCACCATATGATTTGGCCAGAATAATATTCATACTTTAGTGGCTGACTTTGAGGCTTTTTCCCTGCCTGGTTGGTGCTCTATAGCTACAAAGCTGAAAAAAAGTAAATATTTTTATTAAGAGCTTCCACCTCACTGAGGCGGCTTCAAGCCAAACCACATCCAACAACCTGCTCTGAAAACTCTGCTCATATTCTGACAGCTGTGACAAATTCCACCACAGCAGCTGAAATAATCCACAGCATTCTAAAACAAACAACATTCCAAGATGTGTCAATATGCCCCATCTCCCAATGTTAAGGGATTCTTTAATAAAAATACCAAAAGCTAATCATTCTTCCTTGGGTCATAATCCGTGTATCAAATTTTATAGGAACATAGGAACAGGAGTAAACCATTTGGTCCTTTGGGCCTGTTTTGCTATTCAAACAGATTATCACTGATCATGTACCTCTACTTCATTTTTCTAGATTATCCCCATATCCCTTTATGTCATTAGTACCCAGAAAACTATTGATTTCTGTCTTGAACATGCTCAGTAATTGGGCTTCCATAGATCTCTGTGGTAGAGAATTCCAAAGATTCCCTACCCTGAGTGAAGAAATTACCCCTCAACTCAGTCCTAAATGGCCTGCCCCTTATTCTAAGGCTGTGTTCCCTGGTTCTCGACTCATCGGGGGGGGGAGAAACATCCTACCCACATCCATCCTATCACGCTCTGTAAGAATTTTGTAAGTTTCAATGAGATCACCTCATTCTTCGAATTGGAACATAGGTGCAGGAGTAGGTCATATTTCATTGAAATTCGGCCATTGGTTTTTGAGATGTATTACTAACACACAAATAGACCAACAGATTAACAAACATAGGCAAAAACATTATAGCCAACCACCTTCTGTGGCAGAGGTAAAAGCTGAAAGATTTCTCACAAGCAGAAAAATCTCATTCAGCAAAATAATTTCAGAAGATATCTTTCCTGATAGCGCCATGAGTTTATCTGTCATAGGTACATAGCTTTAATCCCCAATCTATGAGGAGTGAGATGATATCCAAAAGGGTAATGCAAATTAACAATGAGAAAAAACACTCCAGAATTTCCACTCTTGCACACAAGGTCATAGGTGAATTGGTATTTTCAAGGATTTTTATTTTGTCTTTTTATTTGACAAATAATGTCCATTTTGGATGAAGTACCACAGAGCAGCCAACATCCATTGAACCATACATCAGCAAGCTTTCAAAATGCGAGGGGAAAGAAAAAAAGTATCTCAGGCACTTAAGCATTAATGTGGCAGACAAGAAAGAAGCGTTCTCTGCCATGAAAGGATTAAACCAACACTGTCAGGTTACCCAAGACAGAGAGAAGAAAAGGGCCGGCATTACCAAGTCCTTCCAAATGTGTTTTCCACTCAGATAACGGAACAAAATGGAAGCAGCAGACTCAGGGTTATTTGTAGAGAGCTGCACGTCAGTCAGAAGCAAATCAATGCCTAACCTGTCAGCTCACTGCCTCCGGCACTGGAATAAACAACCCCTGCTGGACATCATTTCAGTGACATTTTCACAGCTGGCTAATTCAAAACAAAAATACATCAACTATAGCACATACTAGACAAACTTCCACTGCCTCTGCCCTCTTCTCTATTTCCTCACTGACCACAAGCACTACTTAACATTACACATTAATATTTTTTCCTGCAAAGACCTTAAATTCTGCTGCTGTTAGAAGGCAAAGGTATTCTACTTCTTACACATCTGTGTTTTTGCTACTTACCAGCACGTTGAAAGCCTCAGTTCTGCACTTTCAGCATCAAATTACTTAAGACTAGGAAGGAGATGCTTCTGCACTATATTACAAAAGAAAAGCATTACTGTTGTTCCTCCTCTCTACAACTGTGTCCTGGGGGCACTTGGAACGCTGCCTCTTACCCTGCTCCTCCCACCCTGTCGTGGCACCATCCTTCAGCCAGGCAGCTCCTGTTAGAGTTAGGTATTACATACATCAGTATTCATAGAATCTCATGCACAGGAGGCCATTCAGCTCATCAGTTCCTGTGCTGCCTCTTTGAGCAAGCTATCCAATTAGTCCCACACCTCTTGTTCTTTTCCTATATACCTGCAATTATTTCCTTTGCAAGTATTGATCCCATTTTCTTTGGGGTTATTATTGAATCTGCTTCAACCATCCTTACTCATCTATAAATAATAACATTTTACTTTAATTGTTACTGCTTTGGTAATAAGTTTGAGTAAACTGTCAAATGAAACCATATGCATTGTCACATCTTCTTCAAAGATCGCTGCCCACCCAACCTGCTCCTCCAGCTGTAAAAGTCTGCCTGTGGATGTGAATTCTCAACTTGCTTTATATTTGTTGAGCTGGGTCAAGGTGATTAAAGCAGATTAAGGCGAGGAAAGCAATCCATGAGCAGTTCCTACAATTTGCAACAAAAGGCCAGAGTAATCAGAATGAACATGGTACCCATTCCTAGAGCACAGCAACCCCACAAGTCACACTTGCCTGCGAGGGCCTTTGCCTGCATTTAACCAGTATATCAAGCTAGTCTTCTGAACTCACTTCAGCCATTTTGAAAAGGAACCGTTGTCTCAAAACAGAATTATTTCAATTCAAGTCAAAGCTTCTGTGAAATGGCAATAGAATATTTAGAAAGAAAAAAATCAAACCTATTAAAAATAAATGAATGGGTAAGTGTGCTGCTCAGTCCCACAGACTAAGAATTTGTATTGACTGAAGTCATCAAATCTTCAACATTGATCAGTTTTCACGTATGCTTGGAGACACCTGACTGGATGCAGCTGGACTTCTAAAACTGACTGCCCTGGACTAAGCTTTTCCACGATAATGACAGCGATATCGTGCTGCTGCTCCTTATGGATGCTTTGCAGGAGCTTGAGGCAGACTTATCAAGTTCCAGTGTCATGCTTTGCTAATGGGCAGTTTCAGCGATGATCATGAAACCTATGAATGGACGACTGCATCTCGTCCAGTATGTAAAGCTTTTGGAAGCACTTAAAAGCTGTTTTTTTTGGATACAGACACTATTATATGGGTCAATGCCAAAGGAGGCACCGCACAGTGATAGCCAATTGGGCCCAAGTCTCCCAAGGAACCTGAAAAGAAAACAAGAAACAACCTAATCTGCCTAATCTATGTCACTCCTGCAGAGAGGCATATTCTTGGCAATGCGGTATGACGTAAAAAGTGAAGTGTTAGCTTGGTGGTGGTGGTGGTTGGGGGGGGGGGGGGGGGGGTTAGTTTAGTGGAGCGGGGGGAGGGGGGGACATATTGGCAGAATGGCAGCATTCCAGAACTTTATATGATGCAGGTGCAGGACAACATATGCTAACTCAGCACGTGGTTCATAACCTAGCCTATACTCCGATAGCATGCAGAAGATGCAGTATGATGCAAATACTTAATTGGAAAACTGAGGAGTATGGGGATGTGTCACTTCACTGCAAAAGATTTTGCAGTGTAGAGGAAATGTAATTGGAGAGAAAAATGACAATTCAACAGGCAGCACATGACAAAGTAATCTTAAACATTCTTGTTGAGGCTCTAAAACAACTCACCAAAATCATCTTTTTCAGTTACAACAGTGACGACACTTCAAAAGTAACCTATTGGCTGTAAAGGTCTTTGGGGAGTTCTGGGGTCATGAAAGATGCTTCAACATTCATACAAAAGAAAATCAAATAGAGTCCAGAAGATACAGAGAGAAGCAAAAATGGAAATTAGAAAGACTAAAAAAAGGTATGAAGAAAGACTGGCGGGAAACAGTAACAGTTTTTCCAAGAAAGAATTGCAGCTTTTTTTGCTCAAGTAGTGAAATTCAAATTCTGGGAATAGGATTTTTTCTTTGAATACAGTGTCAACAGTGACCCTTGTATGAAATGATCAATAATCTCCAGCTATGAAGCTGACTTTAATCTACTCAGGAATTCACATATGAATTATCCATTTGGTGTCAGTCACAGTACATTTCTTCAGCAGCACTCAAAGGCACTTACCCTGTGCACTGCGTACTTTCACAAGACTTCTTCTCACCCTCTGTACATAATATATTTATACAAATATAAATTTGTCCAAACGATGGTATTGTTTTCTTTTGAGTCGATGACATTGCCTCTCAGGGGTTAGGACAGTAGTCAGTATTAGAAGTGGGTTCCTTGAAGCGCATTATCTGCAGGAAATGCTCCACAAAGGAGTTTGTCAAGCCTATAGCATAATCATGTGTCTCATCACTCCAGAGTAGCATAAGCATGTGACTCATCACTCCAGAGTAGGCCATTAAACAAACCTCCACTAACCAACAACAAAGATTTTTAATAAAATCTGCCCAGGTGCCGAGTATTTTTCCTCTGCATTTCTAAAGCCTGATGACATATTTCAAATTTCACTCATGAAGATTAAAATTCAAACTCCAATAAATACCGTATCAGGAGTTAATAAAACAGCAAGCACAATTGCAGGAATAGCTGCTCACCATTTGCGACAGGTTTAAATCAAACGGCAGAATTTAAAATTTAACAGCACACACATTATTCAGTCATTAGCTTTTGAAATAAAAATTAGGTCAGGCCCGGATGTCTCTGCTCACCAAATTTTCAGTCAGTCACGCTAACACACTGAATAAGAGTAGTAAAAACAAAGTTCTAGGAAAACTCAGCAGGTCTGGCATATCTATGGACAGAAAAACAGAGTTAATGTTTTAAGTAGAATGTGACTTCTTCTGAATAAGAGTAGGTTGCTGCATTTGGTGTGCCATTGAGTAAGAAAGATTGGAAGCAACTGCAGAAAATGCATCTGTTGGCACTACTTGCCATATCTAAAATGTTTCTCTCTTCGTACAACAGTTGTGAGCCGAGCTCCAGAGACCTCTAACAGAGCTGTAACGACAGCATTGGTGAAACTCCTGCTACTGACAACAAAAATGTGTTTTTTAACCCACGACAGGATTCCATATTAGGTGCTAAAAAAAAACCTGAACACTTTGTATACAGTTGCCTACTGGCCATTTTGTGATGGGAACCATATGCTCCTGTCACAGCGTTTAAGTTTATTTTAATAACATTTCACAGATAAGAACATGTAGGGTTCTGCTGACTACAAGTTAGATCAACATGGGAGCTTCTTGTTTAAGATGAAACTGAGCTATACAGGCCACAAGATCTCAAGACACCATGGGGAAAGATTTTCACAATTCTATTTCCCTACTTGGCCTGCAGCTTTTCATCTAGCTTATTCCCTCTCCCAGGAGATTACATGCCTTTCAGGTGGGATGAAGAATGTATGTCTTGTGGACGACTGGATGGACTCCGATGTCTCTGCCTATCCTTTTTTTGCACGTTCATATCATAATGATTGTAGGCAGTATCTAATTTGGCGTTTTAGCAAGCTACACTTTTAGTTTATGCTCCTAGGGGAAATACAAAACCAACCACAAATCTCTTACTTCTGTTCTCAAAATGCAATACTGGGAATTGATGGGCCATTACACAGAGATAGTTAATTATATCAAAAGTGTAAATAACCAGAAGTTGCACAGCTGCAGAATATAAAAAACAAATCTCTGAAATCACAGAATCATACAGCACAGAAGGAAGCCATTTGTCCCATTGTGGTCGTGCTGGGTTTTTGAATGAGTTATCTCGTCCCATTTCCCTGCTCTTGCTCTCTGGTCCTTCAAAGTTTTCATTTTCAAGTATATATCCATTTCCTTTTGAAAGCTCTGGTTGTCTAAACAAATTTGATTGAATTTTTCAAGGTGACTAGTTTGTGTAGATGAGGGTAGTGCAGTTGATGGACATCAGTAAGGTTTTTGACAAGGTTCTGCATGGGAGAATGGCCCAAGGGATCCAGGGCAATTTGGCAAATTGGATCCAAAATTGGCTTAGTGGCAAGAGGCAGAAGGTGATGATCGAAGGTTGTTTTTGCGATTGGAAGCCTGTGAAGAGTGGTGTACACAGAGATTGGTGCTGGGACTCTTGCTGTTTGCAGTACACATTAATGATTTAGACGTGAACATAGGAGGTACGATCAGGAAGTTCGCGGATGACATGAAAATTGGTGGTGTCTTAAATAGTGAGGAGGAAAGCCTTAGATTACAGGGTGATATAGATGGGCAGAGCAGTAGTGACAAATGGAACTTAATCCTGAGAAGGTGTGATGAGTTTTGGGAGGGCTAACACGGCAAGGGGATACACAATGAATGGTAGGACCCCGGGAAGTACAGAGGATCAGAGGGACCTTGGTGTATATGTCCTTAGATCCCTGGAGGCAGCAGCACAGCTAGAAAAAGTGGTTATATGGGATGTTTGCCTTTATCAGCCGTGGCATAGAATATAAGAGCAGGGAGGTTATGTTGGAGCTCTATAAAACACTAGTTAGGGCACTACTGAAGTAGTGTGTGCAGTTCTGGTCGCCACACTATAGGATTGCACTGGAGAGGGTGCAGAGGAGATTCACCAGGATGTTGCCTGGGCTGGAGCGTTTCAGCTATGAAGAGAGACTGGTTAAGCTACAGTAGGGTTGTTTTCCTTAGAGCAGAGAAGGCTGGAGAGGGGGGGGTGCAGAAAGAGGTATACAATATTATGAGGGGCAAAGATAGAGTAGATAGGAAGAAACTTTTCCCTCAGCAGAGGTGTTAATAACTAGGGGGCATAGATTTAAAAGGTAAGGGGCAGGAGGTTTACAGGGGGTTTGAGGGAAAATATTTTCACCCAGAGGGTGGTTGGAATCTGGAACACGGTCTGAGGGAGTGGTAGAGGCAGGAACCCTCACAACACTTTAGTATTTGGATGAGCATTTGAAATACCATAGTGTATAGGGCTACAGGCTAAGAGCAAGAAAATGGGATTAGAATAGATTGGTGCTTGATGGCCAGCACAGACACGATGTGCCGAAGAGCCTGTTTCTGAGCTGTATAGCTCTATGATTCTATAAATCTACTTCCATGGCCCTTTGATTCTTTTGCCAATTACCTCAAATCTGCGTCTCATCATTACTGACCCTTGTACCAGTAGAAAAAGTTTCTATTTACTCAATCAAATGCACTCTCAAATATTGTACACCTCTGTTAAATCTCCTCTAACTTTCCCTGCTCTAAGGAGAACAATACCAGTTTGTCCAAGTCTTTCCACATAACTGAAGCCCTCACCCTGAAAAGTTTTGATAAGTTTCCTTTTCACTTACTCAAAAAGCTTTGACATCTTCCTTAAGTGTGGTGCTCCAGATTTGGACACAGTACTGTGGAGTCTATAATGGAGTCTATAGGTTGACCGTAACTTCCTTACTTTTTTTACACTATTCGTACAGCAAAGAAATATTCACCATGATCAAAAATTTAATCCGGAGTATTTTCTAAACGGATACAAGTAAAAGTCCCTGTTGAATTACTTGCTAAGTACCAGAAATATTCAGTGCTTTTTCCCAAATAAAACCAGTGCTTCTTATTGGTGCCAAGTTATTGTTCCCAAATAATGACCATGCACACAACAGTTGTGATCTGAATCAGAAACAATAGCTGGGACTTCACAAAGTAACCAGGGCAAGAGAAACTGAAATAATTATTTGTGGTGGAAGTTGACAATGTGATGACTCATTAAATTCAAGCCAACGTCACTTCTAGTGAGTTCTTCGTTAAGAATTCAACTGGCATTGATCTTACTGCCAAAGAATGGTGGCCCACAACTTTGCTTTGTCCAAAGGGCAATGCAGAGTCAGCAGTCTAACTTGGTTCCACCAGTTCTCACTATGGTATTTATTTTGAGGGGACCAAATGTAATATTTCCAAGTTTGCTGATGACACAAAACTAAGTGGGAATGGGAATGGTGAGGAGGATGTTAAGAGGCTTCAAGGTGATTTAGACAAAGTTAAGTAAGCGGGCAAATACATAGCAGATGCAGTATAACATGGATAATTGTAAAGTTATCCACTTTGGTAGGAAAAACAGAATGGCAGAATATTATTTAAATGGTGATAAGTTGGGAAATGTTGATGTACAAAGAGACCTGGATGTCCTTGTACACCAATCACTGAAAGCACGCATGCAGATGCAACAAGCAGTTATGAAGGCAAATGGTAGGTTGGCCTTCGTTGCAAGAGGACTTGAGTACAGGAGCAAGTTATACAGGGCCTTGGTGAGACCACACCTGGAGTATTGTGTAAAGTTTTGATCTCCTTACCTAAGAAAGGATTTACTTGCCATAGAGGGAGTGCAGGAAGGTTCACCAGGCTGATTCCTGGGGTGGCAGGATTCTCATGTGAGGAGAGATTGGGCCGACTAGGCCTGTATTCACTGGAGTTTAGAAGAATGATATGGGGTCTCATTGAAATGTATATAATTCCGACAGAGCTGGAAAGACTGGGTGCAGGGATGATGTTTCCTTTGGCTGTGGGGTCTAAAACAAGAGGTCACAATCTCAGGACACGGGGTAAGCCATTTAGAACTGAGATGAGGAGAACCTTCTTCACTCAAAGGGTGGTAAACCTGTGGAATTCTCTACCACAGAGGGCTGTGGAGGCCAAGCCACTGAATATATTTAAGGAAATAGATAGATTTCTAGACTCTAAAGGTGCCAAGGGGTATGGGGAGAGGCCGGAACAATGGCATTGAGATAGATCATATTGAATGGCAGAGCAGGTTCAAAGAACCGAATGACCTACTCCTGCTTCTATTTTCTATATTTCCCTTATTCAGGCCAATATATTACACGAAAGATGCAGCTGATATTCAACTTCAATTTTCTAATACGTGCCAATAGGAATAAGAATGAAACGAGTAACACCAGCTACTCAATAATTCAGATTTTCTCTATTTTAACATTAATTAGATGTTTGTAGGTAACTACTGTAAACCCAAAGCTAATGCCAAACTGTCATCTTCCATTCCCAAGCTTCCTCGAGGAGTTTTGCCGTAATTTGTACCTTCAATCACCACTTTTTAGTAGAATTGAAAATTGTGCTGGCCACCCATTCACGGGTTTTATGTCATCGCTGCAGGCCAATTTCATCCCAATTGACAGTGCAAGTTTTTAAATCAGACAATAGTGACTTTTAATCAATATTTTAAAAAGGCAATGTTATAAAACACACGTTCTCAAAGTGTACTTGCTGTGAAGCTGAATGAACACACAAAGTGGAAACCCAAACGTTGGCTGCAACATTCAAATGACTAATGAATGCCATGTGAGCAGATAAATATCTAAACCGTACTCCAGCCTGGGCTAAAGCAGTAATTGCTTGGAATTTATAGTTAAAAAAACATCCTGAGGTTGTGAAAGACACTATATAAATGCAAGTGTTTTTTCTTTGTTTCATTCAACCCAGTTTGATGCCAGCGTTTGTATTCCAAACAAGTCTCCTCCACCCTACATCACACCTCATAACAACAAGTTGTACTCGAACAACCATTTTAACATAATAAAATATCCCAAGGCATTTCACTTATCAGGACCATTATAAAACAAAATTTGCCACGAAATCACATAAAGAGACATTATGGCAGGTGACCAAAAGCTTGGTCGAAGAGGTAGGAAGCTTCTTAAAAGAAGAGAGAGGTAGAGAGGGAATTCCAGAACACACTGTCAACATGTCCTTCATTCCTTTCTCCCTCATATCTATCTCGCTTCCCCTTATATGCATCTGTGCTATTCACCTCAACTGCTGAATGTAGTATTAAGTTCCACAATCTCACCACTCTCTGGGTAAAGAAGTTTCTTCTGAATTCTTAAAGACCTGCATTTATATAGTGCCTTTCACAACCACCAGATGTCTCAAAATATTTTACAGCCGACAAAGTACTTTTTGAAGCATAGTCAGAGTCATAACGTAGGAAACTCAGAAGCCAACTTGTGCACAGCAACCGCTCTCAAATAGCAATGTGATAATGACCAGATAACTGTTTTTTTCTGTAATATTGATTGAGGGGTTAATATTGGCCAGGACACCATGGATAACTCCCCTGCTCTTCTTTCAAACGGTGCCAAGATCCACTTGAGAGGAAAGAAAGGACTGCAGTTTAATATCACATCCAAAAGACACACCTCCTACAAAGAAGCACTCCCTCAGTACTGCACTGAAGCGTCAAATTTTTGTGCTCAATTTCTGGAGTGGGACTTGAACCTACAACATTCTGATTGAAGCAACAGCGGTACCAACTGAACCATGGCTGTCACCTTTATTGGATTTATTAGTGACTATCTGATAGTTATGGCCTCTAGCTTTGAACTTCCCTGCTGGTGGAAACATCTTCTCTACATAAGCCCTATTAAACCCTTTCATAATCTTAAAATTACTACATAATCTTAAAGACCTCTATTAGCTTGCCCTTAAGCCTTTTGTTTTCTAGCAAAAAGAGCCTCAGCCTTTCCTGATAGTTATAATCTCTCAGTTCTGCTATCACCTTTGCAAATCTTTTAGGCACCATCTCCAGTGCATATATATCCTTTTTTAATAAAGTGGTAATGGAAGACAGGAATTATCAGCTCATTTCTTTACTATGCAAACAAGTGGTTGAAACACTGGAGGTGCATCCTAATCTAAACCGGGAAATGGTCAGCCTCTGCCTGGATTAGGAAAAATACCAAGCAGTCTGGGGTACGTCCCTTAAATCTCAGAAACATACAACCAGCTTCTGGAATTAGAAAATAAATGACTTGGCTCATCTGCAGACAAGCCAAAGGCACAGGAGCACTAATAAGCATCAGCTCACCTATCCATCCACCAGTCCAAAGGAAAAGTTTCTCTAACCCTAAATGGAATTTTACACTGAAGCTTCAAGAGGATTTCCAGAGCTCAGTAGATCTGAGGTTGCTCTCAGCATTCTTACTGCAAGATCTGATTTCCATAGTTCTACTTAACTCCACAAACATAATGGCAATCCGCTGAAACCTGAGTTAACAGCAAGAATGTTGGGGATCAGCTTCTGCATGCGCAGCTCCTAGATCAGACATCAAACTTCAATACAAGAGCTCCTTGTGCTCCTAGCATAACTGTGCAAAGTAACCCTAATGAATGCATTCACTTCTACAAAAATCATGCAATCAAGATGTGCAATGGTTTCACAGAATGTAATCGAGTGCAAACTTGAAAATTCAGTAAAAAGGGCAAAACATGAAAAGAAAGAGACAGATGCATAGTTTCACAACAAAAACAGAATTACCTGGAAAAACTCAGCAGGTCTGGCAGCATCGGCGGAGAAGAAAAGAGTTGACGTTTCGAGTCCTCATGACCCTTCGACAGTTTCACACTTGTTTGTTGGTTAGGGCTTTTCTGAACCTCGTAGCTTCAGAATGCAAAAATTGTCCTCGTTTTGTGGAGCAACGGATTCAGTTACTGCAAATCACCCTGGCCAGAAAAATTCAACCATCCTCCCCATAGTTCCATGCCACATGGTACAGAGTTCTTTACATTGATCTCACAAAACAGTGGGCACAAGAGGATTTCTTTTTTAAAAACAGAATCATTCATCACATATAATGTATATACTGTATAACAAAATTAACACCCACATAACTCAGCTACAACGCCTCTATGTTATCATAGTGCAAATTGATGTCTTAACACCACTAGACAGAACCCTCAGCTTGTGAGCAAATTCTCTATTTAGTAATCAGATGCAATCAGCCTGTGTCACCCAGTGAAACACTTCCAACTATTTTTGTTTAAAGTAAAAGTCAATTAAAGGTATTTGTAAACTCCTGGACAATATTCATTCCTCAATTGACATTACTGAAAAACAAGATTATCTGGTCATTTCCTAGAACTTGCTGCATGAAACTTGGCTGCAGTTTTTTTTCCTTACAACAGTAAATACATTTCAAAAGCACTTCATCGACTGTAAAGTGCTTTGGGCCAACCTGAGATCTACAGAAATGCAAATCTTTATTTTTTTTAAAACATATTGGGATAAAAAAATGAATGGAAGTTTACAGTGATGATTGGAATGGTTCTCCTGAAAATCAGCCCAAAGCAGACAAAGGTCATTTTTAAAAATGAAGCACTTGTGTCATTTAATGCAGTACAACATTTTGGTCAGCTTTTAATTGATGTACACAGTGGTGGGAGGCAGTGTGCTCAACAAACAATATCCTTGGAAATATACAAACACATGAATTAGGACGAGGAGTAGGCCATTGGGCCTCACGGGCCTGCTCCACCATTTGGTAAGATCATGGCTGATCTGATTATGGCTCTACTTTCCTGCTTAATGCTTATACCCCTTCATCTCAGAAATCAGTCAAGTGAACCTTCTCCACACTGATTCTAATGTAATTATATCCTAAGGAGGCCAAAATTGTACACACTCCAGGTGTGGTCTCATCAACATACTGTGCAACTGTATCAAAACTTCCCAACTTTTATATTCCATTTCTCTTTCAATAAACAACTTCCATTTGCCTTCCTAATCACTTGCTGTACCTGCAAAATAACTTTTTGTGATTCATGTACCAGGTCACCCAGATCCCTCTGTACCAGAGTTCTGCAATTTCTTTCCATTTAAATAACATGCTGCTTTTCTACTCTTCTTGTCAAAGTGGACACGTTCACATTTGCCCACATTATGCTCCATCTAACAAATCTTTTTCCACTCACTTAACCTATCTTTATTCCTTTGCAGACTCCTTATGTTCTCTTCACAACATATTCTGCTACCTATCTTTATGTCATCAGCAAATTTAGCAACGATATACTTTGTCCCTTCATACAAGTCATTGGTATGGATTGTAAATAGTTGAGGCCCCAGCACTGATCCCTGGGGAACTCTAACTGGTACATCTTAGTTACCTGAAAATGGTTCATTTATGCCCACTCTCTGCTTCCTGTTAGCTAACCAATCCTTTATTCATGCTAATATGTTAACCCCTACACCATGAGCTCTTATTTTGTGTTGTGACCTTTGATGTGGCATCTTGTCAAATGCCTTCTGGAAATCCAAGTACACCACATCCATAGGTTCCCCTTTATCCACGTTGCTTGTTACTTTCTCAAAGAACTCTAATAAATTAGTCAAACATGATTTCTCTTTCACAAACTCCACTCGATTGCCCTGCTATAACCTCCTTAATAATAGATTCCAGCATTTACCCTATGACAGATGTTAGGCTAATTGACCAATGGTTTCCTGTTTACTGTCTCCCTTTCTTTGATAGTGGAATTACATTTGCTATTTTCCAATCCGATAGGACCTTTCCAGAACCTAGGGAATTTTGGAAATTAAAACTAATGCATCTACTATCTCAGCAGCCACTTCTTTAAGGCCCTAGAATGAAGCCCATTATTAAAAAAGGATATATAGGACCTGGGGACTTGACAGCCTTTAGTTCTAATAATTTTCAGTACCTTTTTCCTGGTGATTGTGATTGTTTTAAGTTCCTCCCTCTCTTTCACCTCTCGATTTACAATTATTTCTGCAATGTTATTTGTGCCTTCTACAGTGAAGGCACACACAAAATATCTTTTCAAGCATCTGTCATTTCCTTATTTCCCATTATTAATTCCCAGACACGAGAGGACCACTCACTTCAGTTACTCTTTTCCTATCGGAACACCTGTAGAAATTCTTAATTTCTGTTTTTATATTTCTAGCTAGCTTTCTCTCATATTCTAATTTCTTCCTCATTTTGGAAGTCATTCTTTGTTTTTTCTTATATTCTGTTCAATCTTCTGGCCTATGAACAAGCAAACAAGGTAGAAGAGTAGGCCATCTGGCCCCCTTGAACTTGCTCTGCCATTTAATAAGATCATGGCTAACCTGATAGTAACCTCAAATCTGCATCCCACCTACCCCCAATAACCTATCACCTCCTTGTTTATCAATAATCTATCCAATTCTGCCTTAAAAATATTGTAAGAGTCTGCTTCTACCGGCTTTTCAGGAAGAGAGTTCCAAAGACTCATGACCATCAGAAAAAATTCTGCCTCATCTCCATTTTAAATGGGCAACCCCTTATTTTTAAACAGTGACCCCCTAATTCTGATTCTCCCACAAGAGGAAACATCCTCTCCACATTTAATTATTTTTATAGTTTAATGGAGTATTTCACAGCTTTGGTCTGAAAGAACAGTCTCAGGTGGCCAATTAATGAAGAGCTCTACAATAAATGTTCATGCAAGAAAACTGCAGTTTGTAGCAGTACACACACCAAATGTCGTTAATACCAGTCATGGTATTTTTGGCCATGTACAAAACTGGAAGCTTATGGCAAGTGGAATTTTCAGCAACAGTATTAAATACGTAGATGAGCCTACATTGAGTGGTTTCAGCTCACTTGATAATATGACCAGATCTGCAGGAAATTCTGCTGAGCAGTGCCTGTCAGACAACTTGCTAGTCAATGGCATTGTGGTGAGAGGGTGCCACCCCAGGTTCAGTTAAAAATTAATTGAATCATTAGGAGTCTGTGAAAAAGGACTAATTAATAACATGATGAGCCAGTGTCCCCAGAAAATGCAGGGTGTACATGGGCTTTTATTATGTGGAAGGGCACTGAAGCTACTGGATGACCTAGTAATAATGCTCATGAGAGCAGTACATGAGAAATCTGACAGACAATTCACTTTGAAATAGATTAAACTATGAAATATTTAAAGTTGGTTGTACTAATATGGATTAGATTGGTACAGCCTCAGTACCTACTCCGTTGAGTGACTATTCCTTATGGGTTGCCATGGCAATTTGTCAAATATCTCTCTTGGCAGCCAGTGGTAACCATTTGAGAGCAGACTATCTCTGCCGGGGGAGACTTAACAGGAGGTGCTCAAAATTTTGATAAAATAGAGAAAGACTGTTTCCACTGGCAGGAAGGTCAGTAGCCAAAGGACACAGATTTAAATTAATTGGCAAAACTGCTGGGGGTTGGAGAGGCCAAGGGAACTGAGGAGTTCCCCTGGTCCCTCCAGGCCAAACTTGAATGTAGCAAAAACAGGAAGGCAGATTATTATCTGAATGGCTATAAATTGAGAGAGGGGAATGTGCACGAGACCTGGGTATCCTTGTACACCAGTTGCTGAAGGTAAGCATGCAGGTGCAGCAGGTGGTAAAGAAGGCAAATGGTAGGTTGGCCTTCATAGCCAGAGGATTTGAGTACAGGAACAAGGATGTCTTGCTGCAATTGTACAGGGCCTTGGTGAGACTACACTTGGAATATTGTGTGCAGTTTTGGTCTCCTTATCTGAGGAACGATGTACTTGCTATAGAGGGAGTGCGGCGAAGGTTTACCAGACTGATTCCTGGGATGGCGGGACTGACATATTAGGAGAGATTGAGTCGGTTAGGCTTATAATTGCTGGAGTTCAGAAGCATGAGGGGGGATCTCATAGAAACCTATAAAATTCTAACAGGACTAGACAGGGTAGATGCAGGAAGGATGTTCCCGATGGTGGGGGAGTCCAGAACCAGGGGTCACAATCTGAGGATATGGGGTAGACCATTTAGGACTGAGATGAGGAGAAATTTCTTCACCCAGAGAGTGGTGAGCTTGTGGAATTCATTACCACAGAAAGTAGTTGGGATATGTTTTCAAGAAGGAGTTAGATATAGCTCTTGGGGTGAAAGGGATCAAAGGGTATGAGGAGAAAGTGGGAGCAGGCTATCGAGTTGGATGATCAGCCATGATCATAATGATTGGCGGAGCAGGCTCGAAAGGCCAAATGACCTACTCCTGCTCCTAGTTCCTTGTTTTTTTTACTCCAAATTATGCGCAGGAATGCACTGTCTCAAAATGTTGAAAGTAGATTCAATAGCAACTTTCAAAAAATGAATTTGGATATATGCTTGAAAAGGAAAGATTTGCAGGTTTAAAGAGAGAGTGAAGGAGAAAATGGGGCTAACTGAATAACTCTTTCAAAGACCTGACTCAGGCACAATGGGATTAATGGCCTCCTTCTGTGCTCTCTGATTCTCTGCACTGTAAGTTAACAGAACCAATGTGAAGCAAGAGGTATAAATACAATACAAACACAACATTGCAAAGAGAGGCAAATATAAAAAGACAACCACAACACTCAAAAATGTCACTTCTACATTTATTCTGCCACAATCTTGAGATTTAACTCAGCTTGGAAAGTTAAGTTTACAAGAGAGCACATCAATCTGTTGTACCAACACACTGTTCCACAGAGCTATAACATCCAGAATGGTACCTACTACTAAGTCTCTGGCTAATGACCTTATGTCTTTAGAAGGTTCTGGCAAAAAGTTATCAACTGGAATCGTTGACCCGACCTCCCTCTCTGCTTAATGTTTCCAGCGTGGCCAGTTTTTATTTCAGGTTTTCAGCTTCTATCATTTTCCCAATTTTATGCATTGAGTTGTGACAGGGGGATGGAGAGAACACAGTGAATGGAACCTGAACACATGCCCAGGGCCAAGGAAGAAAGAAAAATAGCCTGCAGATACATCACCAGTCTTCTCTCAGTGGCTGGATCAAGAGGGGTATGGCAGAGCCCTGGCCCCCTCACTCACTGGGGAAATAGTTCAGATAACGTTTTGAAGATGTGTATATTACATCAAATTTACCGCACATAAACAGGGCTAAGCTGGTGTTTATTCTCCACATGAGACTCCTCTGACAGCTCTTCATCTTCCCCTTTCAGCATATCCTTATTCCTTTTTCCCTCACGGAGATACTATTCGCTTCAACTGCACCATGGTGGCAAGCTCCACAATCTGACCACACTCCAGTACAAGACAGATAACAAATTTATTTTGAAACAGAAAAACATGAAATCTAACACTTTTGAAAGTAGGTAACAGAAATAACCCCTAGTGACACAAACAAGACAAAGGCATGGATAAAGTTTATTTACAGTACCACTTAGAACAAAGGGACTAGGTTAAAACTGATGAAAGGAAAATGAGCATCAATATTTGGAAGGGTCTACTGGGTAGAGTAGTGGAGGCTAAACTCAGACATTCAAGGATCACTTCAGTTATGCAATGGGGGAATCTAGGTCTTTTGTCTAAGTAGATGAGTTAAGATGGCTTCCCGCATCCTTGTCCATATTATGATCTTGTTAGCTATTTGTTACTGCTATTTGTTAGCACTACTACAAGCATACAAAATATTGAAAATCTATTTTAGATACAAACCATATCATAAAACACCTAATCTGAAGATGCAAACTCCTGCTGCAATTTTTCTGCACATTGTTATCAGAGCAAAGCAGCATTGACATCCAACCAAGGTGACTACACCAGTCTTGTTCAGTAAGTCAGCACCAACTGCAGCCAGTACTCACATAACTGTCTGCCATACCCGTATCCCACTCAAACAAACAGCATAACTGTCTTAACTCGTGTGGACATCAATTGCTTAGGGTTCTAATTTCAAGAATTGGCTCCATATATCATTACCATTTCTATAAATCAATCACTGGACTCCATTTACATTCTTCACGGTGAGGAAGTATCTAAACGGCCTCAAGCTTTGTGTACAATGCGAAACAAGGGTTTTCAAGGGCAGGAGGTAGTAATCCAAGGGATAGCCGTTCAAAAAAAATTATAAGGCTGTAATAGGAAGGGAGGGGGGAACATTAACACAAAAGCCAGTTTGGTTAATGAGCAGAGCAAAGGGTCTGAATTAACACGGCGAAAATGATAAAATAACAAATAAATCCAAGAACACATTTCTTCATGTTTTAAAAGGTGCTCAGCAACTCTTCCAAATTGTTAACTACAGAATGTAGTATCAAAAAAGTGAAAAATGTAAAAGGTTCTTTCATTTTAAAAATATAAGACTCTTAAAATTGTATTCATTACCATAAAATCATGAAAGAGGAGGAGTAGGCCATTCATCCCCTCGAGCTGCATTGCCATTAAATAAGATTATGGCTGATCTGATTGTGGCCTTAACTCCACTTTCCTGCCTGCCCCCATAACCTCCAACTCACTTGTCAATCAAAAATCTATCTAACTCAGACTTGAATATATTCCAGGACCCAGCTTCCACTGCTTGCTGAAGAAGAGAATTCCAAAGTCGAATGACCCTAGGAGAATAAAATTCCTCTTCATGTCTTATTTTCAAACTGAACCCCCTAGTTCTAGGCTTTTCCACAAGGGGAAATACTCTCCGGCATCTACCCTGTCAAGTCCCCTCAAGGATCTTACATGTTTCAATAAGATCACCTCTCATTCTTCTAACCTCCAGTGAGTGTAGGTTTAACAAGCTCAACCTTTCCTCACAAGGCAACCCATTTCATCCCAGGAATCAGCCTGGTGAACCTTATCTGAACTGCTTCCATGTAATTAATGGGACCAAAGCTGTACACGGTACTCCAGGTGCAGTCTCAACAATCCAGTTGTAGTAAGGCTTCCCTATTTTTATACTTCATCCTGCTTGCAATAAAGGGCTTCCCAATCACTTGCTGTACCTGCATGCCAGCTTTTTGCAACTCATGTATCAGGACACACAGATCCCTCTGTGATCACTTTTTATTTAAATAATATTCTACTTTTCGATTCTTCCTGCTAGAGTAGAAAGTTCACATTTTCCTACATTATACTCCATCTGCCAAATTTTTGCCCACTCACTTAACCTATCTACATCCCTTTACAGCTTCTTTGTATCCTCCTCAAAACTTGTTTTCTTACCTACAATCGTGTCATCAATAAATCTAGCTACCATACACTCAAGCTCATCCAAGTTATTAATATAGGTTGTAAATAGTTGAGGCCCCAATACTGATCCCTGTAGCACTCCACTAGTTAGGGTATGCCCGACTCCAATACCACCCACTTATTCTGACTCTCTAGGAACATAGGAGCAGGCCATTTAATACGATCATGGCCTTTTTCCCACACTATCCCCATATCCCTTTATGTCACTGGTATTTAGAATTCTGGCAATCTCTCTTTAAACATACTCTATGAACTTCCAGAGTCCTAAGAGTAGAGAATTCCAAAAGATTCACAAGCTTCTCAGTAAAAAAAATTCTCATCTCGGTCCTAAGTGGCTTCCCCCTTATTTTGAAATTGTGTTCTAGGCTCTCCAACCAGGGGAAACATCTTACCTACATTACCCTGTCTATCCCTTTAAGTCTTTTATAGGTTTCAATGAGATTACCTCTCATTCTTCGAAGCTCTAGAGAATATAGGCCCAATTTCCTCAATCTCTCTTCATAGGACAATGCTGCCATCCAGGGAACAAGTCTGGTGAACTTTCACTGCACTCCCTCTATGGTAATAACATCCTTTCTAAGATAAGGGAACCAAAGCCGCACATAGTATTCCAAGAGCAGTCTAACCAAGGTTCTATACAATTGAAGTGAGACTTCGCGACTCCTGTACTCAAATCCTCTTCCATAAAGACCGTCATACCACTAGCCTTCCAAGTTGCTTGCTGCACCTGCATGTTAGCTTTCAATGGCTTATTGACGAGGACATCCAGGTCCCTTTGTACATCTACACTTTCTAATCTCTTACCATTTAAGAAATACTCTGCACCAAAGTGGATAACCTCACATTTTTCCATATTATATTAGAAGACGGGGGTAGAATGGTAATGTTACTGGGCTGGTAGTCCAGAAGCCCAGGCTAATACTCTGGGGTCATGAGTTCAAATCTCACCATGGCAGCTGGTGGAATTTAAATTCTGGAAGTGAAAGCTAGTCTCAATAATGGTGACCATGAAACTACCATTGATTGTTGTAAAAAACGCAACTGGTTCACTAATGTCCTTTAGGGAAGGAAAACTGCCATCTTTACCTGGACTGGCCTACATGTAACTCCAGATCCAATGATATGGTTCTTAACTGCCAAATGAAATGGCCTAGCAAGCTACTCAGTTCAAGGGAAAATTGGGATGGGCAACATTCCCACCTAGCTTTGTTTCACCCGCGAACTTGGAAATATTACATTCGGTCTCATCATCCAAATCATGTATATATATATATATATATATATTGAAGACAGCTGGGGCCCCAAGTACTGATCCTTGCTGTACCCCACTAGTCACAGCCTGCCAAGGTGAGAATGACCTGTTAGATCCTAATCTCTGTTTTCTGCGTTAGCCAATACAGAATCCATGCCAGTATATTACCTCCTATCCCATTTGCTTTTATTTTGCTAACCAACCTGTGGGGGACTTTATCAAAAGCCTTCTGAAAATCCAAGCATACTAGGTCCACTGACTCCCCTTTATCAATTCTGTTAGTAACATCCTCAAAAAATTCCAAGTTTGTCAAACATGATTTCCCATTCATAAATCGATGTTGACTATGCCCAGTCAGATCATTATTATCCAAGTGCCCATTTTTCATATCCTTTATAACAGATTCAAGCATTTTCCCTACTCCTGATGTAAGGCAAACAGGTCTGTAGTTCCCCATTTTCTCTCTCCCTCACTTCTTAAATAACAGGACAATATTTGCTAACTTCCAATCTGCGGGAACCATTCCAGGATCTACAGAATTTTGGAAGATGATCCCCAGTGCATCCACTATGTCCATAGCTACTCTTACAATGCTCTGGGGTGCAGAATATCAGGCCTAGGGACTTATCAACTTTCAGTTCCATTAATTTCTCCAATACAACTTATACTAATTTCTTTTAATTCCTTATTCTCCCTAGTCCCTTGGATCTCTAATTCTGGGATATTTCTTATATCTTCCTTAGTGAAGGCAGACACAAAGGCTTCTCTGCCATTTCTCTATTCCCCATTAAAAACTCTCCTGACTCTGCGTGTAATTTATCTTAGCCAAACATTTCCTTTTTACATACCTATATAAGCTTTTACAGTCTGTTTCACTGTTTTTACTAGTTTACATTCATATTCTATTCTTCCTTTCATCATTAGTTTCTTGACCCTGCTTTGCTGTATTCCAAAATGCTCCCATCCTCAGGTTTACTACTATTTCTGACAACTTTATAGACCTTTTCTTTTAATTTTGTACAATATTTAACTTCCTTTGTTAGCCACAATTGACTGCCTTTTCTTTTTGGGTTTTGAGAATGTATAGTTGCTGTAAACTATGTAAAAATCATTTAAAGACTATACATTGCCTATGTACTGTCATACCTTGTAATGTATTTTCCCAATCCACCTCAGCCAATTTGTTCCTCATACCTCAAATTTACCACCCTGGCTTCAGGTTGAACTATCTTACTTTCAAACATAATGTAAAATTCTATCACATTATGGTCACTCATCCCTAAAGGTTGTAAAACAACATTATTAAATTGGCCCTCTCTCATTATATAGTACTAGATCTAAAATAACCTGTTCTCTCGTCTGTTCCTTAACATACAGCCCTAGAAAACCATCCGTAACACACTCCAGGAACTTGTCTTCCACAACATTAGTGCTCATTAGATTTACCCAGTCTACATGCAGATTGAAGTCAGCCATGATTACTGTATTACCCATGTTACATGCTTCTCTAATCTCCTGATTCATTTCATGGCCCACACTACCACTACTGTTTGGTGGCCTATAAACAACTCCTGCCAATGTTTGCTGCATCTTGCTGTTTCTTAGTTCCACCCAACCAGATTCTACATTTTGTTCTTTCGATCGGAGATCCTCCCTTACTAATGTTCTGATCCCATCCCTTATCAGCGAAGCAGCACCTCTTTTTCCTTTTTGCCTGTCCTTCCTAAATGTTGAATATCCTTGAATATTCCGTTCCTAGTCTTGGTCACCCTGCAGCCAAGTTTCCATAATGGCAATTAGATCATACCCATTTACCTATATTTGCGACTTTAAATCATCTACCTTGTTGCAAATACTGTGTGCATTCAGTAGAGCAGCCTTAACTTGGTCTTTTTGACATGATTCCGCATTCTAAGCTTAGTTGATGCTCATCTTCGCCCACATTCTAAGTTCATCTGCTATTTTTCTACCTCCCGTTACCAGCTTTACTTCCTTCCAATTTTAGCTACCCCTCAGGTTCCCATCCCTCTGACAAGCTAGTTTAAACCTTCCCCAACAGTACTAGCAAATCTCCCTGAGAGGATATTAGCCCTGGTCCTGTTAAGGTGTAACCTGTCCATCTTGAACAGGTCCCACCCGCCCACGAAAAGTCCCAATGCCTCAGAAATCCTTTGCCCTCCCTCCTACACCAATTCTCCAGCTCCGTGTTCAATTGATCAATCCTCCTACTCATAAGCATGTGGCACTGGAAATAATCTTGCAATTACTGCTCTTGAAGTCTTGCTTTTTAATTTCCTTCCTAGCTCTCTAAAACCTGTTTTCAAAGCCTCATCCCTCTTGAACCTATGTCATTGGTACTAATGTGATCCAGTGTGGACCTATAGCTATTCGCTCCCCCCAGAAGAATGTCCTGCAGCCACTCCATGACATCCTTGACCCTGGCACCAGGTAGGCACGATACCATCCTGGAGTCAGGTCTAATGCCTCAAAATCGCCTGTCTGATCCCCTGACTATTGAATACCCTATAACTATTGCTCTTGCACTCTTCTTCCTCCCCTCCTGTGCAGCTGAGCCACCTGTGGTGCCACAGACTTTGGTCAAGCTACACTCTCTTGAGGAACCATCACCCTCATCAGTCTCCAAAATGGAAAACCAATTAGCAAGCAAGACAGACTCAGGGGAGTCCTGCACTACTTGCCTGATTCTCTTGGACCTCCTGGCGGTCACCCATTTCCTCTGTGCCTGTATGCTCCAAGCCTGTGGTGTGACTACCTCCCTAAATGAGCTATCCACATAGTTCTCTGCCACATGGATGCACAACAGTGACTCCAGCCGATACCTGAGTTCCGAAACTGGGAGCTCAAGCTTCTACAGCTGGTGACAATTCGTGGAGATATGGCTTGTCTAGGGCACATAGTGCTTCCATGGCTTCCCACATACTGCAGAATATACATCCAGAGCTGAGCTGAGCTGACCTGCCATATCATAAATTTTTAAAAACTACTTATTACAACTGGAATAAATAGAGTAACTTACCAGTTATTCACCAATCAGCTTCCTCCCCTGTACCAAAGTAAGAGCCAACTTTTGGAGGCTGAGAAAAGGCAGAAAGAGGAGCACTTCCTTCCGCCAACTCCTTCACTCACTCACCAAAGTTCCACTTTACAGTCTGTGCACCTAAAGCAGCACTGAGGAAGGCCTGTTTTTTGCTCTCTGAAAAACAACTGATTCAAGCTGCTGAAAACCAGTTTAAGCTAGCTATCTAATTAACTAGCTGCAGCTTGTATACCTCCATTTTGAGGCTGGAATAAAAAACTTCTCTTAACTTGAGTAATTTTTAGTAAATTGCCCAATTAAAGAAAACTAGAATTTAGATAACCCTTAAAACTCTCTCTCACCAGCTCTCAGCACAGACGAAAAGGTGCTTCCTGTTAGCTAACCAATCCTCTTCTCCATGTTAATATGTTATCCACAACACCATGAGCTCTAAAAATGTGTAGTAACCTTTTAAGTGTCAGCTTATTGAATGCCTTTTGAAAATACAAGTAAGCCACAACTTTCTGATTCCCCATTATCCAACCTGCTTGTTACTTTCTCAACGGAAGTTAGTAATTTTGTCAAGCACGATTTCCCTTTAACAAAACCATGCTGATTTTCCTTATTGCATTAAGATTTTCTAAATGGCCTGTTATTGCCTGCTTAATAATGAATTCAAGCATTTTCTCAATGGCAGATATTAGTCTAATTGGCCAACAGTTTCCTGATTTCTGTCTCCCTCCTTTCTTGAAGAGTGATGTTACATTGATGGTTTTCCAATCCGCTGCGGGGAATCCAGGGAATGTTGGAAGATTGCAAACAGTGCATACACTATTTCTGCAGACACTTCTTTTCAGATCCTAAGATATAGGCCATCAAGTTCAGGGGACTTGACAGCCTTTAGCACCATTCATTTTCCTAGTACCTTTTCCTTGAGTTATTGGGATTCTTTTAAGTTCCTCCCTCCCCTTTGTCTCTTGACTTTCAACTATTCACAGGATGCTTTTTGTAACTGATACAAAATGCAGGTTCAACGCTTCCGATATTTCCTCATTTCCCATCATTAGCTGCTCTTTTACTTTTTATAAAACTGTAGAAACTCTTACTGTCTGATTTCATATTTCTAACGAGCTTTCTCTCGTACTTTAATTTCTCCCATCTTATACTTTTAATCATTCTTTGCTGATTTCTAAAATTTGTCCAATTTTCTGACCTAACAGTAATCACACAGCAGGATGGAGTATCAAAGAAGAAATACTGGGAGCTTATCAAAAGGTACAGTGACTATCATCGGGGAATTCAATCTTCATATAGGCTGGAACAACCAGATGGGCAAAGGTAGCATAGATGACGAATTCATCAAATGTTTTCCAGATAATTTCTTAGATCAGCATGTTCTGGAGCCACCAAGGAGCAGGCTACATTGGACCTGGTATTGTGCAATGAGATAGAATTAATTAATGGCCTCATAGCGAAGGCACCCCTAGGTAGCAGTGATCATAATTTTACATTCAGTTTGAGGGAGAGGAAATTACATCTAACACTAGTATTTCAAACTTAAATAAGGGAAATTACAAGGACATGTAAGCAGAGCTAGCAAAAGTGAACTGGCAATTTAGGTTAAGACATAGGTCAATAAAGATTCAGTGCTGGACATTTAAGGAGATATTTCAGAATACAGAGAATAGATACATTCCAACGAGAAAGAAAAATTCCAAGGGGAGGATCCACCATCCGTGGTTAACTTAAAAAAAATTAAAGATAGCATCAAACTTAAAGAAAAAGCATATAACTGTGCAAAGATGGGTGGCAGTTTAGAAGATTGGACAGAATATAAGAAACAACAAAGAATAACTAAAAGATTAATAAAGGAGGGAAAATTAGAGCATAAGAGAAAGCTAGCTAGAAACATAAAGACAGACAGTAAGAGTTTCTATAGATATTTTAAAAAGAGCGTTGACAAAATGAGCGTTGGTCCTATAGAAAGTAAATCTGGGGAATTGATAATGGAAAATAAGGAGAAGGCAGATTAATTGAATAGGTATTTTGCATCTGTCATCACTATAGAGGATACAAGTAACATCCCAGAAATAGCTGTAAATGAGGAATTGGAAGGGACAGAGGAACTCAGGAAAATTACAATCACCAGGGAAGTGGTACTTAGCAAATTATTGGAACTGCAGGTTGACAAGTCCCCGGGTCCTGGTGGATTTCGTCCTAGGGTCTTAAAAGAAGTGGCTAGTGAGATAGTTGATGCGTTGGTATTAATTTTCCAAAATTCACTAGATTCGGGGAAGGTTCCATTCGATTGGAAAATAGTTAACGTAGCTCCTTTAATCAAAAAGAGAGGGAGAAATTAAAAAGCTATAGGCCAGTTAGCTTAGCATCTGTCATGGGGAAGGTGGTTGGAATCTGTTATTAAACACCTCAAGGTGGTTGAGGCCAAGTTTTTGAATATCTTTAAGGCAGAGGTAGATATATTCTTGATAAGCAAGGGGGTGAAAGGTTATCGGGGGTAGGCAGGAATATGAGGTTAAAATCAGATCAGCCATGATCTTATTGAATGGTGGAACAGGGTTGAGAGGCCAAGTGGCCTACTCCTGCTCCTAATTCATAAGATCGTATGTATCTACCACTAGTCTTCACAGTATTGTACATGTTATCTTTCAATATGATACTATCCTTAACTAGCCACGGATGGTGCATCCTTCTCATACAGTCTTTCTCAATAGCATATAGCTTTGTTGAAAGTTATGAAACAGCTCCTTAAATGTCTGCTGCTGCTTCTCAACTGTCCTACCTTTCAACCTATTTTCCCAGTCTACTTTAGCAAACTGTTTTCATACCTTTGTAATTGCCTTTATTTAAGCTTAATGCACTAGTCTTAGACCCACGTTTCTTACCCTCAAACTGCATGTGAAATTCTATCATGTTATGTTCACTGCTGCCTAGAGGCTCCTTTACTATGAGATTATTAATTAATCCTGTCTCAATTCACATCACTAAGTGTTACATGGTGGAGTACATAAATAATCCACTGACCAGAAACCATATACCTTTCTGTTAAGGGGACTAGTAGAAACTCCATGTAAAAGTTTCAGACTTTTTCAATAAAGCGGTCACTTTGCAATTCATGCAATTAATATATTTAATTCTGGCCTTGGTAGCTGATGTGCAGATGCTGTGCGCGAAGAGATGCTAGGTGCTGCCTAATTGCAACTACAGTAAATTGCTGGGCCAATAATATTTTTCCAGGCTATTCCTTTCCCCATATTTTGGCCCCTCTTTCAGATCTCCTCTCCAAGAGATACTTACTTACACCATGTGAATTGTTGTGGCATAGGCGGAGGTCTGGATGCAGAAGGTTTATCCATGTCACTCCCACTCTCAGCCATAGGAAGTGAAAAATTATAGGGTACAACTCAAGTGGATAAATTATCTTCCAATGCAACAAATAAGCCCCATAAACTGCTAAATATTACTTCAAACAACAGGTGGCCAAAGTGATTTTAAAGCTATAGAATCATGTTGAGGAAGGGCGTAATAAGCTGCACCACAGCTGAGAAATTATTTGAATTCCTCAAACAAATCTTGACCCTACAATTTCATCTAGCTATTCTCTTATCTCTATTTCCCATACTAACATTCACTACAATCATATTTGTATTATTCACATTGCGCTGGATGTGGGGAGGATGTTTCCTCTTGTGGCCGAATCTAGAACTAGGTGGTCACTGTTTAAAAAAAGGGGTCGCTCATTTAAGACAGAGGTGAGGAGAGTGTTTTTCTCTCAGAGGGTAGTGAGTCTTTGGTACTCTCTTCTTCAAAAGGTAGTGGAAGCAGAGTCTTTGATTATTTTTAGGGCAGAGCTAGACAGATTCTTGATTTAAAAAAGGGGGTGAAAGGTTATCAGGGGTAGGCGGGAATGTGGAGTTGAAGTTACAATCAGCTCCTAATTCGTATGTGCGTATATTTGTAACACAAGCATTTATGTAAAAGGAAACAAATATTTATTTTAGATTATTGCCCAACGTAATGTGGACTGATCTTAGAATTATCTGAAATCTACACCACTGTAGGAAAAAGACATGAGGATAAAGGGATACAAGCAAGGTGGGTCACAACAGACTCATATTTGTTTTAGAAAGACATCATCCGCCTTCTACCAGCCCAAACAAGCGAGGTGGTGTCAGAAAAATTTCTCACACATTGCTGTTTCTAAATATAAAAACCTTTATTGCACAACAGGAGACTCTCACTTAGAAATGCTATTTTTGCAAGTGGGGGAAGCAAACAGGAATATGGTTGCAATAGGAGACAGCATAGTCAGGAGGATAGATCCTTTTCTCTGCAATCAAGAGCAAGAGTCCAGGTGAATATGTTGCCTGCCTGGCGCTAAGTTTAAGGACATCTGCTCTGGGCTGGAGAGGAACTTGCAGTGGGAGAGAGTGGTTATGGTCAACATAGGTATCAATGAAGGACTAAGGAAGAGGTTCTGCTTCAAGAGTATGAGCAGCTAGAGGCCAAATTAAAAAGCAGAACCTCAAAGGCAGAAATCCTCTCTGGATTATTACATGAACCATGAGCAAATTAGCATAGGGTAAATAAGATTTGAGATTTAAATGCGTGGCTTAAAGATTGGCGGGGGAGAAACGGGTTTCAATTCCTGGGGGACTGGCATCAGCATTGGGGAAAGTGGGAGCTATACTGTTGGGATGTGGTCTTCACTCAAACATGCTGGGACCAGTGTTCTCGCAAGTCGTATAACTAGGGCAGCAGAGAGGGCTTTAAACTAAATAGTGGGGGTGAGGGAAGATGTGACAAACTAAAAAGAGAGGGGTGGTGGTAAGATAGCGAGATAGCAATAAGGGAAATGGTTATCAAAGCAGGTCAGGAAGGGGCAGAGCGGACAAACTTAAGTGTGCCAGTAGTTAAAGCTAGCGATTGCAAAAATAATAAGTCAGAATAAAAGACATTCTACCTGAATGCACACAGCATTCACAACAAGGTAGATGAATTGACAGTACAAATGGAAGTAAACAGGTCTGATCTAATTGCCATGTAGCTGCAGGGTGAAGGAGGTTGGGAACTGAAAGTCCAAGGGTATCCGTCATTTAGGAAGTGTAGGCAAAAAGGAAAAGGAGGTGGGGTGGCACTGTTAATACAGGATGGGATCAGTGCATTAGTGAGAGAAGGTCTTAGATCGGAAGGTCAAGATGTAGAATCAGTTTGGCTGGAGCTAAGAAACAGCAAGGGGCAGCAAACATTGGTAGTTGTTTATAGGCCAGCAAATAGTGGTAATGTAGGGCATGGTATAAATCAGGAAACTAGAGATGCATGTAACAAAGGTAACACAGTGATGACGGGAGACTACATATCTACATGTAGACTGGGTAAACCTAATGAGCACTAATGCTGAGGAGGATGAATGTACACGCAATGATTTTCTAGAACAGTATGTTGAGGAACCAACTAGAGAACAGACTATTTTATATCTAGTATTGTGCACTGAGAATAATCTCATTGAGTGACCATCATGTGGTAGAATTTTACATTAAGTTTGAAAGTGATGGAGTTCAATCCAAAACTAGGGTCTTTAATCTAAACAAAGGAACTATGCAGGTATGGGGGCAAGTAGGCGGAGGTAGATTGTTAAACTACATTGAAAGGTATGATGGCAGACAGGCAATGGCTAGCATTTAAAGAATTAATACATAGTTTGCAACAAATTTACATTTCTTTAAGGTACAAAAAGCCAGCAGGAAAAGTGATTCAACCATGGCTAACATGAAAAGTTAAGGGTTCTATCACACCAAAGATAAAGTTGCTATCACAAGTAGTAAACCTGAGGATTGGGAGCATTTTAAAATTCAACAAAAGCAAAACAATAAATTGATAAAGAGAAAATAGAATATGAAAGTAAACTAGTGAGGAACATAAAAACAGACTGTAAAAGCTTCTATAGATATGTAAAAAGGAAAAGGAGAATAGTGTGGGCCCACTACAGGCAGAGAATGGAGAATTTATAATGGGTAATAAGGAAATGGCAGAGAAACTAAACAAGTACTGTGTGTCAAAAACAAAAATTGCTGGAAAAACTCAGCAGGTCTGACAGCATCTGTGGAGAGGAAGACAGAGTTAACGTTTCGAGTCTGTATGACTCTTCATCAGAACTAAAAAGGAACAGAAATGTGGTGAAATCTAAGCTGTTTAAGAGGAGTGGTACAGGTGGAGCTGGATAGAGGGCCAGTGATAGGTGGAGGCAAAAAAGAGATTGCCAAAAATATTATAGACAAAAGGACAAAGGGGTGTTGACCATAGTGATATTAGCTAAAGGATGTGCTAATGGTGACATTAAGGGTAGAAAGCAGGATGAGCAAGTGACAGTTGGCCCTAGTGGGGGTGGGGTGGGGAGAAGGGATTGAAATAGGCTAAAAGGTGGAGAAAAAACAATGGATGGAAATAAATTTTAAAAATAATAATAGAAATAAGTGGGAAAAGAAAATATTTCTATAAAAAATATATAATTATTAGAAAAAAAGGGATCAAAAAGGGGGTGAGAATGGAGGAGAGTGTTCATGATCTGAAGTTGTTGAACTCTATGTTGAGTCTGGAAGGCTGTAAAGTGCCTAATCGGAAGATGAGGTGCTGTTCCTCCAGTTTGCATTGAGCTTCAGAAGTAGTGTGTGTCTGTCTTCACGAAGAAAGATACAAAACGCCTCCCTGAAGTATTGGGGAGGCAAAGGACTAGTATGATTGAGAATCTGAAAGAAATTAGTATTAGTAAAAAAGTAGTGCTGGAGAAATTAATGGGACTGTAAGTTGCTAAATACCTCTGGACCTGATGACCTACATCCCAGAGTGTTGAAAGACGTGGCTGTAGAGATAGTAGATAGGTAATATTCATTCAAAATTCTATGGATTCTGGAATGGTGCCTGAAGGTAACAAATGTGACCCCACTGTGACCCCACTGTTTAAGAGAGGAGCATAAAGGAAAAAGGAAACTACAGAACAAAAACAAAAACAGAATTACCTGGAAAAACTCAGCAGGTCTGGCAGCATCAGCGGAGAAGAAAAGAGTTGACGTTTCGAGTCCTCATGACCCTTCAACAGAACTTGAGTTCGAGTCCAAGAAAGAGTTGAAATATAAGCTGGTTTAAGGTGTGTGTGTGGGGGGCGGAGAGAGAGAGAGAGAGGTGGAGGGGGGGTGTGGTTGTAGGGACAAACAAGCAGTGATAGAAGCAGATCATCAAAAGATGTCAACAACAATAGTACAAAAGAACACATAGGTGTTAAAAGTTAAAGTTGGTGATATTATCTAAACGAATGTGCTAATTAAGAATGGATGGTGGGGCACTCAAGGTATAGCTCTAGTGGGGGTGGGGAGAGCATAAAAGATGTAAAAAAAAAGAAACAGAAGAAAAAAATTTTTTTTATATAATTGAAATAGGTGGGAAAAGGAAAATCTATATAACTTATTGGAAAAAAAAGAAAAGGAAGGGGGAAACAGAAAGGGGGTGGGGATGGGGGAGGGAACTCACGACCTAAAGTTGTTGAATTCAATATTCAGTCCGGATGGCTGTAAAGTGCCTAGTCGGAAGATGAGGTGTTGTTCCTCCAGTTTGCGTTGGGCTTCACTGGAACAATGCAGCAAGCCAAGGACAGACATGTGGGCAAGAGAGCAGGGTGGAGTGTTAAAATGGCAAGCGACAGGGAGGTTTGGGTCATTCTTGCGGACAGACCGCAGGTGTTCTGCAAAGCGGTCGCCCAGTTTACGGTTGGTCTCTCCAATGTAGAGGAGACCATATTGGGAGCAACGAATGCAGTAGACTAAGTTGGGGGAAATGCAAGTGAAATACTGCTTCACTTGAAAGGAGTGTTTGGGTCCTTGGACGGTGAGGAGAGAGGAAGTGAAGGGGCAGGTGTTGCATCTTTTGCGTGGGCATGGGGTGGTGCCATAGGAGGGGGTTGAGGAGTAGGGGGTGATGGAGGAGTGGACCAGGGTGTCCCAGAGGGAGCGATCCCTACGGAATGCCGATAGGGGGGGTGAAGGGAAGATGTGTTTGGTGGTGGCATCATGCTGGAGTTGGCGGAAATGGCGGAGGATGATCCTTTGAATGCGGAGGCTGGTGGGGTGATAAGTGAGGACAAGGGAGACCCTATCATGTTTCTGGGAGGGAGGAGAAGGCGTGAGGGCGGATGCGCGGGAGATGGGCCGGACACGGTTGAGGGCCCTGTCAACGACCGTGGGTGGAAAACCTCGGTTAAGGAAGAAGGAGGACATGTCAGAGGAACTGTTTTTGAAGGTAGCATCATCGGAACAGATGCGATGGAGGCGAAGGAACTGAGAGAATGGGATGGAGTCCTTACAGGAAGCGGGGTGTGAGGAGCTGTAGTCGAGATAGCTGTGGGAGTCGGTGGGTTTGTAATGGATATTGGTGGACAGTCTATCACCAGAGATTGAGACAGAGAGGTCAAGGAAGGGAAGGGAAGTGTCAGAGATGGACCACGTGAAAATGGTGGAGGGGTGGAGATTGGAAGCAAAATTAATACATTTTTTCAAGTCCCGACGAGAGCATGAAGCGGCACCGAAGTAATCATCGATGTACTGGAGGAGAAAGAGTTGTGGAAGGGGGCCAGAGTAGGACTGGAACAAGGAATGTTCCACGTACCCCATAAAGAGACAGGCATAGCTGGGGCCCATGTGGGTACCCATAGCCACACCTTTTATTTGGAGGAAGGGAGAGGAGTTGAAGGAGAAATTGTTCAGCGTGAGAACAAGTTCAGCCAGACGGAGGAGAGTAGTGGTGGATGGGGATTGTTCGGGCCTCTGTTCGAGGAAGAAGCTAAGGGCCCTCAGACCATCCTGGTGGGGGATGGAGGTGTAGAGGGTTGGACGTCCATGGTGAAGAGGAAGCGGTTGGGGCCAGGGAACTGGAAATTGTTGATGTGACGTAAGGTGTCAGAGGAATCACGGATGTAGGTGGGAAGGGACTGGACAAGGGGAGAGAGAAGGGAGTCAAGATAACGAGAAATGAGTTCTGTGGGGCAGGAGCAAGCTGAGACGATCGGTCTACCGGGGCAGTTCTGTTTGTGGATTTTGGGTAGGAGATAGAAGCGGGCCGTCCAAGGTTGGGCGACTATCAGGTTGGAAGCTGTGGGAGGGAGATCCCCAGAGGAGATGAGGTCAGTGACAGTACTGGAAACAATGGCTTGATGTTTAGTGGTGGGGTCATGGTCCAGGGAGAGGTAGGAGGAAGTGTCTGCAAGTTGACGCTCAGCCTACAGGAGGTAGAGGTCAGTGCGCCAGACAACAACAGCACCACCCTTGTCAGCGGGTTTGATGACAATGTCAGGGTTGGACCTGACAGAATGGAGTGTAGTAAGTTCAGAGAGAGACAGGTTAGAATGGGTGAGAGGAGCAGAGAAATTGAGACGACTAAACTACAGACCTGTTAGCCTGACAGCAGTAGTAGGGAAAATTCTAGAATCTATTCTAAAGTGTTAACTGGACACTTGGAAAATTGGCCAGAGTCAGCATGGATTTATGAAAGGGAAATTATGTTTGGCAAACATGTTGGGAGTTTTTTTGAGGATGTCACAAGCACAATAAGGGAGAACATGGCAGATGGGATATAACAGAGAAAAATGTGAAGCTATCTACTTTGGTAGGAAAAACAGATATGCAGAGTATTTCTTAAATGGAGAGAGATTGGGAAATGTTGGTGCCCAAAGAGACATTGGTGATATTGTTCATAAGTCACTGAAAGCTAACACGCAGGTGCAACAAGGAAGGCAAATAGCATGTTAGCTTTTTTTGCTGGGGATCTGAGTATAGGAGTAAGGAAGTTTTGTTACAGTTGTATAGAGCCTTGGTGAGACCACACCTGCAGTAGTGTACAGTTTTGGTCTCCTTACTGAAGGAAGGATATACTGGCCATAGAGGGAGTGTAACAAAGGTTCACCAGACTAATCCTGGGATGGCTTGATTGTCCTATGAGGAAAGATTAAGGAAACTGGGCCTGTATTCTCTAGAGCTCAGAAGAATGAGAGG